>NW_010973132.1:823759-836608 GCF_000737465.1 Haliaeetus leucocephalus | reverse complement strand
CCGCCCAGGCTCCTGGGGGCTCGGGCACGAACGGCAAACGCGGGTCGGCGCGGCCAGCACCAGCGGCCGTGGGGGGCGCGCTCCCTGTCCCTGAGGGGACGCGCCTCGCCCTGAGGTGACCCTTGTGCATCTTCCTACATCTCCGAAAAGGAGATAAGACTGCAAGACACTCATTTTGTCTTCCCACAACGTTAGAATCAGAGGCATCTGGTTGCCCTTTGCTAACATAAACCACAGCAGTTAGGCAATTCGCCCTGTACCCAAAGACGAAAATTGACCTGCGTTACCTAAGGAAACCAGATGAGAACAGCAAAACAGCTCTTTTACTTCAGTAAAATAAATTTTACTTTAATGAACTTGGCCAGTGAAGTTCTGTCTCCAGGAGGAAATCTTTACTTGTTACCTTGTCCTTTCCAGAATAGGCTACAGTTGCATTTACTTTGGCTGTGAAGAGGTACAACGTTCACCACCACTGGCCTAGGAGCTAAACTAACTAAACCGAACTAAAAAAGCACGTGGTGTTAAGTTCTCTGAGCACCTTCACCAACAGAGGTGGCTGGTTTAGAAAACGGGGACTGAGGACACTCTGTGCTGGGAGAGCGAAGCACAGGAATAGCAGAACAAGCACAACACTCTCACATCCAACTTTCAGGAATGAAACCTTGCTAAAGCATGAAATCATGCCAAGTCGCATCCCCTTCGCAGATACCAAAACTGCAAATTGCCAAAGGAGTTACGGCTCAGGCATGTATCTGGTCTCGACCTAGGATTCCTACAAACAGAAGAGGGTCAGCACCAATTTAGTGAAAGGAAATGTTAAGTTTCAGTAACACCGGGTAATAAGGACTTCACATGCAAATAGCTGTAATCCACTTTACCAGAATGCAAATTATGTGTGAGGCATTAGCCTTATCAAGTTTTAAAAAGTCGCATACTTTTCCTTTAGCATACAACATAAAATGCTACATTAAGTGAACAGGAGGATAAAAAAAAGCCCACAAACCCCTACATCTACAGAATAAGACAAACATACCCATCCCTACCCCTGGTCTTATGATCCTGACTCACTCAGTGCCTATCAAGCCTGTTGCATTTCTTTACCATGCCACGTGATCTCTTTACTCAGTCCCTCCTTCAGAGTTCCTAGCAGGAACATCTTGCCACCCTAATGAAAAGCTGATCAACATCATCTTCTTCACTATTTGTTTTCAGCTTTCTGTATAGCATGCACATGCTACAACAATTGCATTGGTAATATCACAGCTACCTCTCACAAATAAACAAATCCACACACACAGAACTAATGAGGCACAAGAACTCTAAAAAAACCTCCCTCTGAATTCCTGACAGACATAATTTATTCTGCAAGTAGAGCATTATCTCAATTAGAAACAGCTTGTTGAAGATATTTGAAGTCAATAGCCAAATTTCCTAAAGAAAATTCAATTCCTACCCACCATTCTAGTCACTAAAAACTTCCACGGATCTTAGACCTAAGCATAGATGTGTTTTCTCCCTCCTGCTCACCAAGTCTTCAGAGTAGTCGGTATGGTCTGTTTTAAAATTACAATACCTGTTTTGAAAGAAGGAGTATAAATTTGAATTAAGTGTTCCCTGTCTACAGAATTAAAGGTAACAATCCTGCAGGTTTTCTGGTTTCATGCATTCTACCAAGCTAGCTTGCCGACAAAGCTTTCCTGACAAGTTGTGGAGCCCACACATCTTAAGGAACAACACGAGGAATCAGGAGAAGCAAAGATCTCCTTAGTAGAACAAACACATCTGACCAAACATGCTGTCAGGGGAGAAGCCACGTTGCTGCAACTCCCTTGCACACATACCCTTCACTCCTCACCTACACCTCATCTACTGCTTTTAGTCACCTCCTCCGCAATCATAATTGCAGCAGTAGCTGTGTGTGTGCCATAGCTTGCATGGTACTGTGGGAAATGGGCTCTGATACAAGTTCTCCCTACCTGCAAACAAGGAAGTCACAGCACACGCCTGCTGCATGCTAGGAAGCAGATACGACCTTCCAGGGGTACAGAAACTCTGCCTAATGAACGGAAAAACAAGAACCGCTAACTAAGGGAGCAACAAGCTCCCCGTGGAATTCCGGACAACTTCAAATACTAACAGAAGTTAATAAGGAATGGAAGGCAGAGAGGACTGCCCAACACCACTGTAGTTGTAGGCTGAAAGCACCACACTGCTACTACATTTATTTTAAAGTATTAAACTATGAATGCAATTAAGGAAACTGTTTAGATCTTTCACTTTTGTTCAGAAATTTATGATTTGCCCTATCTATATTAGCTTTTCAAATGACAGACTTCCCCTCTATTGTCAAGCTTAAGAAAAAAATAGTTATTGGGAATAACTGCATTATAAATACTATGCAATAAAGAGTTAAAGAAAAGTGAGGGAGCTTTGTGAAGATGTTGACACTTTCTCATGTGAGAGAACAGGTAATAAGAAAGTAGAAGGACACAATGTAAGCCTTTCTACTCTTTGCCTAGCTTTTATTAAATAGTACATACAAACTTCTTTTGTGCTTCCAGTAGAGAACATTTTACCCTATTTGTCTCAAAAAAATTGCCAAACAACCCAAAACAACAGGACCTAAAAAAACCCCAAACAAAACAAAACAAAAGCCCCATTAAATAGCGAGTTTCATGTAGCTTTATTTCACAAAATTTCCTCTCCCCAAAAGGACATGGAGGTAACATTTTTTTCATCTCTATCAATTAAGCATAGCAAAGTAGAAGTGTCTCCTAATTAAAGATTCTATGTGTGGCCTAAAGGGGATGGCAAAAGAGCTCCAGCAACTCTTGCAGAAGCAGACTGAGGTGTCATAGCCACAGCTTTTTTCTCTACCCATCCACTGAGGGTTTGCTGCTCCCACAGCACAGCTAGCAGAAGATACTATGCACTTGTGCCTCAGCTACTCTACTGTAAAGTGCCATGTTTCAGCATAAATTGCTGATACAGATGAACTAGAGCTATGCTACCAGACCTTACAGTGGAATGAATGAAGTACAGGCACATGTTCACTTCTGCTGACATAGCTATGAGTGAAGAACCAGAAAAGCTGACTCCCTATGCCCTTCCTGCAGCAGCCACCACATCAGCTCCCTAGAAGTCCAGCTGTGCTGCTGCTGCTTGCCTGGTAATTATCAGCTGTAAAGGTTATAAACCCAAATTAGAGCTTTTGTCATACAGTCCACAATGGGTTTCCATGTGTAAGTTATTGCAAGTGAAGCCTCTACAGCCAAGCATAGAATAAAAACAGAACACTGTTCCAAAAGCTCTTCTTCATTTGAAAAGGAGAAACAAAAAGCAATTATGTAGACAGAAATCTTCAACTTTGAAACACAGTGATCTCTGTGAAACACAGAGTACCTCTTGGCCACAGGGACCAATTGGGACAGGAAAGCCCATCATCAAATCACTTGCACAGGAGGCAGTTCTAAACAGACACTGGGAACAGAACTATCCCAGCACCGTGGACTGCCATTAAAGCCTCTTTCAAGTAAGGTAAGCAGTGCTTGCACCCTCTGAAAAGCAATGCCATCTTCTCATAGAAGAGTGCTGACTTCTTGGTGGGAGATGTTACATGTGCAGGGAGAAAACTTCTGCTGAAATGTCTAGTTAATATCTGCTTAACATGAGTAGTCAAGCACTTGTGGAGCACTGCAGGAGTGGGTTTGGTGACATTTGGTTTGTTTTTTGTTTTTAAATTAAATCATGCAACACATGGAAGGTAGGGGCAAATCATTTTTCCAGGCATCCACCACATTGCCGGCAATGAGATGTGCCACAACAGCAAGTGTTAGCTCTATGCAGCTGTTACCTATAGGTCAATGGCATTTAAAATAGAAAATCTTTCTTACACAGTGTTATGAATAAAATTGCACTTGATTTTGTTAAAAACTCATATCACTGTAACTTTTCCAAATATTTCCTTTCTGGCATCTTCATTTTCTTCATTAACAGGAGCTTCTCTCTAAAAACCTTTCATTCATGTTGGACACATGACATACAACAGCAGCAAGCCATTATCTACCAGAAAATGCGTCTGTTGTTTCTTCGGTGCTTATTTCTATCTGTCCCCACCCTCCCCCCAAAAAGGTACAGGCAGTTCACCTCTAAGTGTCAATTGTAACATTGAAATATAAACTCCTCAAGCAGACATTAGGAATTTTAGTTTCACAGATTAAATATTTGAAAAGTTACAGAAGGTGCTGGAATAGTACACATTTAAATTGCTTAAAAATCCAAACTTGCAGCAACTTTGTAAATTCAAATTTCCAAAAGGTTTATAATGTCCTTGTGAACTTCCACAGCAAGACGCCCTCGTGACAATAAAGCATCAAACTTCCAAGGCTGAGATCAAGAAACAAATCAGCAGGATGCACTTGCTCCACCAAGCAACTTTAAGAGGCGTCTCCACTTCCAAGAGCAAAAAAGCTACTCCTTCATTCCATTTTGGACCTTTCAAAGTGTGTAATCATTCTTTCCTGCAAAATAAAATACCCAGTGTTGTCATTTCCCCTAATAGGTTTACATTATTCAGAAATAAGGTGGTACGCTTTGCATATTCGCAACAAATGCACACTCGTATGCATCCTCGTATTCAGGAGTCCAAATTACACAGCAGATATACTGCTTCTTTTAGAATACACATTTAGAATACACATTTGTATTCTAAGAAGTTGTACCATGGTTGTCCCCACTATCCCTCCCCGCCTTGTATTATTTTACTGCTGCACTGGCAAGATCAGAGATTCCAGTTCTAATATGCCAAGTCCTTAACAGCTGAGTCATGACTCCTTTGGCATGTCAGAAGACTAATTTGAACTGAAGATTTGTTTACTGACCTCATCTGAATCCAGAAGAGCTGGAAGAGCACTACAGTGGGGGGGGAAAGAAAAAAAAAAGTTAGGAGAATTAGAGCACCTACTGAGAGCATATGATTGACAACCACTTTCAGCCTTATGTTGCACCTTAAGCTTTTTAGGGCTCAGGAGAGCGATAATGAAGACAGACCTTTCAATTAGACAGAAATTAGAGAAAGACATACAAAAGAGGAAGAGCCCAAGGAGTATCCTCAATGACCTTCAGTTTTAAAATTCTTTTTTTTCTAGGCTTCTCATTACCAACTGAACAATTTCCAAGTTGCCAGGAAACAAGCCGCATCATTCATACAGGAACGCTGCTGAACTACACCGAAGACATTTACAATATGGGACCACACTGCAAAAACACATCCCAGAAGTCAAACAAGTACACTGACACCACACCTTTTCAGCGATCATACTTTCAAGAACAGAAAACCCTGCAGCAGACTACCTCAAAGTGCCCCTTCCTAACTTACACCAGTCTAGTCCTTGTTTTCTTAAGGAATTTCTACCATTCTTCAAAAAGTAAGTAGTAAAACTGGGAAAAAAAAATTCGATTGAGAAAATGCAATTTTTCATCCCCTTGAAGCTTCACTTGTTTTCTTGTCTTTAACTAACTTCAAGCAGAGTTTTGTACTTAAATCTAGAGCCTCTGCCAAAATTACCTGTTCAGATTTGTGAACATAATTAATCTGTGAACTTCAGTTTTGCTATGAAAAATTTAGACACAGGCACTGACATTTTTAGGATGTAACAGTTATTAAAAGCAGAATAGATATGGACTGCCTACATAGCTGACTATATTGCCAGAAGCATAAAAATGACTCAGAAGACATTCCAAATAAAGTTGAGAACTAAATGACATTATTCAGTGGTTTACATTCAGCAAGACACTCAAAGGACTTTTCAAAGCACTAAACAGAAAGAGAGCACTTGTTTGTTCTTTGTTTTCTGGATTTATTTAGTTAGTTTTAACTTTCATGAAGTGCAAACAAATCAGTCTGTGTTTTCACAGTTCCCGACGGTGTTCCTTAAGTCAGCATGTGTTCAAGTGGCCTGAACTGTAAGTCTGACAGACCGCATAAAGCCAAGTAGAAGCATTCTAAGAAGTCGGAGGCCAACTCCAGGCTGAACTCAGTATCTGCTCATGTAAGCGCAGCATGCAAGTTATAATGCATTCTAATGTATTTGCGTTCCTGTGTCCAAGGAACCTGCTTTTATTGTGTCTATAAAAATACTCACACATCTGTCACTGATGAAGGAACATTCTCCTCTACCCACTTCAGGTCATCCTCCTGCTACAAGTACAGAAATTAAATGGAAGACAAAAGTCAGTTTTCCCAAAATGCTGTCACATGCAAGCCTTTTTTTTCTCAGCCTATCTGACAAAAACCAAGGTATTTATAATGTCAGTTGAAAAAAACAAAAAAAACCACCAAAAATCCCCAAACAAAAATCCCACCTTCAACTTGATACCTGGATTACAGGAAACACATTCCAAGAAAAAAAAGAAAAAAACCTACCTATAACTTACCGTCAACTCTGTGATAGTCTAATGGTGACTAGGAAAAGCAGGCCCTCAGGACACTTTGGTTATTTACACAATCTAGTTTAGTCTCCCACAAAAGAACATCATCTTTAGAAGATGTTATGATGAAAAATTATTACAAAAAGCACAAGCTAGATTTTGCAAATGTGAGTTAAACTGCATTGTCAGGATTTCTCATTTCTATCTGATGAACACTCTCTAATTCACAACACAAGAACACTTGTTCTGAAGTTGGAGAACTGACCCCTTCTGATCTCCCACGTCCCCAAAATTGAAAAGCTTGAGTTTCACATTATCCTCAGATAAGTAGCATACAGTTGCAAGCAACCTTTGAGAAAAACAGTGTTAATGACAAAAATATTACTGCTATTATAATTAATTCCTACAGGTTCTTTCCTTTTAAATTTATTCATGAATTCCATTAAAAGATTATGAGATATATTTTCTACCTCCTGGCTGAATGTGAAACTACCTCTGCTTATAAGCCACATGGAAAAAACGCAGATAAGTTAAAAATGTTCCACTCAACTTATTTTAGGTAGGTACATACACAGCACCCCATTCAAATAAGGAATCACAAATCTCAAAATTAGAAGGCAATTAATTTATTTAAAATACAGCTCAACCTCCCTCTCAGCCTGACAAACTTGTTAAAATAATGTATTACTCATTATCAGAATACAGTATTATACAGTTCTATCTATACTGGATTGTGCAGACATTCCTGAAGAACAGACTGAATTCTAAAGCTTCCATTGCACTTACAGGAAATTAGATGAAAACACTGTATTTACTTCTTTTCATAAGTACTGTGAACATATACTTTGACTCACTCCCACTCTGAAGCAAAGCAGGAAACTCACATTTATAGGCTGAACACTTTGCCTATTTGTGAGCTACTACTAGGGGGCAACCAAACAAAGAGTAGATGGATCTATATCCTTCAAAGTAGGGAGGGCATACTTACAGCTTTGTTTGCTTTCACGTTCCCATTTGGTTCTTGCTTTGTACTTCTCATTTTCATTCCCTCTGAAAACAAAAGAAGGAAAAAAGATTGGGATAACGGAACCCTAATTGTTCATAGACTGTAAGTGAAAGTGTTGGCTATTCATTCAGAATATTTCATCAAATCCAAAGAGACAGAACAAGACAGACAAGTTAATCATTAAGACAATGCTCTCCCTTTGAAAGGCTTGTAGTATTTTTCCTGACAGGTGGAATACTTTGTTTTTCTTCAATTTTGCAATTTTACCAAAGAAATATCAATTTATCGTCTTTTTATTTTAGCCAGACATAAGCAGCATAGAACTCAAAGACATAGTTGCCCAGGGAGGCGGTGGAATCTCCATCCTTGGAGATACTCAAAAGCCATCTGGACACAGTCATGGGCAACCTGTTCTAGTGACCCTGCTTGAGCAGGGGATTTGGACAGGATGACCTCCAGAGGTCCCTTCCAACTTCAACCATTTTGAGACATATGCAACTCCCAAAATTTATTTTACCTACTGACTGCTGACAAGCTGCTTGATTGACTTAAAAGCTGAGAGGCAACATGCATCTCCTAGCCTGGCAGACAGGCAGATATAGCTGATTTGGCAAATGCACCTAGGGGATTACACACTCCTCCTCAGCTCCTGAACAAGTCAAACAGCACTGATATATCCCAGCAGAACTGATTTGTGGACAGACAGCAGCAGTGGGTATGTCACCCTACCTTTTACACAATTTATGAACAGTAGTATTACAATAGACATAGTAGGGAGATAGCAGGCAGAAAAAGAGAGGGTTTTATAGTAAGAGGGGGGTGAGTGGAGAGAAAGATGCACCCTAGTGTCATAGAGCAGGACTCTTTCATGCATATGTAATTTCATGAATATGTAAACATATTCATCCATGTCTTTACACCGGACATTCCTGTACTAGGCCCTAATATGGAAAATGAAGAAGACTGCAGAGTTCAGAGACCAGATAATAAACGAAAATCCTTAAACTGGATTTTAAAAAAAGAGAACTGCAAACTAAACCACTGCCTAGCAACAATATCCAAGGAGATCCTTGTCATCATGACTAGATCCAAACCTAACACTTGACATATTTATTAAAACAAAGTCCAGTGGACATGGTAAAGCAACCACAACAGTAGCAGTGTGTTCAGTGCCATCTGAAAACCCCAGAATTAAACAGGCAATGTAAACACTAAACATAAAGCCAATGTTTCCTCTACAACTGCATAAATCAATGGCAGCAGGGAGGCACTGACTGCTTTTACAGCAGCAATGAACTTTTTGCCAGAAAACAAGAGACCTCCCTCCACAGAAGTGCCTATTCAACACAGAAATTAGGTGGAAAAAAAACTTTTCTCTTACCAAAGCTTTCCTTTAACATTGGCTCTTTCTGCTCATCATCTTCCTCCTCTTCAGACAGTGGTGAGAAAGCAAACCTTTAGGAGGGAAAGAATGAAAGCTATCTTAGATTATTATCTCTTGCCACCCAACAGATTCATTACCCCAACATTCACATGACTTGATTATTCTGTGTAGTTCATTGCTTTTAAGACCTATGCTAAACTACCTAATCAAAAGTTTAAGTCACTTTTTTTAAATAAGTTCATCACCAGGAACAGACTGAATTTTATCTATGTGACTTTCTACACTTAACTTTTCCTCAAGCCCCTACAGACATTACTTAGTATCCTTATGGATCAGTATACAGCAACTAAAAATCACCCACCAGTACTTCTTTGGATAAACAAGCATTCCCAAAATGCAGTATTTTTAGAAAGCGGTAAGAAAAGCTGTACCTTTGGTTGTTAGCAGATGGTCTCCACAGAATCATGATGACAAAAAGGATCATTGAAAACAATAAACGCCAGATGGCATCATCCACCCATAGCTCCTGCCAGTCCTGTCAAGGAAAACAGCAGCACAAATAGAAAAAGTTACGAAGAAAGAGACTCCATGTCCTCAGCTCTTTCCAAGGGTGAACTATAGGTATCTGACAAAGAGGCTCATTACCCACAACAGTGAGAATTTTAGCATGTGGTATATTACTCTAGACATAATCCACAGAAAAATCTGTTCAGAATGCCCAATCTCACCTCTCACACTGCCAAATGTAAACTTATCAAGAGGCAGCAATTGCAGAAAGCAATCAATACAAACTTACCGACTGACAATCCACCAGCCTGAACTTCATGGTGGTCCAGATGATAAATACAATAGATGCTGCAATATTAAAACAAACAAGCTGCTTATTACTACAAAATATGCTAATCCAAATGTACTACTAACAGGACTGTGTTTCCTAAACAAAGGGCAAAGACCTAAATAGTGAATTTTTGGAATGCAATTTATTAGTTTTGGAAAACAAGAGATTGATTTACTCCACTGACCTTATACAGTAATTTAGGCACAGACCAGTATTTTTTGGTCTTGGTTCTTCAGAGACACAAGGCATAAATCAATTATGAAGTATTTAGCCAACTCCTCATCCCTATTCACTATTCTTATATTATTTTCATCTAGTCTCCAAACCATGGTTTCATTACCAGTTGACAAATAAAGTCTACCTTGAAATAATGAACCATCTGATCTCCTTGAATGCCTAAGCATTCAGATCTTGACCCACAAGAGTTCCAATGCTCAAACTATGCTCTCACCACAGTTTTACAAGATCAGACTTCCCTCCACTAAGGTGTTCTATGATGACTAAGAACCAGATGCTGAAAGGAATTTAATCAGACCTGTTGATTAAAAAGGAATACACTTGGTTTTTTGTTTAAATAAAAAAAGCACAGTCCTTAGAAGTTTTCTGCTCATTGTGTGGATAGCATGTCCAAACAGATGAGGAGCTGAGCACCTGGAAGTACCAACAGATTTATTCTTGAAGTTCCGTTCACCACTACTACAAATGGGAAGAGAATCTGAATCTGTATTCTTCCAGAATACACAGGGCAATATGTCACAATACTAAGAATACTGTTTTTCCAAGAATCACTCTGGTCTTCAGCTATCAGGTCTTCAGACATTTTAAAAATCCCATAGTGCACAGTAATACTGTGATTTTGGCAAAAACTATTTCTGTGAAGTTAACAGCATAGAATAACAATCTTTTGCCCCAGCAGCTTTAAGAGGGATGAAAGTGCTCTGTTAGACGAGCTGCATAGAACTACTGATCTTATTAACATCAGGACTAATAATCCACTGCCTCTGAAGTATCAACATAATACTTGGTATAGACCCACTATGAGAAATGGGTCAAGTGTAAGAAATACCAATTACTTTGATTGTATTTACAGAAAGGTCACCAAACTCAAAAATCTCCTTTAGTGATCAAATCAAGCCATATATGGAAATGGCAAGTGCTCTTATTTGATTAACATAGTTTTCTGCTTACCTGCTACTGCCAAGATGAGTGTGTTGGTGAAGTGCCGATACAAAGAGAGTTTCACAACATTCCTTCGAAGTTTCAGCAGTTTCATTGTTTGAGTTAAGCTGATGAATATGTATGGCAAGTCAAGGAAAGCCTCTGAAGGGACAAGCTGGACACAGATCTTATGTTCAACAGCTCTCCCACCCACACACTTAGCCCTCCAAAAAGTAAGACCAGAACTCTTGTCACACAAAGATGGTATCCAAGCATCTGTTTTGGACTATGACCCATTCCTCCAGAAAAGTGGCAGATGTACTTCTGATAAATGGAAAACCAAGCCTGAACCAGAAGGGAGTTAAAAACCAATTAGGGCATACAAATATCTTCACCCTTTTGTCTGCAATTTTATTTCCATAGTGACAACACAAGTGCTTAGGAGAGACATCACGGTAGGAGAGAACTGGGGTTGTTATGGCTGGGCAGCAAGGTAGGTATTCACATAGAGTTCTGTGATTGACTTTCACTAAAAACACTTTTTAGGCATTTTGCTATACATGGCTTTGAGTTCAGCATTTGACAGCAGTTGCTAAAGTCACACAAGATTACAGTTGTTTGGATGTAATATGTCAAGACACCAAAAAGTCAACACTGCCCCATTTCGTCACCTACTTCAAGACGAGTTCAAATTTTACAGAAAGAATTCTAGGTTTGATGTTGCGAAGCAACCTTCTCCCCAAAACATAAACTAAGTCTGTTCTCCAAAGGCTGCTACTACAGTAGCATTAAAGTGCTACACTAGAACAAGTTAATTTCATTCTTCAACACTCAGAGACTGGTAAGACAGACTTAACTAGTCTATGTTCAGGAGCTGCTCTAACACAGGTATCTACTGGTTACCTAGTTTTCCTTGCATTGGCTGTAGCAGAAGCTTACCTGAACACTCAATTACAGAGGTTCTTTTAACTTTACCAGGAGTAGAAAGAACATATACTTGAAGCTGATTAAAAAAAGACAAAAAAACCAAAAACAACAAAACAAAACAAAAAAACCACCACAGTTCAGCCAAAAAGACTCCCAAAAAAAACAAATTTGAAGAACAACACACCCCACCAAGTAAAATAGTGAAGGATATCCACCAGCACAGGGCAGTATCTAGGAAAGCCAGGGGAATAAAAGCCAAGGAGGCAAGATCATTCTGGGCCTGGAGACAAAGAGAGAGCCAGTAAGAACAAACTGAAAAGGAAACAAGGTACAGAAGAAGCGAGGAGGGTCAGGCTATTTTATGAAAAACCACAAATACTCCACCACAATGCTTTTGAGTTTTACTACGGAAGCAGACGGTTTGAATCAAGAGTTTAGCCCAATGTACAGAGGGGAACTGACAATACCACATTGTCAGTTCTCAGTTCTCCACCAGCAAGGTGAGAAATAAGTTTTCCAAATTAAGTCAATCTAGCACTGTTAAAAGGAGCCTCTCCTGAGGCAATTACTGCAACAACGTGCTCTGGCCACCTCCATTACAGAAAACTAGCAATCAGCTTGTTAGAGATGTAGTAATTAAATCTTTTGCACTATCCATGGACAAACTGAATGCTCTACGGGTAACCATGCGTTTGAATGAAAGTGGCAAAAATTGCCTTTGCGCATACATCAAAAACTATCAAAATCCCAACTTAAACCAGCAAATCACCTTTTACTCCTTTTAAGTGTAAGTCAGAAACAGTAAGCTATGAATAAGTTCGTAACATTCTGCAGCTTATAAAAGGATATCCACAAAATAATACAGGCATCAATCATGGACAGGGCCAAGTTTGCTATCAGAGCCACAGTGTCATAGAAAAACTGAAAAAGTACCAAATATATGTCATGTTAAATACCTTATCCCAAAATACCAAAAACGGAACAACAGAAATCTATATCCCGAGATGCACTTCTTAATGAAGCAAGGAGCAGCACCACTCACATGCACTTCCCCAGGTACAGCCTCCAAAATTGGGTTTTGGGTTTTTTTGTTTTGGTTAGGTTTTC
>NW_010973132.1:808561-823749 GCF_000737465.1 Haliaeetus leucocephalus | reverse complement strand
GGGGGGAGTGGGGGGGGGGGTTGACTCATGGCCAGGTGACCCAAGCTGTATATTTCTGTCTGCAACTAGCCCTGCCTAATCTGAAGTACTAGACAAAAGGGTCCAAGCAGAATATAGTGTCTGAAACCTGATCTGCTCGTTTTGGCTGGGATAGAATCAATTTTCTTCATAGCAGCTAGTACGGGGCTATGTTTTGGATTTGTTCTGAAAACAGTGTTGATAATACCAAGATGTTTTTGTTACTGCTGACCAGTGCTTACACAGAGTCAAGGTCTTTTCTGCTTCTCACACCACTCCACCAGTGAGTAGGCCGGGGAGGCACAAGAAGTTTGGAGGGGACACAGGTGGGACAGCTGACCCCAGCTGACCAAAAGGATATTCCAGACCATATGATGTCATGCTCAGCATATAAAGCTGGGGGAAGAAGGAGGAAGGGGGGGACGTTCAGAGTGATGGCATTTGTCTTCCCAAGTAACTGTTAACATGTTATGGAGCCCTGCTTTCCTGGAGATGGCTGAACACCTGCCTACTGATGGGAAGTGGTAAATTAATTCCTTGTCTTGCTTTGCTTGGGTGCACAGCTTTTGCTTTACCTATTAAACTGTCTTTATCTCAGCCCACGAGTTTTCTCACTTTTACCCTTCTGATTCTCTCCCCCATCCCACTGTAAGGGAGGTGAATGACCAGCTGCGTGGTGCTTAGTTGCCGGCTGGGGTTAAACCACAACACCTGACTAATCAGAAAACTACTAGAATTATTTCAAAATACTCAGAATTACATCCTGATAGAGAAGACATCAAGCTTAAAATACTTGTCAATAACACATATCCAGTGTTAGAGTTTAACCACTCCATTGTCTCTGTTCCCTTCTTTCAGCATAGCCCTTAGCATATAAGTAAATAAAGCCAGTAGCATCTGTAGCATATGGGAAAATTCAAGTAGTTATTACTGACCCCTGTGACTCTAAGAACACCTTCCATGCCAGAAAATAATAGATAAAGGGCTCCAGCCATAACTACTTTGTGAAGAGTAACTCCAAGGCGAGGCCTGTAGGAAAAAGTGAAATTTAGATTAAGTGGGGGAGGAAAAAAAAAAAAGTGAAATCATGTCAACTTGAGTCTAATGTAAGGCATGAAGCATGTGAATAAAAGGTCCTTGTGACAAGCCACATCTAGATCCAGAAAGAATTTTATTATGGCGCTCGAAGCTTACTATTCATTTGGTCTTACGGTATGATATGACTAAGGAAGAGATTGGTAACAGTCCTGTTTCCTAGTTAACCTGTTTAGCTTTTTACGACCATTTCAAGTTTCGGTCCACCTCTTCTTCACTAGTTCCCCCAGCACACCCACACTTGCTAGAAGCTTCCACAACCACGCAGCATGTTTTACCACTGAATACAGCTGGGGACAGATAGGTGAGCAGCAATCTTGGTAGCAAAAGCCTCCTAAAGCTCCCCTCTCCTGTCAGTGATTCTTGACCTTCCCCATTTCTACAAGCTCCTCCTTGCCCAGAAGGCAGGCATATAAAGCTCCCATTCCAGTCTGTGGAGTATCTCAACAGTGACTCAGAAACTTACCCAATAGTGGTACACAGAAAGGGATGGGAGAAGAGTAATCACCATATGGAACTGTATGTCTCTGTTGACTAGTTAAGTCTAGACCTTTTACAGCACTTAACTAAAGCTCCTACCTTTTAAGTAGCGAAGTACAGGGAGATGAATACTGCCCTAAGTTATTAGAAACCAACAGTGAAAAGCCTTTTAATAGAACACCACAAACCTGTAACAGAATTACTCACTTGACTATCCCATATCCCAGGCTGACTATGATGACCAGAGTTCGAGCCAATGAGCGCTTCACAGCAGAAAGCAGTTCTGCCAGTATTACTGCTCCTTGAACTACCAAAAGCAAAGAGGAGGAAGCTGGGTTATTAAAGTAAAATTTGTTTTATTAACTACTGCATGCAATTGTAGTATGAGAGCAGACACAATTGTTTTCAGAAAGTAGGCTATTAAAGTGTATCATCTTTTTATTACCTACATCTGGAGTAAGCTTTCGAAATTATAGGTCACTTAGCATAAAACAAAGCTATTGAAAAATTTTGCATTCATAGGAAGTGGAGAGTAAATGATCCATAAAATGTTTATCCATAAGATCAGCCTGGATGATCTTCCAAACAAGTCAACCAATAAAACCTTCTGTACAATGGATGTGGCCAATTAACAGAGTCATAATGAGGTTTTACTTGCAGTTTTATTTGTGTGCATCCATCCTAAAAAACTCAAAAACAGTCTCCCAAAGTTTTATGTGGAGAGAATCCCTTAATTAGGGATTATCAGGCTATGGGCTGAATACCAAAAGTCATCTGCAATGCTGCCATTTTAAACAAGGAGTTTCAAAGTCTCTTTCCAAGGCCAATACCAATTGTCAGAAACTACAAGATACACTTAGAAGTCCTATTTTAAACTTCAAGGCAGCACTACAGTAAATACTCTCCAGAATCTACCATTTTACATCCCTAAGACACTACACTGAGGAGTCACGAGAAAGCAACAGCATTTTAGCTTTAGAAGAACATAGTTCATATTTAGAATATATTGAAAAAATGCAGAAACTCTGGTTCCCTGTTCTTTGTTTTAAAACAATCCTCAAGTAATCATATACTTAACGTGCATCTGTCACCCCAATTTAGCATAAGCCATCAGTGCTATGCCCCATCAATTAAACTGCAAGCCGCAATTGCTACCTACCAGATTCCCCTGTGTAGCGGATATTCTGGAACTCTGCATAGAAAACTGCTTTCTCGAGCATTCCCAGGAAGATAACAGCACCAATCCAGAACTGGATCCTCAGGAGATCCCGCCAGTAACAGGCTGACCATGCAAGCCATAGAACCCCGAAGAATACGTACACAATACACATCACCATGAAAAACTATTACACAAAAAGAAGCAAGAAATAGGAACCTTAGACTCAGAAAAATAATTTGTTCCATTCCATTCTATCTTCTCCCTGCGTATAGCAACTTTTGAAGTTTTTATATACAAAAGTGACTAGAAACAAGCATTTCTTCATTTGTCTTCTCTGGATTCTTTTACAGTAACAGTCTAATTTCTCACTGCCAATAAAAGGAATCAGAGTAACTGAATTTCTGAGCAATTACTCTCTTGAAGAGCAATCTGCCAATTTATTCACAGGCAACTTTTTTAACGAAGATACCAAATGCTACTAGCTTTCAAAAACTCAAGAGCTCAGGCAAATCATCAAGTACTAGAAACCCCGCCCCTTCTCACATATTCTTCTATTACTAACTTCATCATATATTTACAGTACTCTGCAAATAAACTTACAAGTCACCTTTACACACCATTCCACAGAACAGAGGTAAGCAACCAATGGTTGTAATCCCTCTGTTCAAATAATTTGACAACTTCTCTCAAAAGTTAATTTCCAGAAACCTCAGGTTTTGACCAAGCTTTAGGTCAGCCAAAAATCTGGAATTGAAAAAGAAACCCAGATTCTCATTTAAACATTATCATTCTGCGATATTCCCCCCCTGCCCCAGTCCAGTGTTACTTGCTTCAGAACTTTCAGGGTACATGTCTCCTACGGTAAACAATAAGCTTGACAGTGCTACTCAGTGCTGAATTTTCTAAATGACAGCACCATACCAGAGCACGTTAAGTTTTCAAAAAGGACACTGAGATTAAAAGGCATAAGAAGGAGAGAGTAAGATATTAAATGAATAGCAGGAAGTACTTAGCCAAAGTATAGGACAGTAATAATCAAGCAGTCTCCTCTTACAGAAGGTAGATTTTTTTAAACCAAGCACGCATTGAAGTTAGCTGCACAATCCATTGAAGCCTTCACAAACTGAAAATACCTTGCTTAGTAGAACAGCCTATTGATCCTTACAGATTTTCACATCTGACTAATCCATGCAGTTCAAATGGTAAGGACCTAGGCATGCTAGCTCACATTCAGATGCTCCATTACAGAAACATTTAGACAGAGACTTTTTTCTGGACCTGCCACATGAGGACATTCACACTAGTGAATTACATGTCAATAGAGCTGCTGGAGGTTTTTTATTTCTGCAGGAAGTAAAACATATGTTTCAGAAACGCCATGAGACTTTCCTATTTACAGGCTACTCTTATCAATACAGTCAGGCTAGAGACCTTACTTGTTATTGATCCCCAGCTAAAGTCAGTCTATACTACATAAACATTTAAGTTCTTTTATTTTCTTAGCCTCCTCCACAGAGGCAACTAGCAACCAAGTCAACAATTCCTTTGAATAAAAAGGGGATTAGCTCTTTGTAGTTCAATTATGCTTTCACTGTTAGGCAGTATTAAAGACCTCCTCATGGGGTGGAAGACAGCTGGTGGAGGAAGGAAGATTAAGCTGTAAAAGAACAAAGCAAGCAGTGACAAATGAAAGGGTAGATGTAAACAAAAGCATAGAATAGCAAATTTTCTAAGACATGAGCTAAGGAGAAAAACAGTGTCAGCAGAACTGCTCAGTTTGGAGCTAACGATACCGATAACTTCCGGAACTACAAATTGACAGGCATCAAGTCAAACAATCCAGAGACAGACAACATTAGCAGTATATGCAAACACCTGAACTCTATGTCTGTTTTCTTTACCCTGTATTTAGTACCAAAAAAAACCCCAAAACCAAACTAAAAAACATCCTCTGCTAAATTATTTTTTCTGAGACACTGGCTCTGTGTTTCCCAAAGTATGGAAGGAGAATATTTCAGATTCAAGTCAACTGACTACTTTATACGTCAAAGAAAAGCTATTTTACTTACAATCATCAGAGGATAGTCTGCAAGTGAGAGATACTCATATGGCCCCTTCAGTTCTACTGTCACTGTCAAAAGACAATCCAATAACCAAATTGAACAAGAACCAAAAGGAGGAAGCCAGGATAAAACTTAACTGATTTTTACTCAAGCGTAAAGGAATTCTAAATCTTCACATAGCTTTTAAATCTAACTTGCACTTTAATCAAAGAAAGTTAAGACTCATAACACACTCAGCTAAAAGCATGCAATTAAAATTACATGCTCCATTACCAAGTAACTCACGGCAGTACTTAAAGTAATTTGTGCTGGAGATTCATGTGGAACAGGAAAGTTCAGAAACACACATAAGTTAACTTTTTAAGGGGATTTTCAAACTTCTCTGAGGTTTGGATAGGTTATCAATGCACTGTTAGACATACTATATATAACTTCAAGGTGACAATTATGATCTTTGTATTCTATATGACTTATTAATATAAATAAATTACTGCATCAGTCCAGACATTTTTGAAACACAGCACCAAGCCTCAAAATTGAACTGCTTGGGATTCTTCACTTCCATCATTAAACTGACAGACCAACAGCCTTAGGATCTTCAAGACACTAACAACCACCTATTTTCTTATCATAAGAAAGAGTTGTAGTAGGTAATATTTACATCTATGTGAAGTGAAAGATAAGGTCTTATGAAATTGAACCATACAGTATATATTAAAAGTACCTCAGGATATACTCAAGAGTGGTATACATAAAAAAATGGCACTGTATTTTTAGCTTACTGTATAAACAGCTATCTTACTTGTAAAGGGCTTGTTTTGATCAGGGGAAGGTGGTGTTTTCTCCGTTCTTTTAACTTTGGTAGTAGAATCCTTTCCAGTTGTAATTCCAATTTGCACAATAAATATATATGGCCCATCTCGCCAAGTTTTGATAACAGCATTCATTGCCTGAAAATAAAATGTCTACATGTAGACAGTGCATAGTCAAGAAGACACGAAAAAGACAGAAGTAGACTCACCATGCATGGGTAGTATCTTCCATATGAAAGCAAAGTTTCTCTCTTCCCAGGCCTAAACTTGTTAATAAATATTTGATATGTAAATTTGAATGCTATTTATTAGACATAATACTTAAAATTTAGTTGTTTGAATCCAGAAGAATCCTCAAAGACCTGGGAGGTGATCAGGGCTTATTTGCAAATTTAATACTGGCTTACTGCAAGAGCCATCTCAAAGGTATGGCAAAAACTACAAACAATTCAGCAAAGCCTGCTATTCCTTGTTTTCAGTCTAGAAAAGTTAGGACCATCACTGAGATACTTCTTTCCTCCTGAAATCAATTGTTTGGCAACAGCACGGCTACATATAACTAAGCTCCCTGGTAAAAGCTGAATTTTATAGTGCAAGGCAGAAAAGGTAGCTGAGAAGTAAAAAATTTCCACAGTAGTCATTTCCTGTGGAAACTACTACTGCCCCTGGAACAGCTCTCACACCTATAAGACTCAAATCCCGCTGATGAACTAACAGAGGAAGCTTTCCCAAATAAATATTTGCACCATAAAACAAATCAGAGATTTCTTTTGAGTTCCAGCATACAAAACTGTTAATTCCACAACTGAAGAAGTTCTAGCCATCTCAGAAACCGCAATATTTAGCAAGAGTTTTAAGGTTAAAACTATCTACATGTATGCCACTCACATGACCACTGCAGAACTACCACAAAGACTTTTTTTAACTGTCTCTCCAAGAGAATTTCAGTATTAAGAACATGCATTTCTTTTAAGAAACCTTCTGACTACAAGATCTAAAGCCAATAGAATTTTATGTATCAAAAAAAAATTACAAATTGACTGAAATTAAAAGACTTAGTTAAAAACATAGTAAACTTAAAAGAAAATGGATATATATTTTTATACATCAATTTTGCCTTTAAAATATCTCCATCTCTTGGTGCATTGATTCCTTATTTCACAATTGCACACACAGCTTTAGCTTTAAGGTAGATGGCCCTTAAGTACACAGGCAGTTAAATGTATTTTCTTTGTTGGCATCCAGGACATTCAATTTGAAGTTATTTTGACAATCGTTCCTGGTTAGGGCTTGAACTTAATATATAACAGATTTGAAAATCAAAAAGTAATCACTCAACTTGTTAGGTACAACTTTTTAAAAGACTGACTAAAGATGAAACCAAATGTAATCTCTAAGTATTGGCCACCGCTTAAAACAGATCATATCAATGATTACTTTGAAGTACTATGAAAAAATAAATTTATTTTTTTAATTTATACCATCAGTTTGAATGGTATGAGTTCTATATTTCACATACAGAAGCAGCGGTTACTCTGTTTCTGTTACTGTGCTTTCTGGTTTTCCACACAGTGCTACCTAGTTTCAAGCTAAAAAAAAAAAAAATTCCAGGTGTCAAAAAAACAGAGAATTGCACCATTCCTGTAAATGCTACCAGTAATTTCTTATACAAAGAAATATAAATTAAAAAAAAAACAACAAATTAAGACTGCTGAATTCCAAGCCATGCTTAAATTCAATATACATACAGTTTTATCCGCCACCATTGTATGATTTCCTCCACTCTCCTTCTTATCTTTTAAGCCCTTAAAGAAAAACAGAAAAATGGATAAATCAATATGCCATAACTACCTCTCCCATGCCTACACTCACCCATTAGAAGGAAAAAAATTACCTCTTGTTTTTCAGGTGACAGAGGCTCGGGATGAACAAATTCTTTATAGAAAATCTGCAAGATATAAGAAAGGTACCGCATTTATAGGCACTTTTTATTAATATAACATTACCAGAACAGTTTCCAGTAAACTTGATTATAAGGAAGGATTCTCTGAACAGCTGTACTAAAGAGCTTTCATTTTTCTAAATCAAACAACTGTCCATTTGTAGAGGGAGTCTTGAATACTTAGATTAATACAAGTGGGTACATATTAGAGATCCAGATTTTGCCAACTGTCCCAAACTATGGTGACTTGAAGTCTACTGAAACTGCCACACCACAAGAAAAAAAAAAGCTGAACAATCAAAAGGAGAAATTTCGGTTAAACTTCAGAAATTAGTATCGGAAAGGAATATCTTTTGTTAAAATTTCAGCAGACTTTTCAAAGGAATTGTAGGAAAAGTCACTTAAAGTGTTTTAAAACCCCAGTTTTACCAACCTGAACATTCAGTTAAGATGCCCAAGTTCACATTACACAGCTAAACCCATAAGATCTCTTCTATAAAACCAAGTAAAAGTAGAACTGACACTTGTCATATTATTAAACATGAAAATCAGGCAGCATACAGATTATTTTTTTAAAAAGCCTTTCAAGCCATCTTTGCATATCAAAGGAATTAGAGGCGTGCAAACAGATTATTAAAAACCCTTTTCAAGTCACCTTTAGGCATGTCTTTTTTCTTAAAAAAACCCCAAGCAAACAAAAAAAAAACCCCCAAAACAACACCCCCACTCCCCACCCCCCACACCCCCCCTGCCAACACTAGGTTCCATAGTTACGAGACATTTCTCTATCCACAACCCTTTGTCTAAATCAGGAATAGCTGCATACAGATGCAACACTGCACAATTTGTCTTGACTTGTTAAGTATGCCATTAAAGAAAGACAGCATGTTATACTGATATTGTCATTAGTATGATTGCACAGCTTCACCTGGTGATATACAGCTACTATAGAGCCTATGTTCGCACTTTACTTCCATATGCTGTTTTGCATTGTCTTCTCTCTTCCTAATTTAATTCGCTTCAAACACATTTTAGCACTACTTATTTTTCATCTTTAAGCTGCTATCAGTGCTTAAGTAACCCACTTCTCAACACTCTTTCATTTCCATTATTATAAATGAACATTATCTGAGCAGAAAGTGCCAGTCCTTTATTGACCCAAATTTAGTGGGAGCTTCACTCTGCTGACAGAGATTCACACTTCTACTCAACAGTCAACCAGCAGTAGCCTTCTGTAAGTGAAACGAATTCAGACTACAGAACCACAAACAAAAAGAAGCACTGCATTTTACAGTGGTCTGGGTTTTTTTCCCCATGCTGGGCCAGATGTTGAATAGCAAGCTAAGTCAAGAAATCACGATTGCAGTTGGCTTGTCATAAACAGATAAAAACAAGTACCTTCCAACGTACAGCGATACTGACATAGGATGCTAGCACATCTAACAGGAACTACCACCTTCTCTGTATATTGTATAAGAGAACAGAGAAAACTGTGAAGTTTCTACCCATACCTGAGGCCTGAAGAGCTCGGAGCAATTTGGAAAGAGGAGAGAAGCCGTGGCATAGTATCCTGACCAACCCGGATGCTCTTCAGACGTAGCCCCAAAATAGTACTCTGCCTGTTCATCCTGCCAAACATAGAAGAGAACTTCAGTTAGCATCCAATATACCAAATGGTTTATCTCAGTAGGCAGCTGCAAGACCTGGAGAGCACCATAACTTCCCCCTGCACACACTCTTGAACAGAATTTAATAGGATAAAGGCCATCAAGACCACAAAAGACTATAAAAATGAGGGCCAAAAAAAAAAAAAAAACGAACCACCCCATACAGACTTTGGGTAAGAATCAATACCTAATACATAAATCCTAGTATTCCAGAAGTGGAGGTGCAGCAGCCAGCATAAACTTTAGTCTACACAAAAGAACTCTACATCATTATATGAAAAATTAAAGACCTCAGTACTGTGTTAGGTTAGTAGTTACAACTGTCATAACTCATATTTTAAGTAAACATGGAAAAGGTGTTACAGCATAAACCACAGTTGTGTTCTACCACATTTGATAGAAACACTCTACATTTTGTATAAATTGCTAATACCTGCAATGTGCATCCATAAAGAACACAATTTAGACTAAACTTGAAAATATTAATTTTTTTCTATTTTCTGTCATTAAGTGTTGTTGTAAATAATATTTTCATCTACCATAAACTCACACACTTCAGTTTAGATTCAATGCACTTATTTAAGCTTTTGGGTTTAGAAGAATTCTGACAAACACTTCCACCTTACCCAAAACCCAGAAAAGTCAGTAATTTCAGCAAGCTGTGGATCAACTCCTTTCCATTCCATTCCCAATGATCCAGAAACTTGTTATCTTCCAATGGAGGAGTGCGTCTTTTAGGCCCAAAGAGCAAGAAGGGTGCAAGCAAGACATCTCCAATGCCCTCACCCACATATCTGCTTATCCCTAAAAACCACAACCCATGCTTTTCCACACAGCTCTTACCCCAAAGTTGAAGACTTCATTGTAGCAGTCAGAATATCTTAAGTACCAAGTAACATTGTAACTCTGGGAGGGCTCACAAGCTTTTTCATCCCCTTCAACTAAAAAAAAAAACAGATAAGAGCATATAAGACACCTTCTACCTGACACGCTTTTCCTCCCATTCTGTGCCAAACTATCATAATTAAATTTATTTCAAACGTGAAGCTGAAAGCAAAGCAATAGAAAAACATTTTCCTCAAGTAATCCATTACTGTTCAGTGAAAGAAAGAAGCATGTGGAAAACAGAATTCCACTATAACATTACACAATTCTATTAAAGAGATGAAGATCATTTGGAAACTTCTTGTTCTCAAGACAATCAGAGACGTTTCAGCAACTGCAAATACCAAACAAGAGTACAGCAGTGACTCCCAGTGATTACAATACACAAAAGGAATTCCCTTTCCAAGATACATGGGGGACATAGCTGGTAGAGAGCACTAGGAGCAGGTTAATACTAAGGGCAATTTGCACAGATAATTTAAATATACCAATACCATCACCAAGAAAATAAATAAAAAGGTAAGATTTTTGCAAGTCAACATCTACCACCCCACTCTCAAAAGACAAACAAGCCATCTACACATTAGCTCACTGTCAAAGCTGTAATGCTACCTAAAACAGCAGTAAGACAACTTTCCACTTTGATTTATTAGAGAACAACACGCACGAAAAATGAAACACAAGACTTCCCCTTCCTCCCAACTCAGGAAAGATTGTGTGATTTTTGTGTTTCAAATCTCATTCTGAAACTAAAGCCTGATGAAGAGAATTTGACATTAAGAAGGTAAGCTTCACCGATAAACAAAATGAGCAGTAATTATTCAGAGTCTTGGAAGAGCCATTCATGGCTCTTTAGGTTATATAAACAAGATTATGTTTGGGTTTTGCCAGTCAACAGACAGCAAAACTCTTTCGAGTTGACAGCATGTTCTAGTGGCTAAGAAGTCCCCACACCTTTACAAGCGACATTCATCTCAGACTAGACACCCACAAATTAGTTACATGTACAAAGCTTTTAATGAATGTTTCTGTATTGACCACTGCAGGTAAAAAATGCAATTAGAAAAAAAGACCCTGCCATGGAGTCTTAACTGACTAATCCCAGTTTAAACCATGTGACTACTAAAGCAAGTGCACGTAGAGCTAAAAACTCAACAACTGAGTCTCTAATACCAAAGATTTAAAAAAAACACAAAAGATTGGAATGCAGTCACTGAAGAATAAGTTTCCTTATGACACCTTCCAGTAAGCATGAAAACAAAGCATACGTTCTCCACGTAGCCCTAGATGTTACAGAGGGCACAACAAAGAAATTAAGATGCAAAAGAAGCACTGCAGTGACATGGGTAGATGGCAAATTCTTAGAAGACAAAGAGTCTTCTGATAAAATTGATCAAATGAGGAACATCTCAAAGGAGTGCTACCAAAAAATATGAGGGATTCAAGAAAACCTTTTAGATACCTTTTTACCTATGAAAAAAACCTAAAATTATGGAAATGCTATGTTCAGCAGTAACACCAACTAAAGGTAAAACATGTCATCGCTAGAACAATCCACCAATATCTGCAACCATCAGAGCTACAGAAACCTTGAAAAGGAAGTACTCTAAAAGACAGAAAAGGCACCCATGGCATTTATTGAATTCAGCAACATGGAAATCTAAGTTCCTTAGCCTTCAAACAATACCAGCAACATTCAACTCAAATGCAGTCTTTATACTCGTTTACAAAGAGCAGGCTTTCTAGCATGATCCTAGACAGGAAACCAGATGCCTTCTAGAATAGCACTTAAGAAAAGTCGTGGATAAAAATAAATTCATTATTGACAATAGTAAACACCAGTGGCAGTCTTCCCAGTCAGAAACAGAAAGCATCAGACACCAATACACCTCACACGCAAAAAAAAACCCCAAAAACCAAGAAGGGGAAAGAAAAAGGAAGAGGAGGTAGAGGAGGAGATGCAGGTGCTCACCAAAACATGAACAACCCATGAGCAATCATGTTTGGCAAGAAGGGACACATTGTCCACACAAACATCACAGAACAGATGGAAGAGGCAACAGACAGCAAACAAAAGAGAGGCCAGTTTCCACATGGACACTGGCAGATAAGAAACAGTATGTAAAGTTGAAGCTTCCCAGTATCAGATGCAATTTAAGTATCACCTAGGCTGAGAAACTGAAATTAAGTTCCTAGCCTTTGCTCCTTCCTCTTTCAGTGGTTCGTTATTTAAATTCATGTCAATCTTTTAATCACACTGGTATGTAAAACAGGTGTCTTCACTAAAGACTTTTAAGGCTTGATGCCTGTTTTAAGGCTGACAGCACAGTGTAGTTGAAGTCCACATCACAAGCTAGGGAAGTGAATTCTTACTGCCAGATCTGCCACAAACCTGTCTTGTAAAAAACATACTTTATTTTCTCCATGCCTTAGTTCCTTCCTTCTCTTGGTTATTTCAGCTGTACATCTCATGATTAGACTTAGGACACACTTCACTGCGGGGACCCACATCTTGGATGCCACGTTAGTACGAGCACACTATTTCTATTAAACTTTAGACAAGAAAGCCTAACGCCTACCAAAGCTCCAAATGCCCTTTCAGACCCCTCCTCCTTTTCCCCAAGCATCAGATTTCTACATTTTGATCCTGCAACTGCACACTTGCAATTGCCTTGCTGCAAGACACAAAACTCAGCATTTGAGCTACATTTGACAAGTGGAAAAACCTTAACCCTGACACGATGGACTTTCACTAATAAACACTCTAATACTAGCCTCCTATTTCAGATTCATGTGGAATTAATGGAGGCACTTGAACTAACTCCCTTTCAAAAAACTGTCTCAAGAAGGGCAGGTACCCAAAATTAAACCTGTAAATCAATAAGGTAAGTACTAAACATAATAGAGCACAGCAATATTGCAATTTCATCAAGAAGCATCAGCCAATCCTCATGATAGCTTAATTTTCTCAGTTAAAAAAAAGAGCACAATCACTGCAGAAACTAAGTCTGGATGTGACAAAGATACAGATCCCACTAATTGTCTCTAAAGGGACTTTTATTTCCTCATTTGACACAAGTGCACAAGGCCATTCACAGGCACTGTACCTGGATAACCACCCAATTAGCAGCTGGAGGTCAAACAGCTTCCCCCTTCGATGATAAGAACTGGTGCAAACAACCCCTTAAAGTGCTCAAAATGCACGGAAAATATTTCAAGCCTTTCTCAATCAGCTAGTCACTTCCACAAGTCACCTAGGTCATCCCATTGCTATCTAAATGCTGTCCTCATGTTCACAGATAAGAGGATATTTTACAGAAATTCTCCTTTGAGCAGTAACCTACATAACCCATAGCCCTGGCCAGATCAGCAAAGAGCGATAACCAGAAAGAACAAACGGGAAGGCTGCAAACATGTTTGCTCTGTAGCACAGTCACACAGTGATCAGAAGAAAACAGGTCTCAGGAGAGCTCTGCCACAGTGTGCAATCCCCTTACCACTCCCAGAAGCACCCAGCCAAATGGGACCAGGGCCTCAAAAAGCACTGCTGCTTGCACATTGGCATCAGTCACCCTGCAATACAAATAGCCACTGTCCCACTCAGCACCAAATCTCCCAGCTGGAGCAATTTAGCATATCTTAAATAGGGAAAGCACACCTCACAGTAGGGCTCAGCACATCCCACACTTGATTACCTGCTATCTGAAACAAAGTGGTGCTCACATTGCCCATCTTGCCCTCTCCACAGATGGCCTGAACAGAACAATTCATTTCTGCTACAGCCTAAACAGATCACAATTGGGAAGCTGCAAGCCTGTTAACACACCCAACAATATCAGAGCTATGGCCTTCATCCAGTACTAGATTAGCTGTCACTGCAAACAGTGAAGTTAAACACTTGATGGTGTTTTGAGTCCCAAATGTTAAAGTAGGGGGGATGTCAAACAGCAGAGAGAACAGGTTACTCTCTCGTAACCACTTACATCTCAGGAAAATGGTGGTGTTGCTGAAGAGAATCTTCCCAAAGTTAAACTTCTTCCCCTGCAAAGGCACAAAAAAAGGAAAAGATATTAGTGGGCTTAAGGTCACCAAGCTTAGGTAAACACCATCTTCCTCTCTGAGTTTTAAGTCTACACAGCAATGAAAGCGAATGCCAAATCAGGAGCCAGCCTTACTGGATTTTCCAGTCATGCTTCACCACCCCTTCAACCTACTCTTAAAGATGGCTTGAGACGCTTGGGGCTTTTTGTTCTGCAAAACTGAATCAGCTTCATCGACATTTGTTGAAATGATTGGCATTTTCTTGCTGATGAGAAGGTCTGAACTATCCAACAACAACAAAAAATAATTTGTTCTAAGAATCCACAGGAGTGTTCACCGTGATCCTTTAATTTTGTTCCTGCAGCTCAAGAGGAAGTGTGCATTACCCCCTTCCACAGCCTGGCAAAGGCAGGCTTAACGCGAGGCAAAACAGCTTTCCTCCACGCAACTTCAAACAGAAGAAACGGTACAACAGAAGCGCTGGGAATCCCCTCACCTTCCCAGGGCCCCGCGTCTCTCTCGGTTCGCTGTTTCAGGGGCCCAGCTTTCCCGACGGTGGGGGCCGCCAGCCCAGCCGCAGCGGGTGAGGGGGCCCGCGGGGCGCCCTCTCCCCGCACAGGCCCCACCGAGGCCGGGCCCCAGCCGGGGAAGCCGTCCTCCCTCCCCACGGACCTCGCAGGGGCCACGCTCCCTCCGCCGCCCATCCAGGCCGTTTCCCGCAAAAGCCTTCTCTCCTCTGTCGCCACCGCCGACCTGCCGAAAGGGGCTCAAGCCCGGCAGAGGGCCCGGGCAGCGGGGCGGGAGGCGGGCCGCGGCCCCGCGCCCTCCTACCAGCGCCGGGTGCGGTCAGGCTCCACACAGGCGCGGCCCGAGCCGGGACGGCCCCGGCCGGTCGGCAGAACGGCCGACGGGACGGGCCGCAGCCCTCCCGCGGCGTCCTCTCCCCTCTCCCTCCGCCAGCAAGGAGGACGAGCAGAGCGGCAGCGGCCTCCCGCCCCCGCCACGCACACGTACGCTCCGACCGCC
>NW_010973132.1:669641-808424 GCF_000737465.1 Haliaeetus leucocephalus | reverse complement strand
CCCCCGGGTGCCAATCGCCGGGCCCGGCCGCGGTCGGAGCCCGCCGGCAAGCCGGTGACTGGAGCGCCGCGCCGGCGACCTCCGCACCTCGCCGCGACCGAGGCGAGACCGTTAGCGGAGGGGCGTCCCCGGCTGCCGCCGCTCCCTCTGAGGAGCCCCCCCGGGCGGTCACCCCTTCTCCGCTCGGGGCGGCTCCGCCATGGAGGCGCTCACGCCGGGGGAAGTCAGGTAACGCTGCCCGGCGGCGGCTCCTCGGCGGCCGGCCCTCTCCTCGCTCCCGGGGTGGCTCCACAGCTTTCCGCGGGGAGCGGCGGGGTAGGGGCCGGGCCCCAGGAAGGGCCCGGAGCCGGCCGGGGGCGAGGGGCAGGCGTGGGGTGGGCCGGAGGGCAGGTTTCACCACGGGCGGGATGGTTCGGGCGCAGGCTGGCAGGTGGTCAGGTTGCCGGGCGTTAAAGACGGCGACGGGGTCCCACAGACCGGGGGCAAAAACCCGAAAGCGCATGGCTGTCTTCAGGCAAAAATGGGAAGGGTTACACTGCCTAAATACAGGGTTACTCTGAGGTCTCTAATAATAATCCAGGTCTACTAATATTTAGTTCACGGTGGTGGGGACCGAGTCTTCGCGGCTGCCGTCTGCATTTTATATGTTGCATGTATATCATTATAAGCATCAGCTCTTCGTCTACCAGTGCTAATACCTTATTCTCTTCCATGTGTGTCTGAAGTCAGCATGCTCTGGCAAGTATTTTGATGATAGACACTACTGGCAGTCCATTTTTTTCAGGCAAGCCAAAAATTTGCTGTTGTCTAATAGATCTAAAAGTTACTTCAAGCCTAGAGACAACGTAGAGATGCCAGCAGGGCCATTAGAAGCCTTCCTTCCCCGTCAGTGCCACTGCAGGTAGAAGGGAAGGGTGCAGGGTTTCTCCTTTTCTGCCAATCCTGCCTCTTTCTCCATTCTTATTACTGGAACATAATATTTAACTGTAAGGACTGCAGAGAGAGATCTGGCTTCGAAATGCAAAGCCCCAAGAATTCACTCGTGCTGAAATTCAGCTCTGTTAGTCACAGATTCAATTGTTTGCCAGAATTATCCAAGTTTAAAAGGAAATGGTTTAGCATGGAACTAAACGTGTAAATTCTTCCCATATCCAAACACAGTAGTTAAAAGTCCAACACATTTTATGTCACCACAGTCGTCTGCACTCTCTTTAATCCTCAGCCCTCTTGAGGAGGACCCCCATCATCTGATCATTCAGCAGGTGTTAGGTGAACACATTTAAACGTTTTCTTTATCTGTTCCTTCTAGTGTCCAAGATGAGGCTGTGGACAAAAGCACCTTTAAGGAATGCAACCAGATTGCTTTTTACAGGTAAAGAGAAGAACTGTAGTGTAGGGTTGTTGTTTTTTTTTTAAAAACTAGTAATATTAAAAGATACAGGAAGAAGTTACATATTGATTTTTAATTACAGCAGGTCTGCTACTTTCAGGATTTATCTTCCAAAGTGAGCGTTCCACTCACCTGTCAGCAAGCAATAATCAGCATATTTTAAAAGGTGGAATCGTACATCCAAAACCTCTTTTGTTAAGATTCAAGAGTCAGTCCTCTCATCTGATAAAGTCCCAGCAATATTTTAACTATAGGTACACTCAGACACAGGTTGTTTTCTTGATGTAGACATTTCTTGAATATCCATAGTTCAAAACAACAGAACTCTCAATAGAAACCATTAGTCTCTGACAATAGCATGCATGATTACAGTCCTGTTGAGCAAGTACCTTGGCCAGAATTCAGCATCAAATCTAAATTCTAGCTCATTAGTCTCTTAAAGCTAACCTTAAGCTGAGGGATCCTTATTACCCCATGTCTGAGATAACTCTCCTCCACCTATTTTTCCTCCCATCCTCCATTTTCTTCTATCCCTTGCTGCCTGAGTGAAAGGAATGATTGCCCAGTGTTATACCAATTACTCACTGACGTACTGGGTTACAGTTTCAGATACTCAGTTCTGTTCTGCAGGAAATTATGTTCCGAAAACCCCAAATAACGTTTCGCCTGTGGGAGCAGGACTCGTCCTCTTTTGACACCAGCCCTTTCTAGCTTGTCACCAGTTTAACTTAACACATCTAATTTCTCAGCAGGAGGTTCCCACACATCTGCAAGCATAGGATCCTGTCTTTGCTCTGCTTTTAAAAGAAATCCTTTATCTAATTGCTCGCATTTGTGCAATATCTGTTTGCGTGGAAACAAAGTCAGTTTACTAACGGAGAAGCTTCCCTTTAACGTAGCCTCCAAGATACTTACCTTCCAATAGTTCGTAAAACCTGGGCTCAGCAAGGAGCATTCTACAAACAGTTGAAAGAGCCTCTGTTTCAAGGTCTCTGTCCTAAAAATATAATCAGGGCCAAAAGCTGTAGTCAAAACTCTGTAGTCGGCAGGCTTGTTGAAAAACAATTTCCTCATTGCCTATGCAGGAGATTACAAATTACAGACATATATTGCTTCATCACCACAGAACGTAGAAACTGTTCACTGAGGTGTCGCCAACCAAGCAGGAATATATGACAGAAAATGAAAAAGAGATTATTCAGCTGAAATTTCTTGGGTCATGGAAAGAAGAAGAATGTAACTGGACAACTGAGAATGCAGTTGGACACTTGAATTAAGACTATTATTGTTTAAAAAAAACCCTATAGAGTGGTGATGGGTGACCAAACCCCTCTAACATCTCATTCATAGACACGTATGTGTGCTCAGAATTATAGTCCTTCTTTTTCCCTGTGACTTGAAGCACTGATAACAACTGTATTTGAAAAAATTCAGGACAAAATTATTAAGTAAACATTTCTAACAATATTATGTCCCGCTGTGGGATATAAGCCACAACAATTAGGGAGACCAAAAATAATTTTCTGTCTTGACAGGCGTCAGAAACTTCTACGTCCTGGAAAATCCTTGTATCGAGCATTGTTGGATTCAGTCACATCAAGTGATGAGAATGTCAAATTCCAAATTATTCATGAAGAGCATAAGGTGAGATCCCACCTCGCATAAGAGGGTGCTTACAAAAAGAGCAGTGAATATTATCAACAAGTCTGATAATATTTGCACATTTTGAGATTCTTCGGTGATAGATATTTAAGACATGATGCAAAGTATCAGCCTAAAGATGTCCTTACTGGTCAGTATTTATTTGACAGCTTGAGAATGTGCAAGGAGAACACGTATTTTAAGGAACTTAAAAAAAACCTTCAATGACTTTATGAAAACTCTTAATAGAACTTTTTTTATCTGAAAAAAAAATGTTTTTAATTCAGAGTTTTCTCCACTATTCCAAAAGAATAAATTCTTTTTCTGTATTGGAATAAAAAGACCTATGTTCCAGCACCTCCTAACCATATCTTTGTATTCCTGTGTTTGTTCAAAGGCAGTTTGGGGGGGAAAAAGAAGCCTTCTTTGCATTTAAGAAGACAGCCAGGAAGAGGGGTGTCTTCTATTCCTCTAATTTAATAGCGTAGCAGCTAGCAGACTTACTCAGGCAACCTAACCTGTCCTCAGATTATGGGAGTTTGGAACTACAGCTCTCTTCCATGCTCTAAGCATCACACTATGTAGATACTCTGCATAAAGGTATTTTCTGCCTCTCTTGTTAATCCTGACCTTCTTTGCAGTCAGCACAGAAAAAGGAGCCTATTTTTTGTCTAGATTTTAAGGTAGATGAAAGACTGAAGGCTCTGTGGCTTCCTAGACTATTTGGGGGTTTATACAAAGATGGCATAATGTAAAGTATTTCCTAGGAAGCAGGATCTGGAACTCCAAATGAATCTTTTCTCTCTTGCCTACTGTCCCTCTGGTATTATGGCTCTTTCATTCTTTCATGCCTTTGAAGAGAGCAGGGCTGATTGGCTTCCAGGTAGAGGGAAAAGATACCAGGCCAAAATTCTTCAGCCAGTGTTGTGTCTCACAAGAGGAGAGATTAAGAAAGGAAAAAAAAGAAAAAAATTGGACTTCTTTTGTAGGGATCCTCCATGGAAGAAAAAGGAGTCATTTTGTATGAGCTAGAACAGAGTGACTTCTCAGTTCCCTGAACAATAAAATAGCAAGTTACAGCGGGTAGGGCAGTATTATGCATTTTATTCAGGTGTCTGTCTGACAGAGTTCATCAGTGTTAGCACCACTGTGAATACTAGTGAACACAGAGCACTGACATTTTTGCAAAAAGCCTGCATCTTAGTAGTATCCCACTCTTACATTGACAGCACAGTAGTGAAATTGTCCAAACTTCAAGATTAGTGTATACTAACCCTGTTTTCCATGCTGCTTGTAGGAAGAGCTGCAAAATGCTAGACTTGAGAGACTTAAGATAGAGTCTCCACTTAAAAAGAGTTGCTTCTTCAAAGGGGAGAAGTAGAGTTAGCTGGTGTAAATTCATATGAACGGTGATTGTTGCCTAGCAATGCTAAAGAACATTAAATCAGAAAGCAGGTGTGTTTTTTTTCCAGACATTAAGTGTTTGGTGATGTTGAGTTGAAAAGTAAGTTGGTATTTTTTATCACTACCAGTTTAACTGTTTGTTTGCTCCCAGGTTCTTCTACAAGTAGAAATTTGTGAGATTGAGGGCAATATTTTCAGGCTTAAAATTGATGAGGCATCTCCTCTCAGAGCAAGATACAAAGTTCCTGATGTTCTTATAAAGGAACCTACCACCCAGAGGTAAGTGACGGGAAGATGATTTGTCACCTTAGTAACTTAAACAGCTTCATTTGCAAGAATGTTTTCCCTTCTTCCTCATTTGTCCTACACTACAGTTGTCTCTCTACAATACAAAGTTGTTACAGGAATAGAAAATAAAAATGCATGTGGTTGATTTACTTTCAAAAATTCATGTTAAATACATAGGAGAAAGTTTTGTCATATACATAAGAAATTTGAGGCTATTTGACCCAATCAGAAAATAGTGTACTTGTTATGATGCATCATTTTTACCTAAGGCATTACCTGTTAATGTGAAAGGAGTGCAAACTCTGGATAGTTTTCACAGCAGTTCTGTAGCCACCTGTGCACTGTGCAGTGAACCCTGAACACAGCATGTATTTCTGGCATTGTTTGCCTCAACATTAGCCTTGAGGTTTTTATAATGTATGCAGATATTATCAGCCCATCTTTTGTTTCAAATAATTATTTAGTTACAGTGGATTTCCTGTGCTGCTGATTCATGACCTTGCTTTTCATTTGCCAGACTCTTCATATCCCAGAAGGAGCCAGGTATTTTGGTGCTGTCAAGTGTTAATGAGGACTACAAACTTCAAGTCACAGCGTACCCCTTCCAGGTTGAGCTACAGTCCAAGGGTGAGACTGTTCTGAGCATGAATTCCAATGGGTTGTTATATTTTGAGCACTTACGACCACCTCCCAGTGACAGGTACAGTATCTGTCTATTGCATCGTAGTATGTACTGATTGTGCTGTAGCTGAAGAGAAACAATTCTATGGAATTGCAATTTCTGTGATAGAAGCTCTTATGCATTGAAATCTGTCTTCTTTTCTACTTCATACCAGTAAGTACAATGGTGATGTTTTAACAAAGAAATTCTAGATCAATTAACTGCAGACTGTTTCAGTCCCTTGCAGCAGCCATGTGCAAAATGCTAACCTCATTTAACAGCCAGTTTTGTAAAACACTAAAGTATCCTGGTACCCCTTGTCTTGTTTGGGAATAAGTGATGGAAGTATGATGAGGTTATTAGTTTTGTCTCCTTTTATGACTAAATTTACTCTTTAGGTAAGTTTTATTCTCCATATAAGCTCTTGAAGTAAGTTTTGTTCAACTTACAGTGTGCTGTATAGCTGCAAGATTTTACAGGTCAATCCCACTGCAAAGTGCTGGAAGGGTGAGAAACCACAATGCAGGACATGTCGTGACTAGGAAAAGAGCATAGCAAGCATCTCTCCTAGAGAGCATTATTTAAAAAATTGTAATTAACAGAGAGGCCTTAACAGAGAATGACAAAGAAGTGAGGATCTTCTGGGCAGGTAAAACACTGATGCAGATAGAAATAAATATGAAAGGCCAAGAAGTCAACCTAACTCAAATATGGAGTGAACGTTATTTTAAGACACTGAATATTAAAATGATTTGCCAGTTAGAGCTCTCAACTATGACATCAATTTTCAGAACAGTCAAGCACAAAAGCTCTTATATAATGTGTAAGGCAGTGCAGAATGCTATATGAATTTTCTGTTTGAAATCCTTCCTTACGTTAACAATAAACTGATTATTTCTATGTATTTGTTTTCACTAGAAAACCTACAGCAGAAAACAAGGAGGCAGCAAGTGATTCCTCTAAGGTAAACCATGCTTACTACAATTCCAGCATCAATATTTTGTAGAAAAGAGAATTAGAATCACATGTTCATTTCTTCTGGTACTATGTTTACAAACATAGTCTAACCACTTACCAGTGAAATTCAAAAAGGACCTGGTATTTCATATTGAGATACTTTGCAAATTCATAGTTGAATAAAGGTTTATGTGTTTTACCAGGGCTGTAGAAGGCATCAGTCAGGTAGATCTAACTCAAAAATGCTTTTTCTGTGGCCTTTTTGTTTAGAATTTCTTTCTCTTTTGTTCTCTCCTTTGGTTTGGAGTAGATGTGTAAAAAGGAGGTTTGTGGTGATATTTGGTCATTTTCAAATTCCCTGTTCATTGCAAAGAGAATTTCAAAAGAACAAGACCTGGTTTATAACAGTCCAAAACTATGCCTCCGCATACATTCATGCTTAATACAGAAGTAAGATTCTCTCTGAAAAAAGACCAGGTCCTGGCAGCACGTAAAGGCACATACCAGGAGGCTGAGTTATGTCCATGATACAATTTTAGCCTCCTGAAGAGCAGATGGCTGCTTACTCCACCATCCTGTTATAAATGGCAGGAGCTATGCTGCCTTCAGCATACTTGTGTCTGAACGCTGAGTTCTGCCAGGGAGTGTGCTTGCTTTGGGGGAGTCACACAGCTGCAAGAGGCCATGTCCGCTTATTCTGGGATGAATGTAGAAAAGAAAACCAGGAAAGACACTGCAAAAAGTGGGGATTCTAGGACAATGAGTGGCAGGGCACAAGGCTCAAAGTTTGAAGGAGGCTTAAAGTGTCAGTTACACACACAGGAGTCTGGAGAGTTTTTTTGTTTTCTGACCCTTACTGTTAAGGGTAGTGGGTTGGTTTCTGTTTCTGTAGGTTTTCCTGTTTGTTTCCATCTGTGCACTCTTTGCGTTTCATAATCATTTCAACACCCAGAAGAAAGACAATTTTTACAGTGAGAACAATCATTCACTGGAACAACCTCCCCAGGGATGTGGTAGAGTCCCCATCACTGGAGGTTTTCAGGATGCAGTTGGACAGAGTGCTAAATAATCTCATCTAGGCTCCCTTTCCCACGAAAGGTCGGACCAGATGGTCTTCTGAGGTCCCTTCCAACCTTGGCTATTCTATCATTCTATGATGCTATCCAAGACCTCAGGTATTACTTTTATGCTGTAACAGAGTGCATGTGTGCTCCACTAGCACGTCAGTTCTTCAGTGTAAATTCCTGCAGCAGGATCTGAATTGTGGTTTGGATTTATTTATATTAAACATATTTGGCAAAAAAAGCAGTTAACAATGTACAAATCTAATGTGAATAAACATACTTTTCTTAGAAATACATGGTGTGAACAGTTGCATTTGCTAGGCTTAGCTATTTCTGTTTATGCAGGAGAAACAAGAGGATCTAGGTCTCTGGCAAGAGAAATTTGGCAGTTTCTTAGACATCAAAGCTCATGGTACGTCTCAGTCTAGTTCTGAAAACAGCTTTACTGCTTTATGTATACCTATGTTCATTCATATTTCTGTCTGCTTTCTGTTTAGCTGCTTAATGTTCATCCATGTCTCGCTTGCTCCTTCTTTTAACTTTCCTGTCAGATATCAGTGATGGGTAACAAATTTGACAAAAGTACTGGAAATATTCATAGATTTCTGTTCAGGAGGGAATGTATTAAATGTGACTCAGTTCATCAGCTCACCATGTGCCATTTCTGACACAGTGTAACACTATTGCGTTGGCTGACTGGTATATAATGCATTATTTCCTTTTTCTTTTCTTTTTTTTCTTTTTTTAGTATCAGTGCATAATATTCTCACAACATACCAGAAATGATGATATGTAAGCATTAATAATTGTCACAAAGAAACTCTTTTTAAGTGGGGAACTACAAAAGGAAATACTGAACAGTCTTAAGGGATAAGAAGGCTGTAGAAACATGTAGGTCAGTAGCTCAAATACAATTGAAATTATTAATTACCAAAATTTATGATCATCTCCTGTCTGTCCAGTTGTATTCTATATTAATTGAGTTGGCTAGCTTTGTCCTTTACCACTATCATGCAGACTTTCGTAGCAACCAACACTACCCAGCAGCTGCAGTTGGAAGAGGGAAGTCTGAAAGAGCTTCCTTTTATTTTAGGCCAGTATCATGTTTTTCTGTTTCTCTGTGCTGGAGGAATAAAGTCCACGCGGTCAGGTTCTGATCCTGAAGCCACTGCTTGTCAGTCTGCAGGATCTCTGGTCACCTGCCAAAAGTTGCTCTGGATTCAGTAATGTGCCAAGGTGATATCACTGGCAGAGTCTCTTGTGCGTGCTACTCCCCTGGCTAAGGCTGAGGAGAAGAGCAGTAGAAAACAGGCAGCTCTGACTCTAAAGCCCACCCTGCTGTACCACTGTGCTGCAAAGCTTGGCTTGTAGGTACTGGGATAGAAACAGGTGATAATTTTAAGCAGTTGCACTACAGAATGAAGTGACCCACTATTACATATATTTTTTTTCTATGAAAGTGATTCGTTTTATCTTCTTACACAGATCAAAATCAGAATAAATACAATAAAACCTGTTTAAAACATTACCTCTGTAGTACAGAGGTAATAATGAAAGTGAAGTTGAAAGCAAGTATGAAATAGCTAATTATTAAAACCTGCTTTTTAATATTTTTTTTTTCAGTTAGGTTGCTCTGCTCTGTTGCTTTCAGCTAAGCCTGAGAGTGAAACTCTGTGGTCTTCTCTTTTAATGTTATTCCCACAGGTCCTAGTTCTGTAGGCATGGACTTCTCTTTACATGGATTTGACCATGTTTATGGAATACCACAACACACAGAAGCACTTCTTCTCAAAAACACCAGGTAAAGGTGGAGGATTGCTAGTGAAAGCAGTATAATTTTTGTAAAGGAGAGCTATAACCTTGTCTTAATAATTTAATGCAGACAACAGCTTGAGATATGTATATTATATAGTGTATATTTTAGTTTAATGATACAGCAAACTGAATCATAGCTCCTGTCCATGTGGAATAAGCTGTTCTGCTTTCCCTTTCCACTCTGCAATTTCATGAATGACCCCTTCTGTTCTCTCTCAATTTTCTGTGCAGGTTTTTTTTCTGACTTGCAGGATTGGTCATGTTTAAGCAGAACTCTTAAAAGAGCAACTGCATGGGAAGATGGGAGAGTTCAGAATTCATATTTTAGGACTTAGAGCAAATGAACTGTAGTCTCACTGGCAGCAAAAATGTTTCTTGATTCAGATAGCTAGGACCAAAGCAAAGAAGCAGTAATCTAGGCTGTCCATATTTCAGCTCTGGATGCTAAACGAAAGACCACAATACAAAGTGTTCACTGAGTTTAGTGGTATGGCAATAGAGCTAAAATTGGCCTAGTGCAGGATGCTTACATATAACAGACACATCTGTTTGTTTGTCCTAGTGACGGTGATGCCTACCGGCTTTATAATTTGGATATCTTCGGCCACAAGATACATGACAAAATAGGCATTTATGGCTCAGTGCCCCTTCTCTTAGCACACAAGCCTAACAGAACTACAGGGATCTTCTGGCTGAACTCTTCAGAAACGCTGGTGGATATTAATACAAAGGCAGTAGCTGAGGTGAGAGTTGCTCACTTTCCTCAGAATTTAGTAATGAAAGAAAACACAGGAGAAGGCAGAGAGGGAACAGATAATGTCGGAGCAGAAAAAATCTACACAGGTGGATGTAGCAGGCAGAAAAAAGGGTGGACAAAAATCTTGACAATCTCTTGGATTTCAGGAATTTTTCTGAGTTTTTAAAGTCTTGGAATTGCCACACATTTCTGCTTAGTGGGCCCATTTTTCTGTGGAATGTAATTGACCTTCCAGAAACATAAAATGTTCAGGAAATGAACTCATTCAAGTCTTGACACACAAACATATGAATTCTGTTAAAATTGAAACAGTGAGAAAAAAAAATCTTGCTTTATTCCAGCACTTCATTATGTGATTAAAATTATTAATTTTCTTTATTACTTATGATATAGATATTACTCAAAGATCCTGCAGAAAATGCAGTCTTTAATTACAGAAAAGCTTTAATTACTTTGCCCCTCATTACCCATTTTTCCTCATTAACTATTACTCTATTTTGTATAAGCAGTATGCAAGGTAAAGGGTTTGTAAAGGATATATAAGAAGCATTCAGTGTGTATTCCTAGTACCTGCCAGGTATGTGTTAGTGAATTTTGTGGGTTTCCATCTTTGCTACTTCATTGAACAGAAGTTTAATAGAGAGAGATTCAGTTTTACCTTGATTTCCTTCAAAGCACACGCTGTCTGGATCTGCTGCAGAGACTGCTAAGCAGAGAGCAATGCCTCTAACTGATGTGCGCTGGATGTCAGAAAGTGGGATCATTGATGTTTTCCTGCTGATGGGACCAACTGCATTTGATATCTTCAAGCAGTTTGCACAACTGACAGGTACTAACTCACACAATTGGAGTCAGTATGGCACATTTACCTAGGAGATTCACTAAGGAACATTCTGTACCCAAGAGTGGGTTAATATTTACCTGACCCATTGTGTGCAGGAGACCAGTTCTTCCCAGACTGCAGCTGGTAGAGCACAGGCTGCTGATTTGTGAAGACAGGCTTCCATCCTTGTTTTCCCTAGCATCTGCAGCTGGTCAAACTTGGCCCTAATTGAGAAGCCAGCATAATTACTGCTATCTGAAACTGCTCCCTTAGATGAAGAGAGGAGACACAGGAGGCTAGAACTGCCAGTCACCAGCAAGACAGACTGCCTTATAATGAGAAAAGACTGAAGTTATGGAGTAATGTATTCTGGAGAGTAGAGAAAGAAAATGGGTAACTGTCTAGTATGTCCCTTGGGGAAGGGAGCAGAGATAGCATCCAGATATGGGAAAGGAAAGAAGCAAGAGGGTCAGGAAGAGACTAAAAAAATGGAGGCAAGAGGACTAACATTTTATGAAAGCAAAATTCTTTATGTACTAAAGAGAATTAGAAGCACAGAAACATCCCTGGTAGTTCTTTAGTGTGTTAGCAATGATTGTTTGCTGCACAGATGTTATGGAGAAAATGTAGTTCAGCTGAGCAGGAATAGGAAAGTAGCCAGATCACAAGAGGATCTCGCCAAGCAGAAGTGCACTCTCAGGAAAGTTTCCCAGCTCCCTTTTGTGGTATGCATACATACATACTTGTTTTCTAATTTTAAAAAGTCCTAACAATTGCAATTCCGTGGTTCTCTTTGTACTGCAGCACCTGTGGGCCTGTTTACACTACTCAAGTTCAAGTAGTCACAGGAATTGTATTCTACTGATTAAAATCTATTTAATTGTTTGCATTAATGACAGTTAAGCTAATCTAGAATATTTTTACGTTAGAAAAAATTAAAGAATAAAATTATAATGGTTACTGGAATAACACTTCAGCATCATGGAACAGCAAATTCCTTCTCACTCTTGTATTATCGTTACAGCCCTCTGCTCCTTCTAGCTGTTGCACTCATTGCAATGTTTGTTATTTCAAGAGTTCAGTCACTTTGGTATGAAGAATGTGCTCCAGACTTAACTTAGGGTGGCATTCTTTAGCTCCAGACAAATACATATTAATCATGTTAACTTTACTGGAGTCTCTAGATAAAATCCTGAAGGGCATTAACAGTGTTATCTTCCTAGGCACTCAAGCCCTGCCCCCTCTTTTTTCTCTGGGCTACCATCAGTGCCGGTGGAATTATGAGGATGAGCAAGATGTCAAGGCAGTAGATGCTGGCTTTGATGAACATGACATTCCTTATGATGTGATATGGCTGGACATAGAGCACACAGATGGCAAGAAATATTTTACTTGGGACAAAAAGAAATTCCAGAACCCCAGAAAGATGCAAGAACATCTCAGGAAGAAAAAACGCAAGGTACATAATACAGCAGGAAGAAAGAAAATTTTCTTTCTAGTGTGAAGCTAACCAATCTAGATTTAACCAAAGTACTTCATATACTAGAAACAGATTAACTACAACAGAGTAAATCAGACTGTGTTGTGGTCTGGTGATGCTTCCAGTACACAAACTGTCTTGTTTGTTTCAGCTCCTCGTGCCATTTTATTATTTTGTAGTTTGTTTGGTACCCTGACCATCAGGCTAAGTTTGACCCATGTGAAGCTCCATCTTACAGAAGCAGCCCAGTGCTGTCCTTGATGGGCACAGTAGAAAATTTTTCTGCTTAATGTGAGCTTTCATCATTGGTAGTTGCTATCCTTGGTTCAGCTTTTCTTTGTATTGATAATACGTTTTATTTTCTGCTTATACTAACTGAGATTTGTCCTTTATGTTGATACAATTACTTACCATAAATTAAATGTTTTTTCTTTCTGGTGAAGCCCTGGTATGATGTGCACTCTGTTAACTTAGTCTTTATTTCTTTTTCTACAGCTAAAATACTTTCCTTGGTATTATGGAGGTATTAAAATGTACACAGTTAATATCTAGAAGTTGTAGAATTGCATAATGCTTGATCTTTGCCAAAAGTCAATGAACAGGGGACTGTGGAAATAGCATTCAAGTTTTATAATCTCTTAGTTGGAGCTATAGTACTTTCTCAGTTTCACAGCAAGGCCGTTAATGGCAGCAGAAAGTAAGTGCAAAATACAATACCTGGATGTTTAAAAAAATTAGAAAATTCTGTTGCTGTTGTATGCTATACAAACTAAGATATATTTAAATGTCTTAAGGCAAATGATTTTAAGCAGAGACATGAACATGGAAGTCAGATATTTTCTCATCCACAGAATACAGCAGTGAATTAAACATAGTGTTTTTAGGGGTTGGGGTAGTTGCTTTTATCTGAAACAATGGGGTTTGGCCCTTATTTCAGAGGGGTAAGCATGAATTCACACTCTCCTTGTAAATTCAGCTATTATACATAAGTCTAGCACAGTGTATACAAGAACTGGTAACTGCTTTCTAAAATTAATGACACAGCTACCTTCTTTACCTGAAGTGAAATTATTATCTGCCTTTTATCGAAAGGGAACTCTTACTGTTTTATTCAGTACAGTTCACACTAATGATGCAATTTATTTTCTTATCCTGGCAGCTTGTCATCATTGTAGATCCCCATGTTAAGATTGATCCCACGTATACCCTGTATTCACAGGCAAAAGACAAGGGATATTTTGTGAAAGACAGAAATGGGCGAGATTTTGAAGGCATCTGTTGGCCAGGTAAAAAACCATTCTGTCTCTGTATTTCAAGCTGTTTATTTTAAAATTTTTGCAGAATAGTTTAATTGGTACCCATGGAAGTGGAATTAAATTCTTACATTCCTTGCATTTTTTGTAAATATTCATAATTTCAAATACTTTGTGGTTTCTTTGGTACAGTCATGTTCTAATTGCCTCAGCTGTAAAACTTCCTCTGTTATGTCTGTTGGATCTGCAGATAGTTCCAGTGCCTAGAACTAAAAAAGCTGGATTTGTTGATCAGAACAGCCATCCCTCTTCCCAACTTGTCTTGGGTAACAGAAATGCAGTCTGGTCTGTCACAGTGAGCACAGCTTACATAGGCTGGATGAAATTACATGAACAAACCCTGATACTGAAGACTTTGATTCAATCTTAATATAGTGATTTGACATGTTATTTTTCATGACAAAGCCTTATTGCAGGGAGGCAAAGGAGGTCGTCCCCCTTCTTTACAGACAGAAAGACCACAGTCCTGGCAAAGAAATGAATATGGGAAAAATCAAGGACATATTACAACTTCTAGTAGCATGGCAATATGTAGTTATTCAGCTTCTCAGCAACACTTTCCTGTTTGAGCTCAAAATAACGAGGGATACTGTCTCTCACTGGCTTCCTGTTGACATCCAAACATATTTCAAACTGCTAGCAATCATCCTTAAATGGTGCTGAGCTTCAGACCTCCAGAATCTACATGTGTTGGTCTGCAGAACATGGCAAGGGGTTCCAAGTCAGCCTAGAATTTGCTTTTGAGCTTTTGTCTCAGAAACAATAGTGACTACACTGTTGCTGCCCATTGTGGAAAGCATCCTAGCTTTAGGCTGCTGTATTTAGGTGCAAAGACAATGCATGCCTACGCTTAAAATCAGGTAAATAATTGAGATGTCCCACATCCACAGGATCCTCTTGTTACCTGGATTTCACCAATCCTGAAGTACGAAAATGGTATGCAGATCAATTTGCCTTCAAAACATACAAGGTGTGTATTTATTTGCTCTGATCTACATATCCCAGAAAGCCTGAAAATGGGGAAAAGAGAGAAGATAAACTACTGGCTAAGCAAGTTGGTGGCTTTTGTAGCTGCACATTGTGGTTTAACCCCAGCCAGGAACTAAGCACCACACAGCCGCTCACTCACTTCCCCCCTACCCAGTGGGATGGGGGAGAGAATCAGGAAGAAAAAAAAAAGTAAAACTCGTGGGTTGAGATAAGAACAGTTTAATAGGACAGAAAGGAAGAGAATAATAATGATAATAATAACAATAATAAAATTACAATAATAATAATAAAATAATTGGAATATAGAAAACAAGTGATGCACAACGCAATTGCTCACCACCTGCCGACCAATGCCCAGTTAGTTCCTGAGCAGCAGTCTGCCCCCCAGGCCAACTCCCACCAGTTTATATACCAGACGTGGTGTCACATGGTGTGGAATACCCCTTTGGCCAGTTTGTGTCAGCTCTCCTGGCTGCGTCCCCTCCCAAATTCTTGTGCCCCTCCAGCCTTCTTGCTGGCTGGGCATGAGAAGCTGAAAAATCCTTGACTTTAGTCTAAACACTGCTTAGCAACAACTAAAACATTATCAGTGTGTTATCAACATTATTTTGATATTAAATCCAAAACATAACACTATACCAGCCACTAGAAAGAAAATTAGCTCTGTCCAAGCTGAAACCAGGACACTGTATTGTCATAATGTAGAGGAAAATATCTTGATAAGCTAAAGTACCACAGAAGGATTTTCTCCATGGACTTGTCTACATTAAGAAAGTCGGAACCCATATGCCACCAGTGAACCTGCTCACTTAGTTGCAGCAAGTAGGACGGACAAACTGCAGGCATTTTAGCAACCCGTAATCTAACACAGCTGCTGCAGTTCCAGCTTTTACTACCATGATAGTACCCAAGGAGTGATGTGGGAGTGCTCTCTCATAGCTCATGGTCACTTCACCCTGACCTTCCTTCCAGCACTCCAGACTAGCGCTGAAAGTGTCTGGGTGAACACTGCTGGACACCTCCAGTTCCTCTCCCCCCACCCCCAAGTTCTGCTTTGCAGTAGAGCTGTTGAAACCACTCCCCTAGTGGGTATGCATAGTAGACTTTTCCCATGCTGCTTTCCCTCTCCAGTTTTCCTCTTCCGACCTTCTCTGACTTTTTCCTCATGGCTATTTAATACTTCTCTATTCCCTACCTCTTTCCCTCACCTGAAGGCAGGAACAGCACGTACCTACTGAGTTTTGTAAGAATTGCAAAAATCAAGCGGGCTTGTAGGCTGCCACCCTGACTAAAAGAGCCACCAAGAGAGATGAGATGAATGACTAGCAGCTTTCAAGTGACCACAGGAGTATAATTACCAGGTCTTCCTTAGATGCTGCTCTTTCTACTCATAGCTCAGACTGGTCTGACACCCACTAGAGATAAACACACTAAGTCACAGTAATGGGTCTGTTACGTCCTAATTGCAACCCTGTGTTATAGGGATCCACTAACATCCTCTTTGTATGGAATGACATGAATGAACCTTCAGTCTTCAAAGGGGCAGAGCTAACAATGCAGAAGGATGCTGTGCACTACAACAACTGGGAGCATCGGGAAGTACACAACCTCTATGGATTCTACCAGGTGGAGTATCTGGAGACACAAACCAGCAGTTATTCTCATAGAGTATGTCTAAAGTGGTAATTTACACAGTAATAGGTATTCTGTAACCTCCATCAAGGACTGAAGCTTTGCTGTGCTGGATGTTGCTATATTTGAAATACACACTGTGATCAGTCACGAGAAAATGTGACAACATCCATGCCTTTCTACCGTAACAACGTAAATGACATTGGCTGTGACTACACAATATTAATAATTTTTTTGTTCAAGTATATTCTAGTAAGAAAGTGTTGCTTTAATAATAGGTATTATTTGTGGGTACAGATTTCTTAATTTTCCTGCCTTGGAAGGGCTAAAATATCCTGATTATAGAGTTTTTCTTCCTGACTTTTATATTTATGACTTTCAGCAAATGGCAACTGCAGAAGGACTCATCAGACGTTCTTCAGGAAAAGAGAGACCATTTGTCCTCACACGATCTTTCTTTGCTGGATCACAGAAATATGGTAAGTAAGGACTAGCTGGATGCCTTCCATGCTGCTTTATTCTATTAAGTTTGGTGTGTAGTAGTTAAGTCTAGAGAGGACAGAAGCTATCTTAGAAATACTGACATGGTGAGCTCATAAGAGTGCAAGTGATTAAAAAAATCAGGAGAGACTGGCAAAGTATGTACAAGTTAAAGGCAGAATAACAACCTGTGTCCTGTGACAAACCAACACCTGCTTTTCTTGCATATTTCAGGAGCATGTGTGTATAAAGAAAAAAAGTTGCAATGAACAGCAGTTCACCAGTAGTTCATGACCATTCTTGTCTTCTTTCCTTAATTGCAAGCATAAACTGAAGCATACGCCCAACTTTCCTGTGTAATGCTGAAACTGGGTATTTCCAGGGGCAGTGTGGACTGGAGACAACACAGCAGAGTGGGGTTACTTGAAAATATCCATTCCAATGCTTCTCACCATCAGCATGGCAGGGATTTCATTCTGTGGAGGTAAGGTGTTTAGCTGGAGTTGCTCACTATGCATAAATCATTGGTGCCACAAAGTTTGTAACCCAAGATAGACTTGAACACAGATGGTGGAAAGCTCAACAGTCCAGTGCATTTCCAGGCAGTTTCACAGATCAGTCTGGTTTCAGAAGCCAATAACCTGGCTGTCACCATCACTTCTCTACTAACACTTATGTAGTGTTTGTGTCCCATCTGGAGGAGCAGTCCTCAGGTGGTGTTCCGTAGCATCACTATCACAGTCCTCTGTCGCTGGGGAAGGCACTCACTTAGCCTCCAAAAGCTCTCTTGAGATTTTAATTAAAGGATAACTTGTTACACCAGTTTTCCACTCTTATTTGGACAAGCAGCTGCCCAACAGCAGAACCACAAGCACACGGTGAAATGCATGGATTTGTACACTTGGAATGTTTGTTAGAGGAGAACTTCACATTTTTCAGAATAATTTCCAAAAATGTGTATTTTTATTTGTCTGCGCAATATCTAGCTGATGTGGGAGGGTTTATTGGAGATCCAGAACCAGAATTACTTGTTCGCTGGTATCAGGCTGGAGCCTACCAGCCCTTCTTCAGAGGTCATTCTAACATGGAGAGCAAACGGCGAGAACCGTGGCTCTTTGGGGAGAAGAACACCCAGATCATCAGGGAAGCCATTAGAGAGCGCTACGTCCTCCTGCCATACTTATACACACTGTTCTATCGGGCACACACAGCGGCTGAACCGGTTATGAGGTAAGAGCATAAGTCAGGAGGTGTAGTGATTATCTTCAGGAAGTTACTTGGAGGAGGGAAGTTAAATTACCATCTCTTACTTTTGTGATTACTTATTTAAATATTAAAAAAGAAAAAAACATAGAAAAATTACTAGATTCTGTTTTCATGCATTCTGCAAGGTTTGGTAATGTTCTCAAAGGAAAATCAGATGTTTTGGGGTTTTTTCCCAAATGGTGCCAGGAACACACTAATTCAATAAACACTGCACAGTCTTTAAACATGTTTTTGCAGTACTGTTGACTCCAAACTTCTTGTCACGATAAAGAACGTTATGTAATATTCCAACCCACACTTAAAACAGCGCTTAATGGACTCTGAACTTGCTGAACTAAAAACATAAAGGCCATTTTACCCCTCATGAAAATATTTGTTACTGCTGAATTTTTCCTGTTATAAAAGCTTATTTCATATTGATAATTTGATCATTCATCTCTGCAGTATTTCTTATAATTTTTCTTTTAGTAGAGAATCTAATAATACAGAACAGAAACGAAATTAGAAAATAAACTTTAGTTCTGCTGCTCTCTAACCTCTAAAAAAGTGCCTCAGCGGAACTGAATGCAACAATCCTTTCAGCAAGAGATGGATGCCAGTAATCTCCCTGGTATTGCTGCATCTTTAAGGATGCCCTGGAACTGTCCTTTTGCATCACATTTACATTTACTTATTGTTATGCAAATACAATACATCTAAGTTTTAAAAACATAAAGGTCTTTTTGACAAGGGTTGAGTGGTTTGAGTTTTTAAGATGATTTGCATTACAGACATAGTGTGAACATCTGTCTGCATGCATATAGGCATAGATGCCCATGTTGTATGCACTGACATAAGACAGTTGGGTTTCTCTCTTATCTTGGAATGAAGCTTATGTTGACATGTGCACTGCACACAACATAAAACTTTGATTTTGTTAAATTTGCTGCAGTAGGTACAGAATTAGAAAGGAAGCATGATATTTTTCTCACTGAGACAAGCAGAGTGGCAAATGTCTCTAATTAGCAAGCACGTGAATGGCAGGGCTACAGTGAACAAGTGAGCCTATGAGTGAGCAGGTGAGCAAGGCTTTTCATGCAAGGAAGCCCAGACCCTGTCTCTGAATGAGCTATTATTGTCATACTCTCTCAAACTTTAAATATATAACTCCTGTTCTGTAACCAGATGGTTACTGCACTACCCTTTTTTGAGAAAAACTGAAAATGAATTTCTGGTGCAGGTTTTTCAGTTGTAACCAGAAGGAAACATGCTATAAAAGCAGTAGTGAGCTGCTGAGAACAGGAAGGACTGTGCTGCAGGGACTAGCTCATCAGGTGTCAGCATTGCTGATAGACTGTGACGGAAAGGCTCATCCATCTCTCCTTTGGTAGAAGGAAGGTATATGTAGTGCAAGTTTGTAAAGAAGGGAGCAGGAGGAAAGAAAGTGAGGCTGCAAGAAGCCAAACCATAGGTATATTGGAGTGTCTTAACCCATGTTGTACTGGGAACTCTCGCCAATGACTCAAAAGGGGTACTTTAAGGCCCAGAAGCATTTCTTTGAGGCATCTGCAGTTCTTGATAGCTGTATCATGTAAAGAGAGGGAAAAAATGGAGCCTGAAAATTCCAGAAGGCCTTGAACAGGCTGGTAGGAGGGGAGAAACTAACTGAATCCCACTATCTTTCTCTCTACAGGCCTCTCTGGATAGAGTTTCCAGGGAAAATAGAAACTTTTGGTGTGGAAAATGAATATATGCTGGGTAAGCAGTTGCCTCCTTATTCTCTGGAACTTGAGTTAAATATTTTTGAAGTGATAGAGCATCACATGACAAAAAGAAAACATAAAAACTCTGCCCAAGACTTAAAAATTATATTGTAACTGAATATAGAACTAGAGACCTCTTTAAGGGACCTGGGTTTAATAGCACTTTGAAAATAGGGGTCATATGAGATGCAAAAACCGAGTTCAGTCTCACCTAGTCACTTTGAAACAACATGGTCAGTTTCAACCTGAACCATGAAAGTTCACTGTAGCAGTTAAGACCACAGTCTGCTTCAGAAATGACAGTAGCAAACAACTACCATCCAAAGCTGATTGTTTTTTACTCTGATATGGCTGGCTGTTAAAGTCAGTTTTCTCAGAAATTAAGCATAAGAGATGCATGTTTGTGTAAAGCACATTCAGCCATACAGGAAGAGAGAATGAGAATGGAATGTTGCATTTCATTTTTTTGTTACCTCTGAGCTCAAGAGTGCCTACTAATGGCTTTCAAATTAAGGGGCATTCACTTCTCATGCAAAAGTCTGGCCAAGGTAGGCAGGACACAGCAGCAAAGCTAAGTGTGGTGAAGCACAGCATTTCAGAGGCCTCTAGGAGTTCAGCTTGCATTACTAGTGGGCAAGGAGGGAAGTTTATCAAACTGTACAGTCGATATACATTAATGTTTGGGGTTTTTTAAAGAGTAAAGAAGAACCATCCCCAGTGTAATAAGCTTAAGCAGTTTTGGTGTTTGTTTTTTTTATGAAGGCATTCCTGTCTTCCACTCTTTTGGTTAGAAAAGCATATTTTTGTGTTCAACCAAAGAGCAAACAGGCAATCATCTCTTAGACTATGAGGGACCCAGAAGTGCCTCCAAACTGGTGGGTATACAGTGCAGCCCAGCTGCATCCCAGTGCCATAACAGAACAAGACCCAACCAGCCATCAGCTCCCTACATATGCCTTTTTTTCCAGTAGAAAGTGAACCTAAGCACATGGCATGCCCATGCGAGCCCCTAAAATGGCAATGGGAGGCTGACAACCCCAGAGCACATAGCTTCTGCTCCGATGAGATGCAGCCTTGAGGATCACAGCCACGTTTATGTTTTTCTCTAGGAAATGCTTTGTTGGTGCATCCAGTCACGGAGCAAGAGGCCAAGACAGTGAGTGTTCTGCTTCCAGGGTCAGAGGAGGTGAGGATGAATATGAAGCTGGTCAGCCCAAAGAAGTATTTTATACAGCAACCTTGCAGCTCCGCATCTCATAACTGCTGAGCACTGCTGCTGTGCCAAGTGCTGGCCAGCCATTCTGTGCCACTCTGAACCTTCCTGCCATCTTGATACCTTGCATGCTTGGCTCACAGTAAATTTACTTTCTTGCTTTTCCAAGAGCTGCTGCACATATCTCAGATCTCCTGTAATTTAAATCTCCCCTCAAGGCTTGCTGCTTCTCATGGAACACCAAAAAACAGCTTCACTAAATTGTCAATTCCCTTTTTTCATTCTTCTTGGGTTAAACTTCTCTTTTATGTGGAAGGAAAGGGAACTTTAAAGAAAGTTCATAAGGAAATCAGAGGGATGCTGTGGGGAGGGAAAATTATAACATGGAAACACAAGCCTCAGTAGCCTGGGATTTGTGCAGCAAAGCGTTTCACATGTACAGAGATCAGTTCCTCTCTGAAGTAAAGTTATTTATCCACGGGATGGCACTGTGATCCACTCCTACAAAGAGCATTTGGCTGCAGCAGCTGAGAGGTAGAGGAAGGGAAAGAATTTGGGGAAAATAGTTCCTAAGTGAAAGCCTGAGACTCTAGGAAGGAATAAGAGGAAAGACAGCAGCAAAGGGGAGTGTGTGAGACCATGCAGAGCTTTGTGACTCCACTAATACACCTGAGGACGCTTAGAATTCTTCTCAATATAAGGAGAAAAACAGACCAGGCTCTCCAAACAAGTTAAGAATAATATTTTTCTTAAGATCTCTGTGGGAATTGACTGCCTGGCACACTTAAAGCAGTTAAACCTGCTGGCAAGTGTGGTGCATGGGAAGTTTCAGATGTAGCTCTTTTTCATGACCTGTTATTAGCACCTTTGTTGTTAATTTTCACTTCAATATAAATATGCTTATTCTGGATCCCAACATTTCCAGATAAAAATAAAGGTATTTCATTGTTTTGCACTTCCAGATGCTTTAAGACATACAAGATGTTATGCAAACTGTAGAAAAGATCAGCTTATATTTGTGCCTCAGAATGAGAATTTGTTCTTTCTGTCTATCCAGAAGGTCATTTGATTTAAAAAGTAAATGCTATTTCTTGCATAGCAAATAGGTTGTCAGGAATAGTGACAGTAAGGTTAAGCAGAAGAGTAACTGCACCTGCAGAGGGAACAGATCTTGCCATATGTCATGCTCATTCTTTTTTTATTTTTCCTAGATTTGGTATGATTTCAGAAAATTTAAACGAATGGAAGATCTAGGCACTCTGAAGATCCCAGTAACACTGGAGAATGTATGTTTTTGTTTTAAAATACTACTTCCATTGAGCAGAAGAAAAAAAACAAATAGGCTTTTGTTTTATCAACATTCAAAATCAGAAAAGCGGCATTTGAATTTCCTTGTAGGAATGTAATCTAAAATAGCTTTTGTAGAGAAGAAAAGTCCCATCTCCTTTGTTGTTAGATGGAACACTGATGTGTCCTGGTGATAGAGAAAAGTGAGATGATATAAGGGTGACTTCTCCAAGCAAAGATATTTCGCTTGTACACATACAGGAAGATTACTGTTATTCCCATTGTTAGCTGAATAGTTTTCTTTATGTACTTGTGGTAAAGTTCGCTTCTGAGCTTTGATAAGAGCAAGCTGCAGTTATCCTTCTTCCAAGTTAAAATTATATGCTCAGAGTATACAAACCTTTCTACCCTGGCTTTGTTTTTCACAGATTCCTGTATTCCAGCGAGGGGGCACTGTGATACCTCTGAAGACCACAGCTGGAAAATCCACTGAATGGATGATAGATGTTTCTTATGAACTCCACGTGGCCCTGGACACAGAGGTACTCTGAGATGACGTTCCCTTTACAAAGTTGTCTTTTACTCCATCTGACCTTTTTAGGTCCTTGTTGCCTGTTCCATCAGCACCATGGTATCTGCATCTGTATGCCCAATAGCTCTCCTCCACTTCTCCTATTTGGAGGGGCTCCCAGCTCCCTCCCAGCGTTCCCTCAAAGTGAGACTATCTGAGTATAGCAGAGGCAGAATGTTTTTCTGACCTTTCTCAGCCCTCCTCTAGTCCCTTGGAGGAAGGAGCAGAGAATGAGCAGGCCACAAAATTCCTCTTGGATACAGAGAGAGAACTTCCCACAACTGTATTTTCTAATAAATAAGGTAACACCTGGCACACACATCAATTTACAAAGCCAGAATGTCCAAGTATTCAAGCACTCTAAGAGCTGGACTCCTTGAGCCTTCCAGGGATACAAGTCACTAAAGAAAAATCAAAACAAACTATGAAGCATAACATATAGTGAGACATTTTTGGTTTCATTGTCCAGCACTAGAAGCTGCTGTTAATTTGTACTTCATCTGGTGTGTTTCACAGGCCTGTGCCGTAGGTGAGCTCTACCTAGATGATGGGCATTCATTTCAGTATCTCCACAAGAAGCAGTTCCTGTATCAGAAATTCACTTTCCACAAGAACGTTCTCTCTTCCAGGTAACAGCATTTATGGACAAAAGCCACCAACGCACTGTCATTGGAAATGCCTTTTCTAGTTCATGAGGCCTTCTTACAAATGTAGAAGCATTAGTGTCATCTATTGCTTAGTGAAGTCCCAGAGCATGCAGAATCTGTCATAAAACTGCAGAGGTAAACAATGTTCTGCATAAGTCTAAGGGCAGCAACACATGCAATACTGAGTTGTCTCATATTGTTTCAGTCTAGTCAAATTAGAGATTCTACAGATTTACTCAAATACAAAGAAAGTCATCAGCAAGAGTAAAGCCTATCAGAGAGACAAAAGAAGATAAACTAGGAGATTTGCAAATAGGCAACGCCTAGAGTGTTTGTTTTTTCTAAGATCTCCCTCACTGAGAGGGCAGTCGGTCACTGGAACATGCTCCCCAGGGAAGCGGTCAAGGCACCAAGCCTGTCAGAGTTCAAGGAGGGGGTGGACGATGCTCTTAGTCATATGATTTCATTTTAGGTAGTCCCGCAAGGAGCAGGGAGCTGGACTTGATCCTTATGGGTCCCTTCCAACTTCAGATATTCTGTGATTCCATGTGGGAACCACAAACAGACACCATTACATGTAGTCTCCAAAAGTCATTAACAAAAGCACCGTATGTATTAGCATAGTAAAATATAGAAGAAAAGCACTTGAAAGGGAGCATGAGGGGACACAATCTGCAAAGGCTGAATGAAACAACCTAAAAGCCAAAAATATCCATAGCTGCTTGTAAGAAAAGATGGTAAATACGTCACTACGACACTTTTACTATTGAGGTATGTTGCCCATGGGGCTGTGCAGTGCATAAATGGTGATTTTACAGGCATTTCTTTATTCCTTCAGGGTTCAAAAATATGCAGGAGGTGGTACTAAAACTACAAAATTTAACAAGCAAAACTGTAGACTAGCATGGATAATGTAGTTAAAAGTATGTTTCAAATCTCTTCATCTGGGATACGAAATCTGAAAAGCTTAAAAACTAAGGACAGAAAAGAAAAATGTTGCTAAATTACTAGCAGTTGGAAAAAAGTAATTTTGAGATGAATGGTGAAACATTCTGTGCACTCTGGAAAGGAAAGTTTCATTTTGATTTGAGTTTCTTTAGAGCTTTTTAATAGAAATTAAATTAGTTACAAAATGGAAGATAATTCTACCTCAGATTGAAACACCTTACTTGAAAAATGTTAAAAATTAACTTTACATTTATATTTAGTTACCATTTTGCAAAAATCCAGAACTTCTCTGGTTGTTAAAGCTATGCTTTTTGCCACAAAATATCTTCTCAAACTTTTTTTTCTTCTAACTTTGTGAAATCTGCTATGCAGTGAAAAATCAGCTGATAATGGGAGAAAGTTTGACTTGTTTCAGGAGAAAGGTAAACCGAGGAAAGGAAACTAGTATAGGGAACTTTCAGGGTGAGACTGAAGTAGTACTTTCTCTGTATAATGCTGAACTTCTACTGATGGACAGAAACTAATGTATATGAAATCATTTTCTTCTTTCAGCCGCAGAGATGAAAGCGGACAATACCACACTACATGTGTGGTTGAACGGGTGATAGTTCTGGGATTTGGACAGCAACCCACTTTTGTGACAGCCTGTTCCAAGGGTAATGAATTGACTTCTATTTTACTGTAGTTTTTTAAAAAACTGTTGCTTTGCTGCCAGTCACTAGAGGTGACAAACTGATAGCTCTGTAAAGGAAGTGTTACAGCATAGGGAGCATCTTTGTTTAGTTTTCTTTGCTACTTTTTTTGATATCAAGGACAGAATTTAGCAAAAGGAGCCAGCAGCTACTCACCACTAATATTACATGCAGAACTGAAGAACACTTGCTTTGTAAGGCAATAGATACATCAGTAAAAGCAGTTCAGAATTAACAAGTTCAGATAACTTTGTCCTGTACATAAGATGACCAGAGGCAGCATTTCATCTTAAGGACCATTTGCTCTGTAAGCCTGCCTAGTCTAGAACTGGAAACTTGGAGGCAAAACCAGAATTACTTTCCTGTTCTTTTGCTCATTCAAAAGTGTCTGGAGTTCCTGACTACGTAGGGATCTCTAGAAGTTGTGAGGGATCCTGCACGGATAGGCAGTGGCTTCTACAGAAAGGTCTTATTTCTGGCTGCTTTCCAAGCATGTCCCTTCACTTTGGGAATCATGTGAATGTGGACTTTCTGCCTCCACCTGTCAATCTCAAGGACTGTTAGGGTGCTTGGAGGAAAACCTATGCTGAAACAAGGTTTGGGGTTTTTTTTTTTCCAGAAAAAACCTTGAATAGTTCCATAGTTTGATAGGTCAGAAAAAAATAAATAGTTTTTCCAATTCTCCTGCATTCTTCTGTGTATACTGGGCAGATTTGACTACTACTTCTTTTTTAATCAGTCCTTTCCACCAGTGGCAGCAACAGCCTGAGTTAAAGACTGGAGGGAGACACGTGTAACTGTGTTTCAGAAGGGTTTTTCTTCAATCCTATAGTAAACTCTCTTGTCCTCTTCAGATGGGAAAGAAAAAGAAGTGGTTTTCACATACAATACGAAGACCTCTGCGCTGACACTGGAAAATTTAGCCCTGAGTGTTGATGCTGACTGGGAGATTTGCATCAACTGAAAGGAGATGCAACTTCTTCAGAGAATTCATCGAGAGGTTGAGGGGAAATAAGTTGGGAGGACTTAAAATGTCCACTTGAATCCAATCAAATTAAGGAACATATTTCCCACCCACACCCCTAAACTAACATTTCCTACAATTTTGCTTTTAAAGTACTGTTTTAAACTTGCATAGCTCTTCTATTCGGCAACAGTAATGGCACTAGGATTCTATCTTCAGGGAAAAAAAGCTAAATACTATCTGCTGCAGGCTAGCTTCAGTTAAGCATTAAGATTGAGTTCTGCCTTCACTTGCACCAAAATATCATAAATCAATGGGTGAGATTGTGGCTTGTTGGCATGAGGTTTAATGTGAGTATTTGGAAATCCCACTATTCAGAGACTGGAGTACTTGAGAAGAGCAAATCTGGGCCAGTTCGACAAGCAGGATCAGTAGATATGCCAGACGCAGAGGTTATCGTCATAGCACTGCCTGCAAGCTGCCTTGAGAAAACACAGAAGGAGCCACCCAGTGTGATTACAGACACTTCCCCTTTCCAGTCCTTATTACAATGCAAAATTAGGCAGTCTGTACAGGAAAGAAAACAACAGGCTAGCCAACAGTTCAGTCACTGAAGGTAAGGTTTGAGTAGGTTGTGCCAGTCAGCTGTGTGATAGTAAAAGACAGTAATGTGGGAGTGCAAAAGTCTCTCCAATAGCTGGCTTTGAAACTGGTATTTGGATTTTTAAAAGGCACAGGTCTATGTAAGTGCAATACTGGCTTAGGGCTTAGGGTAGCAGCTAGACTCACACAGAAACATTTTCCATGTTATTGCTCCCTTGTCTCTGCAAGTACTACTAAAAAAAAATAAAATTCTTTTGTTAGGAAAGAATTGGCATTTTTCGATGACTGAATGTCTTTGGTTAAAGCCAGCCCAGTGAAGCAACTCTGCTTACGGAGAGCTCTGCTTCACCACATCTTCCAACTCTTGCCAAGGTTGGGCTTCCTTTACACATATTTTAGTAGTTTCTTGGTCAGTTTTTACTATCTGGCTGAGATTTAAGCTTAGTAGTTATGATGCAAATTTTTAATTTTAATGGGATTAATTCTGCAGTTAGTCATCCCACTTCATGCTTATTCCCCCATTCTCTTACAGCTCACCCTAATGTTCCCTTGCCTCCTTTTCCCACCATCTCTGCAAACAGAACTGGTGTGTCCTGATGCTTTCTTCCCTTTCAAAACTAGGAGACATCCCGATTCCCGCATCCCCTACATCCTTTCTATTCCCACAGCCCTTTCCACATCAGGCATCTCTTTTCACAGGCTACCATCGCTGCACAGCTCAAGTTGTTTGCCCCTTCCATTTGCTACACTTGCCAACTATGTTATTTTAGTGCTAGTTCTGCTTTGAGTCAAATCTGAACATGCCATCAGTTGGGTTTTGTGAATGTAAAAGGGCAAAATGTACTTAATTTTCTTTTAGCAAGATGAGGAAGTTACTTTCTAAAAACATCAGTAAATTAACTCTTAGGAAACAGAGAAGGATGGTCACCATTTTTGCCAACCAAAGGTAATGTAACAGTCCAGTTGTACATTGTCCTCTACTCTTCTTACTAAGTCCTCCCCGTGCGTGGTCAGTCATTCCCACCTGCTGCTGTTTCTCCTCTTCAGGGCAGATTTCTGGGAATAGCAAGTGTGAGAGCAAACTGCGACTACTCCGCTCCTGACTGCCAAGCGCAGGTTGTTCCCCACCAGACCCTTAGGTTCCTTCTTTTTTATTCTGCAGAGCCGTTTGTCAGCCCCTTCTAGCAGGCAGTGTGAGCTTCCACTCCAGGAACTGGCAGTCTAAATACTGCTGTGCTTAATGCAGACAAGTTAGTTAATCCAGGTAGAACAGTAGCAAATAGATCTTTTACATCTGTGAGAAGAGAGACAGACCCTATTTTTGAAACAGACCCTATTTTTCTATCAGCTTCTAAGCTTTAATTGATGATTGCTTTTTATGTTTAAGCATAGCAGTGTTTCTGACAGGATATAATTCTTGTCTGGAGCGTTTTAATGAAACATTTTAACTGGTATTTCTGAAGTTGGAAAGTGAGTGAAATAAAGTAATAATGAAACAAGTTATATGCCTTATTCCTTCCAACCTTCTTTCTACTGTTGAGAATCACTACTAAGTATTATTCCGAGGGTACCTGCTTAAAGTGAATGACTAGCTTTTATACTCTGGCCCTCAGTATGATATCTGCACTATAGTAAGTACTCACGAGTCAAACTTTCAGTGGTATGAAGTACCTAACTTCTATGGATTTCCATAGGAATTAGTTATTGAAAATTTTAGCAGTTGTGTCTTTAGATATGAGGAAATAAATTTCAAATAATATCACTTACATTGATATTTGTAGCAACTCACATACTATTCCACATATTTATGCCATAAACGAAGAAAGAAATTCATAGTATACCTTTACAAAAAAGGAAATTAATTCAATGAGTGAAAACAACTGGAGATAAAATTTCATAAAAATTAAAAAGAAAGGTTATCATCCATGTAGTTTACTTTTGTTCTGTCTGAACAGATCAGCTATTGAAGTACTTCTGCTTGCAAGAAATTCCATCGCAAAAGGTGATTTAATTCCTAATGGACAAAAGATTTATTTTGCCATTTGTAGCAGACAACACATCCATTCTTCCCTATGGTAAATTGTGTTTCTTTAAAAACACCATTTGTCTTTTACTAGCAAGCGCTGTTTCTCACAGAAAAGAGCTACGTAACAAAACCATCTGTCCAGTAAAAAATAAGGAGAAGCTGTTTTTTGAACAGCTATAACCACAAAATACACCTGAACATCTGTAAAGAGCAACATGGGGTTAGAATTGAGAAGTGCATGCCCACCTGGAATTCGGTATGCAGGCACTAGCTGAACTGTTAGCTGAAACAGCAGCAGGTCATACCCTGACACTTGCTGATCATCCCAAGAAAAAAAAAGAAAAAAAACCCCACTGCTAATCCTTCACTTGATCCTCCCCAGCAGCCCACAATGAGTTTGTCAAATATCACACCTGTGCTACTTACATTCTTCTCAAAACAGAGCTAGCTCTGTGTACGAGACATAATAGATGAATTAGTGTGTTGGGCAAGAAGGGAGAATATGAAAGAATGAACTTATGCACAGGCCCCAAAATGAGCATTTTTGCTGAAGCTGTGCAGTCAGAGGCCCTTGCATCTCACTGCTTGCATTGCTCTTGAAATATCCTGGAAAGTGACACATGGCTCTGCCAAGCTGTCCTGCAAAGTAATGTCAAACATGAGACCTGCAATCCTTACATCTAAATGTAATGAGGAAGTCATCAGTTCTGCATCTGGACAACCGACCCTGAAACAACTGCACTCCTATTTCCACAAACACTTCAATCTCTCCTTTTCGATTGCCCAGTTGGTGCAAGAAGGCTTGCATTCATGATAAAATAAAGGATTTAGGCCACCATTAGGAGACTGAGGATTAATACTCCTAGAGGTTGGTCAAGCTTGCCAACTATATTACCTTCTTTAAAAGTTCCCCTAGTGGAGTTTTTTTAATGAGCTGTAGATATTGTCTGTTGTACTGTTGATTTGAAATGTGTAAAGCAAGCAAGTGGCTGAAAAAGAAAAAGTAATCAGTGCTTTGGAAAACACCATAGTACTAGGGCAGAAGGTCAGCAATGTGTACATGAGCCAGAGTCCAGAGACTAGTGTCATCTGGCAAAAATAACACTGATGTCATCATGTGATTTAAGACTTCCCAATCAAAGAAAAATCAAGATGTTAGGGGGCTTTTATTGACACATAAACAATGTCACCTTTTAAAGAACTGGGTTATAGAGAAGAGCAATGTGCATTTAGATTTTCTTCACAGAGACTGTGAATTTGTGCCTTATCCCACTGTTGCGTGACAAAATAAATGTGCGAAGTCAGGTGTCTCCTTTAAGATTGGTATATCTTAACACACACAGAATGTCCCGGTTTCCACGCTGGGCCCCTTATAAACTTTTCTGACCCTATATGAAAAGGTGCCTTTTACATGGGAGGTAGCTATTACCAGGTGAATCTTAGTGCTAGCAAGCTGCTCTCTAGAGGAGCCAAACCCAGCTGGCAGGTATTGACCTGACCGCAGTAACATCAAATGACTACCTTTTTCACCACTAAGAGCATGTCTTCAGATAATCCCCTCCACTAGTAAAAAATCTCTGTATATCTTTTCTGCAGCAAAGGGTAGAAACAACAAGTCAAGTACAACAGTTCCTCCAGGAGTGTCAGGACTAGTTTATTGGCTGGCAGTACTTCATAAGTACGTTCCCAAACCAGCAGGAGTTTAGCTTCCAGTTTCACTGTTCTCTCTACTTAAGGAAAAGACGAGCCACTTGCACCAGGAGTCAGCCTACACATGGACCCTGTCCTAGGAACACGACTGGCCTCGGCACGAGCTGCGCAGAAGACTGACACCATCTCACTAACCCCCTCCCTCTCACTTTCCCTCTCTCTCACTCTTTGCCTGTAGTTATTTTTAGATTTCACCGGTTAAAGCTTGTCCCTTCTGGACACTTACACGCACAGGGCAGGCACACACACTTGCTATAGATACTACAACTCAGGCACGGGAGTTAGCCAACAGATTATCTTGTTCCACATCAAGGAATAAATTCTGATTTCTGTCAAGAAAATACTGCCCTTTGAGAGGATGCCCAACGTGCTCAACTGCATGGGATTTTGTTGCTTGCGAATTTGACTAGGAGACTTTCAACAGATAGAAAACGCGGTTTACACAGCAACTTCCTCTTTCCTCGCATTTCCTTCCAGTTTGCAAGATCTTGCTTTCTTTCAACATTTGCTTTAAGCCCGACTCCCATGCCGTCCGCCATAAATGCAGCGGTGGCTCAGCAGACGGCTGCTGGGTCGGTTCCCAGCGCTACTATTAGCACTACAACTGAAGGTGCGGGTGGGGGCACAGGGGGGATTTATTCTGCCATTATAAGTCGCAACCAGCCCATTATCAAAGTAAAGGAGAAGACCTACGAGGAGCTTCACAAGAAGTGCCTGGAGCAGAACATTCTCTATGAAGATCCTGATTTCCCGCCGAATGAGTCCTCCCTCTTCTATAGCCAGAAAATCCCCATCAAGTTCGAATGGAAAAGACCACGTGTGAGTAACATGTTTGCTGAGTGTCTTTTACTTTCTGTAAATTGAAGTATTCACCAGGAGTTTACATTTTTGCAGAAAGTGTGTGTCGGGGGAGGTCTGGGGAATAAGCTGGAAATATATTTCCTTAGAGCTCTCCTGGAAGATAACTAGCTAGGGCTGTGGAAGCTCAGAGAGTGCGTACATAATGACTGAAATACAATAAACCAAAATGAAACAAAAAAAGGAGATGGAATGAAATATGTAGAAAAAGGAATACAGAATTTAATTTTCTTCTTGCATGATTTGCTAGGGATTTTCTTGTCTGAAACTACCAAAGAAAAATTCTCCTCATTCTGCAACAGGTTATTGGGTTTGCTGACGCTTAATTTTTAAACGCTACCTTATTTCACTTACAACTTTAGGAAAACAGCGGAATACTAAAGTAATCTGTGAAAATAAAAGGACATGTTATGCTCTGAAACATGCTTCTATTCAGCTGTTTGTTCTCAACATTGCTTAGCCGACTTGCAAAGGTTGTTTAGCATAGTATCCACTTACCATGACCGTGGGTGTTGTAATCACTAGCGAGGACCCAATCCTACCTACTAATCCCATTTCTTTTTCCTGTCTTGTGGGCATTCCTCAGCCAGCCTTCCTCTTCTTTCCCACCCCGAGTCTCTCACAGGGAAAGGACTAATTCCTCCGTTCCCAATTGATTCCCCGTCCTACCACAGGAAGAATTATCCTCTTTCCCTGTCGTTCCTGCTGGGCAGCTGCTCCCCCCCGGCAAGGCAGCCCCCGGGTCACTGCCTCGGCCCCTGCTGTCCTCTGCCCAGCAGCAAGGACGTGGTTCTGAGGAGCTTCCCCAGCTGCCCCTCTCTGGCAGGTTTTGGCTGCCTCTTCTAGATCTGCCATCCTTCCCCAACACCCAAATGTGTGCTTCAATGGCAAAGTCAGTGGTGACAGATAAAACCACAGGAACGTAACTGAACAGCGAAAGACCGGGAGCTCACGCGGGGAGGTGTTGGAGATGCAGAGGAAGGCCACGTGCTGCTGCCACAATAACAACGCGAGCAACGTGAAGGGAGCGACGCGCGTCCCCCATCTGCTTTGCCCTGTGCATGTGTGCTCTGTCATTCCTTCATCATCACCAGGGCTGCATCAGCCCCTGGAAATGTGTGTGAATGAGTTAAATGCAGCCACAAGTCAGTCGTAAAGGGATGGGATTTCCCCCATTTCAACGGAGGGGAAAGCAATACAGCAGTACAGTGGATGAGTGCCAGCACCCTGGGGCAGACAGACTGTGAGTGGGCAGATGAGAAAGCATCAAAACATTTTAAAAAGCACAAGGTAACCTCAGACTTATCTAATATTACTGAGTATGCACAGATCAAGCCTTTGTTTTGGGAAGGTTCAGACTTCAGGGTCTCTATCCCAAAGATGTTTCTTTAAGCCACTCATTAATGAATAAGTTTGGAAGCTCTATACTTACTACTCATGTAGCAACAACAAGCTGGGGAACATGTAAGACTCAAAATACAACCTAAATATCAAAACCAAAGCTATCTGTGTTCTTTTGACACAAGCGTTCAGCCTCCTGATGTATCTGCGGTGCCAGCTGCAGGTAGAGCAGAGGCAGGAGATCCAGAGAGCTGCAGCCTGCGCCCGCCCAGTACTGCCATGCTGTGGGATCATGGATCCAGTCGGTCCTGACCCTGATGCAGATGGCTGTCCTGCCGGGGACACACCGGGCCTGATTTGTAGAGATGCCCGTGCCTTCTGTTGCAAATGTGTTTGTTTTAAAACAAACCCAGTAATTCAGGTCCCTGCTGTGCCCAGCAGGTCCCCAAAGAGGAGAGACTCACATATAATGCTTTCTCCTTTTATAATGTGTCCCCTACCTTGTCATCTATACCACAATTGCCAAGTGAGTCTTCTCTTGGGCGCTGAGGCAAAAGACCCGTATCTATTGGTGCTGATCTCAGGTTGACCCAGGACTTCGGTTCACTGGACTTTGAAACTGTAAGTTATATAGTACTGGTAGAAGGACTTGTCTGGTAACATTATATACATGAATAGCCACGACAGACACATTAACAGAACATCATAAAGTCAAATTAATATAAAGTAGTAATACTGGGCTAAAGAGTATTTTATTAAGACATTAAAGCAATCATTGAAGTACCGAATTCAAAGATTCAACTGCACAGGCCATGTTTTGTAATAGTCTGTAAAGATACGGATAACTTCTGTTCTTACTAAACTGCAATGGCATTTTTTTGGCAAAGAAAGCAACTAGCTCATAAACTATAGTCTTATAAAGTGATAATTCTTAATCACTTTGAAATTCAGGTCAAGCTTGAATTCAATCAGACTTGATAATGTATTCTAAAAGAAAACAAAATATCCAACGGTTCAGAAGTCCTGAGAGAATATCCTAATACAGGCTTCACTCTAGATCCTTTCCCCGATTTCTATAGCGTATTGTATATGCCACATACACCCAGAAATAGCAAATAAACGAGTGATCAATGTGCTGTAAGACCTCATTTAAAACAAAGAGCTGTGAAATAAATAGGCAACCTGTTCCCCACTGCCTCTGGCTTCCCGAGTCCCCTTAGTCATGCCACCTGATCCATTTGTACCCAAGCTCTAGCCCCGCCACATGAGATTAGTGTATGAGGATGTAATATACATGAAAGATTAATGCTGGCCTTAATGACCATTATTTGCAATGACACGAATCCACGTGGGATTGTTGAGTGCAAGTTTTTCCGGAAGCTCCAAGTGTTATTTGAGGAATCACATAGTTAATCTAAAGGGCACGTGTTTGCCGGTTCCCAACCCTATACCCAAGCGCTGGCGACGGTGCCATTCCTCAGCCGAACAGCGCTTCTTCGCTGTAGCTCTCAGCACACTGTGCTGACATATGGAAAAGCTACGAGTCTACTTTTGCGCCTGGGATTTACGAGGACGTCACAGCAAGTCAGATGCGTGGCTGACGCTCCCCCAATTCCCGGCTCCGAGCCGAGGCACCCGCTGAGCCCGGCGTGGGCAGATCCCCCTCCCACGTGTGGGCTGCCGGGACCTGGGCTCCCTCCGCTTCCCCTGGCGATGGCCGTGCTGTGGGTCAACCTTTTCCTTGAGGCTCCTGGAATTTGTTACTGAGGTGGGGAGAGGTGCCCAGCATCCCAGCCCCACAGCTACCCCTCGCTCTCGGGCGTCTGGCCCTACAGGCTCTTCTTTTGGCAGTCGGGGCTACCCAGAGGTCAGGCCCTCCCCTGCCACCTCCCAAAATGACCGGCCTCCACTGCTGCGAGGGCACGAGGGCTGGTCTTGTGCCTTACCGACAGAAGGACAGCTGCCACACAGGGCAGCTGTGAGCCTTGGCATGGGGGGGGCGAGAAGGCCCCTGTAATTCTACCCAGCTAGTGACTGCCGTGCCACGACATGAATGCGCAGAGCAGACCTCCTAATGCTCAATTCGGGCAAAAGCCAAGTGACAGCCCTGCAAATTTCCCTGGCAAAAGCTGCAGGATCCATCCAGTGTTTCTGTTCAGAGTATGCATGAGCGCGGTTTAGGTACGTAGAAGGGAAATAAAATCCCTCTCAGTTAATGCATGATATTAAATCATTTGCTCGCCCATGGAAGGTAAGAGAAGCCCAAAGACCTTTTCTCACCTGCACCAGGTTATATCCAGCTCAGTGATGGGCTGTGCTCAGCTTTCTTGACAGCCTCAGCCTCCCACACCTATGCTGCCTGCGGGAGCTTCTCTCAGCAGAGAGCTGGGACGAGGTCGTTGATATTTGAGGGTGGAGAAAAGGTCTGTATTATAACATAATGCAGAGTATTGAGAGGTCCTGCTGCAGTCCTGTTTGGATCTAATGACACTAGGACATCTAACAGGAAGGCTCTGCTGTGACACTGTGCTTTCAAATGCACCACTGTCATTCTCCTTGCTCACAGCCAGGAGGTCACAGCATTAACCATCAGATTCGGGGACTTCCTTATGGTGATCCTCTCCATAGCCGAGAAAAATCAGCAGAAATAGCTTTCTTTTCATAACAAATACAAATAAAATCAAGGCAGCAGATTAGTGGATTTTGCTTAGAACGAAATCTAGTCAGATCATCTGCTGGACAGGTGGGAAGCTATTTGAATTTAGTAATCACAGAACGTGCGCCTCTGCAGGCAGTACCACAAAGCAAAGACAGCATTTAGTGTCACCAAGGCAAGACTTTCAGATGAGGGTAATCCAACTCTGAAAACTCTAAAACCAGCTTGCAGCCTGGCAACATCAACCTCTGCCTTGAAGCCTGCAGCACAGCCATTTAATAGCATGGCCTAGACCGTGAGAGGACAAGGGAGAAGAAGCATGAGGCTACAAATTGTCTTAGGCAGGCCAAAGAAGATGCTTCCTCTACTTGATAGGATCAGTTTAGGGAATTTACTTAGCATGCCATAGTTTATTTTAAAGGAATGAATGCCTTTTGCTGCAACAGTATAAGATGACTGGAGGATTTTTCCTGACACAGAAGAAAAGCTAATGAAGATACAACAAAGGTCAAATGCCATTTTTAGTTGCATGCTGCCTTTGCATTTTCCAGTGCTCCCTTCCAACTGACTCATAAGTACCCTCTGCCCAGAAAGCAGCATGCACTACTAATGTTTTTTTTCCTAGGATTCTGTCTCCCTTGCTGTAACTTGGACCCTTTGTAATGAAATTACAGTCCAAACTGAATCAACCCAGTGAACACAAAGGTCCTTTGGATAGTACCAAGGCAGTCTAAGGCACTGTCCTGGTTTTGGCTGGAATAAAGTTAATTTTCTTCTTTGCAGCTGGTATAGCACTGTGTTTTGGATTTAGGATGAGAATAATGTTGATAACACACCGACCATGTTTTAGTTGTTGCTAAGCAGTGTTTAGACTAAGTCAAGGACGTCTCAGCTTCTCATACTGCCCTGCCAGTGGAGGCTGAGAGTGCACAAAAAACTGGGAGGGGACACAGCCAGGACAGCTGACCCCAACTGACCAAAGGGGTGTCCCATACTTATTATGTCATGCCCAGTATATAATCTGGGGGGAGTTGGTCAGGGGGCACCACGGCTCGGGGCTTGGCTGGGCATTAGCCAGCAGGTGGTGAGCAATTGTATTGTGCATCACTTGTTTTGTATATTCTATTATTATTGTTATTATTTTCCCTTCCTTTTCTGTCCTATTAAGCTGTCTTTATCTCAACCCACAAGTTTTACTTTTCTTTCCCCGATTTCTCGCCCATCCCACTACAGGGTGGGGGTGGGCCAGGGACTGAGCGAGCAGCTGAGGGGTGCTTAATTGCCACAACAGGCACTCAGATGAGATGTGACTCTTTCTAGATGAATAATTGTATCAGTGAAATGCAGCCTATTGGGATTCTCTGCGATAACTTGACCCAAGAGATGAAGAGCAATCCCTTGCTCAGCCAGGAAGAGTGGAAGGACAGACCTGCCACCAGCATCTTGAAGACCAGGTCATCTCGCTCTGACTGAGTACTTCTCATCAGCCTTGGAAGACCTTGAAACCTTTCCCTGTAACTTCAACTGTGCTCAGCACAGCTAGCACAGCTGGAGATGAGCTACAGTAATACAATATTAAACACATATCCACAGTGTACTAAACACACCCAGCCACCATAAAGAAATGCAAGAAAAGCACTTCTCTCATAGCTAAATCAGTCCATACGACAATTGTGTGATTCCTTCCTTTGCATTCCTTTACCAACCATCCTCCAAAGCAAACAAGCCCAAGATGCAATAAATTGCTCTGAGGAACAATTATCATTGTACCTTTAATATTTGGAAACACTTAGGCACTTTCCTCTAAACTGAACATGAACTACCTTCATCTAAAACACAGCATGCTGGATTTCAAGTTTGTTACTTCAATAGGAGCAGGATCAAGCTAAAATACAGTAATAAAGGTTGAAAAAAATGCAAACAAAAAACCTGGCATCTCTCAGCTAGTTTTCAGGAGAGCACCACAGCAATGTGAGGAAGAATATTTTCAACAAAGCAAGTGGGTGGAGAAAAGCATGAAGGCATCTCAGACAGCTGCCTTGACAGAACCGGACCCCAGGACAGCTGACCGAGGCCCAAAATAACAAGTCAAATCCTCCACTCCCTCCCTCGAAGAGAATAAGGTGACTGCCAGGGGAGCCGGAAGCTGGTCTCTCTATCTGACTATATGACTAATCCAAATACGTACATCAAAGCAACTCTGCTGATTACTATTGAAGAAGCAAAAAAGTGGGCTCAAGCCAAGTGAAACTACTAGACCTGAAACACGAGTCTGGGAAAATCCAGGGCTACCATGATGACATGGAAAAGGAGCTTTAGACCACAGAGGTAGCATCAGCTGCCTGTACTGCCACACAAGCAATTGCAAGTTGTTTCTTCTCTCTCCTTCCCACTCCAGCTCTGCCATCTTCCAGCAGATGGGGTTCTTGGACTGTACTTTGTCTTCTTCCCCCTTTGCAGCTGCTCAGGGAAGTGGTCCTCAAGTTGCAATATCTTTCTTTCCTTACCCTCACAAGAAATGGGCCCAAAAGTTAAGTGTCTTCTTTTTCTTCACCATACCAAGTATTTGAGTATGAGAGGTGGCATAAAGAGAGACTTTTTTTGTCTCTGTAGGACAGGTTGTACCTACTTCTTCCCTTGGCTTTCCTATACCCCACGGTTCTTTGTCCCATATAGAAAAGGTTCTGTGTAACCCTGCAATAGTCCCACCTCATTTGCTCGTAGTTCCTACGTAGTCCTTCCCTCCCTACTGCAATTCCTTAATTATTTATGCCTGTATAGCATCTTGTGCCCATTCTGTACTAGTATAAATACTGAGAAACCCAGTACATTGTCCTAATGCAGGACAAAAGAAGATCTCCCTGTCCTCAGAGACAGATGATGCCTGTATACATTTCTGAATGCAGCATTGGCACTTAAATACTGCAACATGAGGAGAAGAGTAAAATCTCTTAACCAGCAATTGATTATTCCTGAGTATTAAACATCTGATCCTGGGCAAATTTTAAGGAGGGGTTTTACTTGGGTTCATTCCTGATGGAATGCATTCTTCAACCCTATTAATACCCCAGCATATTAGTTATTGCAGATTGGACACCTTAAACCTGCAGTCATTTTTAAAGACTTTAATCTGGTCCCCTGATGTTCTTTCCACCCACCTGTTCTCCTGTCACCTCCAGTGGTTTGTTTTTTTTCATTGTTGTATAGAAAAATATTTTTCCCTATTCTTCTCATTTTAATGTGTTTGCACCTCATACAGAGGAAGCCCCCCAGGCTAGCTATTAGACCCTGTAGATACATGGAGAAAACTCTGGCTGAAGTCTGGAACATCCAGATTCCAAAACATTTTCGTAGTGAAACTCTGCAGCTGAAAACTCTGCAAGAGATTTTGATATCTGCAAACTATCCTACAGGAAAACATTGTTCTAAACCAGCCTTTATTTCTGTGGCAAACAGGCATCATAATGCATGCTTCTCCTGCTCATCCATCTTTTTATATTTTGCAGGAAATCTGTGAGAATCCACGGTTTATTATCGGTGGAGCCAACAGAACAGATATCTGCCAAGGAGAATTAGGTATGAAATTCTTACTTCACCTCTGCACTTCAAAAAGTCTGCATCATAGTTTAGCTCTCACTTAATTTTCTTTTGCTTCCAAGGAGACATTTGAAGTCCTCTGTCTCAGTATACCACTACACATCTACTAATTCCCTCTCTCTATAGCAAATCATTGATATCTGCCTAGTAGCAATCTAGGGAAGAACTGTAAGCGACAGATGCTTTGCAGGTTGTTTTGATTTTCATGAACTAATATCATGAGTGTGTTACAAAACACAGTTAGGCCTTTCTTTCAGGCTTTGAGGAGAGACAAAATTAGTTAAGACAAGAATAAAAGATAAAGAGAAGGAGTTATTTGACTGAGAGAAAAATCTAATCAGCTACTGTTGTATTTTTTCAGGTATTTGGTCCTGTTATTTCCATACAGGAGCTTCTGAAGGCCTCCAGCTAAGTGTGCCTTGTACTCAAGGACAACCCCTATATTGAAGGCCTTAAGCACAGATGCTCAAAGATACTTTGATATATAGAGCCACTACTTAGGTACAAGTGATGCCTCTGCAACAGTTGTCCATGCAGCACTCACCTGCACCGCTTTGTGAAGTCAGTCCCCTCTCAGCTTTCCCATGTCTTTCACGGTTTTATAACTTCTCCTGTGATCGTTTTCCTAAGCTGATACATCCTAATGTATGTTAATCTTTTCATTTAAGTTTTATTCTGTGCTTCTGAGTGTCCTCATCACCTTCCCAGTACTTTTTCTTTCATTTATTTTATTTAAAACTGCCTTTCTTTTTGAGGTGATCAGAATTTCACAGTTGCCAAGGTGTGGACACAAATGAATTTATGTACATAATATGTTCTCTCTTTTGTCTTCCATTCCTTCCCCAACTACTCATAGCATTTTTTACCTTTTTGACTACTGCTGAACATTGGATGGTTTAGAAAACTCACAGTGGACCCCACATCCTTCCTAAGGGGAAATAGGTAACTTTTAGAATATACTGCTAGATGTATACAGTCGACTTTCCAAAATATATACATATATGTATTTCTATATGTTTTATCACTCCACCAATTTAATAAATTTCTTTTACAGCTCCCTGCAATCAGGTTTAGTATTTACTACCTCATATAATTATCTCACCTCACTAATACACACTGGTCAGGCAAGCTTACCCAATAACATCTCTTACAGTAGCAGCTGGGAGGTTTTAATTAAGGGTTGAGGCATCCTTTGCTGAACACAGAAGTACTATGGGAGAAGGTCACTTTCCCAAAGCTTCCACAGTGGCAGCAAACTTGTGCAAGAGTCTGAAGCAGGAACTGAAAAGCGCTAAAGAAGGGGACAGTGTTTACAACAGCGCAGACACAGATTCAAAATGAGGAAAACATGTCAGAGCAATGAAGCAGGAAAGAGGCCCCACAGAATGACGATTGGGACAGCGGGTTATCTTGAGAGCAGCAAATGAAAATGAGAGACTGAACCTCAGCTGTACAGAGCTCCACCTGCCAGAGAGTTCTCTCTCAGCTGGTCTCTGTCCTAAGCTTGGAAGGGGAACTAGTGAGGGAAGTCAGATAAGATTTCCCTGTCCCATGTGAAAGCCTAACAGAGATAACAGTGCTCATCAGATTGTAGGCTTTTTCTAAATTACAGCAAACATCATCTATTTAACAGGCACATACCTAGCCATGAATGATGCCAATGAGCGTTTCCAGAGCACAAATAAATAAAGTGCTAAAGTACCGCAGAGCACATGGAGAAGAGCCCTCTCCTGAAAGGCGATGGCATGCTCTGCTGAGAATTAACGTGTCATTTTGCAGTATCTCAGGTCTTCCCTTTGATTCTAGTTGCTCTGTTCCTTCATTCTGTCTGCTGCTTCTGCTCATTTACAGGTGACTGCTGGTTCCTGGCTGCCATCGCTTGCCTCACGCTGAATAAAAAACTACTCTGTAGAGTCATACCTCACGACCAGTCCTTTATACAAAACTATGCTGGCATCTTTCACTTCCAGGTGAGTCCCTTCATCTAGCGGGAAGCAGATGTAACTGTATTTAGCCAGGAGAAAGCTCATCTCTCAGTACTCTCTTCCCTCTTGCTCCTCCACCCTTTGGAAGTGTGACTGGCAGCAGGGAAGGAAGACGGATCGAATTGCCTCACCCCAAACTCTTCCAACAGGGCAATCACAGAAAGGCCATCTCATACAGGCAATTAGGGAGCATTAACCCACTAAGGAAGCATTTGCAGATCGCTGTGTCCTGCACATAAGGAATAGCAACAGGGGCCTGGTCCTGCCTCGCTGCTCAGTTGCAGTGCTACCCAGCACAGACATGTGGGTAGTTGGCAAGAGCATCTGTTTTTAGGCCCACAAAACAAGTCGAAAACAAGTTATTGAAGAACCACTTATTCAGAGAAGATTGACTGCTTTCCGCATTTCCCTTGGCTCTCCTAAGGGACCTCTCACTGTCCTGCACGCATTGCCCAAGGGAATTCATTACAGCTGCCCCCCTCCCGACGGCCACCACTTTTTGCCACATTAGGAAGCAGTTAATTTCCACATTTCTGCTCACTTAGCCTGGCTTTTCAGCCAGGCTCCTCACCCCCTGCACCAAGTCAACCCACAGTTTTTTTCTGTTTGCCTTTATTCAGTTCTGGCGCTATGGAGACTGGGTGGACGTCATCATCGATGACTGCTTACCGACGTACAACAACCAGCTGGTCTTTACCAAGTCCTCCCAGCGCAACGAGTTCTGGAGTGCCCTCCTGGAAAAGGCCTATGCAAAGTAAAACAACCTGCTGGACCATGCCAGGCTCCCCACTGAGGCTTTGGCTGGGGATGTGGTTAAACCACCACGTACAGGACTTACAATGAGCACATAGAGAGGCTCTGAACATACCAGTGCCTTTCCCCATAGAATCTCATGCCTCAGAATTGGGGATGGGGTAAAGCATATTTTCTAGGGGGTTTTGTTACTCATTCAGAGGTCTATATTTGATTCTCAACTTTTTTTTTTTTTTTTCATGTGTGCAGGTAGCATGTTTTAAAACTTTTAATTTGTGGTTTACCAAACAGATGGTTTGTGGGTTTTTTTAGTATGTGTGTTTACATACCTGTATTCATACACGCACAAGGTAGATATAAAAACATAGGTAGGTATCTTTATCTGCGTAAAAGAGAATCTTCTTCTTTTCTCTTTTCAAGACTCCATGGGTCATACGAAGCTTTGAAAGGAGGCAACACCACCGAAGCCATGGAGGACTTCACTGGAGGAGTCACAGAGTTCTATGAGATAAAGGATGCCCCTAAGGATATCTATAAAATCATGAAACATGCCATTGACAGAGGATCCCTCATGGCCAGCTCTATTGATGTGAGTCCATATGAACTTTACAGATGAGTCGTAAGAAATGGCAGAGGAGAAGGACCTCTCCATAGCAAACATCCATTTCTAGGAGATGGAGTAATCTCCACTAGACACCACCCATTAGCAAATAGCAAGCACCAAAAGGGAAATGGACAGAAGCAGAACACAGAGGTGGAGAGAAGGAGTGCAATCAGCAAAACTGGCACCCCCCACCCCCAGTGCCCTCGCCCAGTAAAATGAAGTTAATATGGGGCTGCTACAACTCTGTTAAGACACAAATCTTCATGTCAAAGACTAAGTGTGCAAACACGTAGGAAACTCACCCTTTGATTGCCAACATAGCGTCAGATTTTCTTCGTTTATCATGGTAAATTTAAAAGCAAAAAAATTCGTTTCAATAACCATTATGGAGTATGAAGTTGCACCAAAGGCAGGAGGACAACCAGTGCTATCAACCACTGTAGATAAGTATGGACACAATGAGGGAGAAGAGAAGTTATCTTTTACCACTCATCTTTCTTGCATCATTTCTCTTCCCTCTCCCTGCCTCATCTTTCTGCATGACACTTTTCTCCCCTTCTCTGTACCAGGATAACCTAGGCTTTTCCTACGGATCAGCTCCTCGGAGCGACATTGGGGAACTGATTGCTCGAATGGTGAAGAATCTAGAAAACGCACAGATGACTCACTCCACTGTAGACTACCAGGGGACGGATGAGAGGCCAGCCTGGGTTCGTATGTCTCCAGAAGTGGTTGACTTCAGAGCGCTTTTATTTCCAGACAGTTAGAGAAACATATCACCCATGCTTTTAAATCCTTCTTTGGCTTCACTGAATTATCCCAACACTAAAGACTTGTTCTTATGGATGCTATTTGACATATGTGTTAAAAGACTACAGTGCTTTCAAACACAGTGACTGACACTAGAGGGCTTCGCTGAGACTGCCATTAAGATCCTCATTTAAAATGCCTAACAAGGAAACGGAAAAACATGTTGAGTTTTACAAGTGTGATGAAATACAAAGTAACTCCAGCATACCTACATATCTAGCAAAATAAAGAGAGGTATGTTAAAACCATTTAAGAAAAATCCCATATTGGTAAGCTTAAAAGCTTTCAAATCTGTAGAGGGACACATTGCCTCCTCCTTCTCTCTGTCAGGCAGCTGTCATGCGTTGCCCTTTAGGGAGCTGCATTTCCATGACAATGAAATTACATCTCTTGCTTTACAGAGGAAAAAAGAAAACAAAAAAACCCTCCACAATTACATAATCTAAAACTTTTGGTTGTGCAAACTGTCTTCTGCATTTGCAGCAGAAAGAGCTGATTTTTCCTCTTTTGACGTCCATATTTAGTCTTCCTAGAAGACTAAAATGTGTAATTCTTTGGGAAAGCCCAGTATGACTGTCTTGTTTTGCAAGCGTGGCTGCCCAAATCATCCATGTTTTGGGGGGAATTTCCTCCCCAGTGACTCTTTACTGAAAGAAGGTTTCTCTCTTTCTATAGTTGCTGCCCCAGCAGCCATTGTGCTGCTGGTTATTACACACTCCTAAGCCATCACTAGAAAAGAAATCATGACTCTTGATGGAAAGAGGCAGATAGTGCAGGCTTCAGAGGCACGTCAGAGAAGCGACCCAGGGCACCAGCAGAAGAGTGTTTTTAAATAGAAAAAAAGACAAAGGGGTCCTGATAAGTAATGATAGCAACAACACCAGTAGAAATGAAGAAAAGGTGAAATAGATATGAGGTTATAGGCATAAAAAGTATGGAAACAGGAGCAAGAAAAAAAAAAAAAGAAAAAGAAACAGGAGCAGAAGGGAAATAATGGAAAATAATTGCAACAGCCAGGCAATATTTGGATGAGATCCTCCCTGTGCAAGCTGAGAATCTATCTGTGCAACCTTACTAATTCTCTGTTTCTAGCCCTGCCTTTCTCACAACCGCAAATGTGTCAAGAAGGGATAGCAGAGTTACTGGCAGGGCCTTGCAGTCATCTCTCAATAACAGACATAGAGGAGGAGAAGTTTCGCACATGGTCCATGTGCGCGTAGCAGAGCCTTCCCTTCCACTGATCTCGGTGATCTCTCTTACAAGTACAGTGGACTCTGTGCACCTGCACCTTGCTCTCAATTCTTTATCTCCCAGATAAACAGCATTCTGAGATTTGCAAATAAAAATCTATCAGTCACACTAACAGTTGCTTACCAAGAATTACGCCTGACCAACAGATTGCTGAAGAAAGCTATGCCCTTCCTGAATGTCAGTTAGAAAAAATTTCAATCATGAGGATTTTAACTAAAATGTACAGGAAATTAATTTAGAAAATAATAGTGTAAGTTAGTAGGAACAGTGTATTAAATACAGGGTGGTTTAATGTCATTGTGGTAAGATAGCAGCCATGTGTAAAGATGAAAGTATTCTTCTAGGTGTTGATCTGCTCTGATGTTTCCAGTTCATGTAATAACCTTACTGAGCCATACAAGAACATACTATCCCCGAAAGGGCTGAATAGTCATGAGGTAGAAAATCTAATTATTTTAATTAAGTATGCTATAGACTAGCATGTTCCAAGTGCAAAAAGCAGTAACCTACACAAAGGGAAAAAGTAAATCACAAAATGTTCTTTCCAATAGATATTACTAACTTTTTCCTTTTTTTAGTTCATGCTTCACTCCTTTCTAACCAACAACATTAATTCTGTGGGCACTAAGTTTGGCAAGCTTGGCCACCTTGGCAAACGCAAAGAAGAGAATGAGACAAAAAACGCTGTCACTTGAATGGTGTCACCCTCCCTCCAAAAGCCCTGGGTGGCACTACCTGCCTTAGAGCAGCTGGCTGAGCTTTGCGTGACTCTTACAAGTTTTTACCTTGTGTCTAACAGACCATAATGCCAATGCAGTATGAAACCCGGATGTCTTGTGGGCTCGTCAAAGGTCATGCCTACTCTGTCACGGCCGTGGAAGAGGTAACGTACAGTCCCTTCCCTCCAGCTGTGGTCTACACTCGCCCAGCACCATGCATGTCAGCAAAGCTATGAGGGAGGAAAAAAGCAAAACAAATTATAAGCTCAGGAAACAACATCTATACTTAAATAAATGAAAGCCTTGTGGAGAAACAAACCTGTCCAAGTTTTGGCTTTCTGGGGAAATTCCACTGCTTGGGCAAATGTGACCACAGGCAGCCACCTCCTGGTGTGACAGCCTTCCAGCACTCACCCCAGGCAGGTCAGGCAGGGCCATGGCCCAGGAAAGCACCATCACTGGAGGAGCTGGTATCAGCTATTTGACGGGCAGAGCTTTTCCTTTTGAACCTACTCTCAGTCTATTCTTGTTGCGTTCTCTTTCAATTAGACAACATTTAAAGGGGAAAAAATACGTCTGGTGAGGCTGAGAAACCCCTGGGGGCAGGTGGAATGGAACGGACCTTGGAGTGACAAGTGAGTAAAACAGAGCTTCACCTGATTTGGAAAAAAAAAAAATAGTAAAAAAAATTGCAGCTTTATTTGCCCTTATGCAGCCCGTGCATGACCCTAACCTTTAATGATGAGGTATCTGAATTGTCTTTGCTGTCATTTTGACTCATGCACTTTGGAGTTGATCATAGTTGAGTGCTTAGCTGAAGCTGTAAAAAGAAGAGTACCTAAAAGAGGTGTTAAGAGGGGCTTTACTCAATGGAAATGAAGAGAGAACCAAGTCTAATGGCACAGTCAGTCTGATTTTACTGTCTAGCAAGTTCAGCAATGTCCACTTTCAAAACAAGATGTGACAGTAGAAAAATCTTTTAAGTTACAAAAGAACTGGACAAAACAAGATGTCAGTACCTGAACGAGTTTGGATAAAGTTTCTCATTAGGTTTTACTAAAAGGAATTTCAATAGCTACTCCAGCAAGGAGAGCCTGCAAACACTTTTTTCTTCAAGCTAAATAAAATTAACAGTTCAGCAGATTTTTGAGAGCTGCTAAGAGGATGTCTGAAGAGAAGGCAGAGACAAGTAGGGCAATTGCTTTTTTCATTTGGGCATGTGGAAAGGAGGGTAGCAATGAGAACAAATGGCTGCAAAGCTCAAAAAGAAAAATTCTATGAATGTAGCAAGATGACTCTTTGACTTTCCATTCCATGAGGCTTACAGTAAAGAGTAGAAATTTTAATGGAAACTGTATTGCAAATCGTAATCTAACTTGTTTACTCCTTTGAAGGTCAGAGGAGTGGAACTTTATTAACAAAGAAGAGAAAATCCGCCTGCAGCACAAGATTGTGGAGGATGGGGAGTTCTGGTGAGAATGTCGGTCAAAAGCCTGTGCTTCTCTAGTAGATAAGCATCCATAGAAAAAAAATTAATCACACTGCACTACTTAAATCTGCTAAAACCATTGCAGTAATCCCTGTTCCCCTTCATATTCCCAATAAGCCCTGCTCTGCGACCTCCTCATTCTCCCACCAGGGTTTATTGAGTGCCACCAGCAGAGTCCTAAATATGCTACACTTCCACGAGCGCTCCATCACCCTTCCTACGTACCATCCTCTCAGCCCAGTTTCCCCCAGTTTGGAGCTGTAGCTGTGTAAATTGACCAACCAGCAGGCCAAATGCATTAGGAAATCATGGCGCTCCCACTGCAAACTTGCCCTAATAGTGGTGGTATCGTTGGTCACCCTCCTCCACCCCACCAGGATCTTTCAGACAACCACCCAACCGTGTAAATCCATTTGGGCTCAGCTTCCCCTCAATTCCTCCAGGATATCATTTGACGATTTCATGAGGCACTTCACAAAACTCGAGATCTGTAACCTCACACCTGATACTCTGGAAGCCGATAAACTCCAGACCTGGACTGTGTCAGTCAACGAAGGGCGCTGGGTGAGAGGCTGCTCAGCTGGGGGTTGCCGCAATTATCCAGGTGAGCAATGGGTCTTGAGAGATACAGCCTCTTTGATGGGGACCGTGTTAGATCCCACAGGTGAAGTCGTACCACAGCCCGATCAGTGCTCAGCCATAGGAAAAGTTTTGCTTCCTCAGTGGACGAGGCACACGATTTTGTAGCTGGAAGCCTTCTGTCACTATGTTTGTGACAGCACCTTATAAGCCCAAAAGGCAGGCCTGGCAAAGATAAATCATTGTTCAAATACTTCACCCCAAGTAAGATTAAAGAGATCAATTTCACTCTAACAGTTAGATTTCACTTGCAAAATCCACTTTCTGATAGTTTTAGGTGCTTTGGAAGTTTGTTGGATGCTAGTTCTTCATTTTATATGCTCCTTTGCTGTGCAGTTTTGTTAGAACTATGTAAAACCCATAACACGTAAAAAAAAATACATATGTATTAGCCCAATTTTAACCTTTTCCTCAGGAGCCACAGGCAGGGAACTTAAAAGTTATCTCTGATCATGAGTATTGTTAGAAAACTAAAGCTTTACATGTTTGCTTTGGGTTGTTGGTGGGATTTCAGATACATTTTGGACCAATCCCCAGTATCGCTTGAAGCTCCTGGAGGAAGATGATGATCCTGAGGATGAACAGGTTATCTGCAGCTTCCTCGTCGCACTGATGCAGAAAAACAGGAGGAAAGAACGCAAGCTGGGAGCCAACCTGTACACCATTGGCTTTGCCATCTACGAGGTACCAGCTCTAGACTTTGTTCTTCGCACCATGGTCACAAATCCTGACAGTATGCATTTACCAAGAAAGTCACTGAATCATTCAGCCTGATTAGATGAATTGCAATTTTTACTTTGCAAGGGACCCAGAGGAAGCCTGGAAGGAAGGAAATTCAAGGCTTTGTAACCATTCAGACCGTAGTAACCTCAGGGTTTACTCCGTCTATAAGTAACACGCTTTTTAGGCTTTTATAGTGACTTAATGCCAGATTTTAACATATTCTTTCCCATACATTCTTCAATCTCCCTTTCATCCGCGCTGAAACTAAACATTTCATTGGCAGAATAGTGTAAAAAAGGAAACAGACATCCAAGATGCATATGTAGCAATTAATCTCTGTCCCTGCTATCGACTTCATGAAGTCAATTTACTCAGTCCCTTGCACAAACATATTTAGTTCAGATCTTAGTGGACCTCATGTAGATCCCAAGAAATCTAGAAAGGAAGAGAGAAATTGCTTAGAATATTTTTCTAACTTGGGGCATTTTAATTACTGATTGTGCCCTCAGAAATCTATGTGAACGCCCTTCTGTATGATCTAGAAACAAGCGGACTCACCTAGCAGCTCTGACTGTTTCTTCTCTTTGTTTCTCCCTAAGGTGCCCAAAGAGGTATGAGCAGAACGGAGGCAGATTGACATCTTGGTGTATACTCACAGCTAGCGTTACTGTTGTGCTTGTCTGTAAGTCAGCAGGAAACTGTCCAGTCAAGTTTGTTTTCAGGGACGTAACAGAAGTGAAACTGCTAACCTTTCTGCTTTGAGTGTTTGTTAGTAACATTTTGCCAATAATTTTTGGTTCCTTCTCACCCGCGCCCCATTTTCACTTGTGCATGTTCCTCGGTTCTTCTTTTCTATTCTTTGTGAGACCTGGCCGTGGCCGACACGGTCGGTCAGTGAGCCGGGGCTGCAGAAAGAAGCATCAGAGAGCGCTTTGCCTTCGCGCTCCACGCAGAACCATCCTAAACTTTCACTGCCGTTTCCTCCTGCAAATAATGCCAATGGCCTATATCCTGCAGCCACAGAGTTTTCTCTATAGTCTTAGAATTTGTTTGGAAAATCAGTGGTATTTTCAGCCATCGAAGAAAACGTGTTAGAAGTACATAGATTATGTTTTTCTGAGCTTGCCGGTAGCTGAATCATTGGCATCACAAGTTTTGCAAACAAGCTCACCTGACTGATTTGTTACCTGGAAAAAATGAAGATGACAGCCTGAATGTTGTCTTTGCTGACAATTTTACAGGTGGTTATTTCTGCAGAAGACAGCCTGCAAGTGTTCTTAGCCCATAATTCTTGACTTAATGTTCATATTTGAACCAATGCAACGTTTGATTTTCATGTTTCTTTAGCAGATACAGAACTCGTGTTTTGTCCAGGCAAGGACACGTTTCCACTGCAAGCACCTTCACCTTACCACACTGCATGTAGGAGTTGCATATACCATTCCTTGCCATGCCACCCTCTAAGGAAAGTAGCTGAACTTTGGTTACACACAACACAACAGTCAAGTAAAAGTGCCTACATGGCAGAAGTCAGCCAAGGCTCTGCAGGTGGGCCCTGGAGCAGCCCTCAGAAGCCAGCTAGACCCATCCAGTAGTGACTTACAGGTGACAGACTCCGTATCTGTTACCAGTTAGCATCCCTCATCAGCTCCCTGCTTGCTAAGCTGCTGCTTCATTTGTGTTTTCTGTCCCAACCATGTACTGCCCGCATGACAAGCCACCTGGGGAACGGGTAAGACTTCCTTGAAGACAAATTGACTCATTTGTTCTGCAGATGCATGGTACTAAGCACCACTTGCAAAAGGATTTTTTCCTCTACAATGCCTCCAAAGCTAGAAGTAAAACCTATATAAACATGCGAGAAATCTCTGAGCGCTTCCGGTTACCTCCCAGCGAGTACGTCATCATCCCATCAACATACGAACCCCACCAGGAGGGAGAATTCATCCTAAGGGTCTTCTCAGAGAAAAGAAGTCTTTCAGAGTAAGTTGCAAATCCATTTATCTGACCATAAAGATGGAGGTGAGCTTGCTAGTCTGCTGTAGCCATGTTCCCAGTTTGCTACACCCTGCTTTTAATTTTCTTACCCTCATTAGAAACTCCAAGCGGCAAACTCATTTCCCTGAGCTTCCCTTGTAATCTAACAGGAGCCTGCTTTGAATTGTCTTTGGAGAAGCTTACTACTTGCAGGATATCCTTTGTAAACATACCATCAGCGGTTTTTAATAATGAAAATGAACCTATTTGTTTTTTATTGCTGTATGCCACTGGCTGGAGTTTTGGTCAGATAGATCATTGAACCAGACCTAATTTCAGTCACAAATGAAATACAGAAGTAGGTAGTTATTTCCTCTCCGTCCTGCTCTTCAACTAGTTTCCCAGAGCTCAGCAAATTGCAGCCAGTGTCACTCTACTTAGGCCAAACAGCTCCTGTTCTACTCCCTGCTGCCAAAGTTCAGTGTTGTCAAGGCTCTTCTTCAGAGGAGTAAACCAGGCAAGAGCCCTCCTGGAAGTGGTACTTGGGATGCACAGCTCAAACTGGGAAAAACCTATGTCTAGAGCCTGCAGTGGTAATGCTGGGAAGCCAGCCCACAGCACCGGCTGTTAGGAAAGTTCAAGCAGCTGCTTACAAACCAGCTACAGAAACAATCATCGTTGGGAACAGTCACTTTCCCGATTTATTTACTTTCTGCTTTCTTCTAGGGAGGTTGAAAACATGATTGAGGCAGAGCGTCCATCAGTAAGTACTGTCCTCGGCCTCTTTTGTACATGAACAGGGGTAGGGAGAGGAGGAGCATCACATCAAGGAAAACCTACAGCAGGAAACCATTTGCAGCCACATAACAGCTCCTTTAGCATAAATTCCCACATTTTTTCTCAACGTGCTTCTGTTAACACTTGCTTTATATATTATGTACACTACTTTCTGATTTGGTCACACCAAAACATTTGGCCAGATTTGAAATCTGCTCCTGGCATAAAGACAAGGGATGCTAAGCATTGCCTTTGCCTCCATCAATGGAGATTGTTCATTTACCAGGGGAGGCCTAGCTCTATGCTCCAAGATATTTTGTTTGTGAAACTGGTATCTCATCTAATAAAGAAAAAAAGTACTTATTTTGAAGTACATACTTTCTGGAAAGGGACCCTAATGATACTCTGATTCAAACTAGCAGCCATGACAAGCTCTAACTCTTCAGCCTGGGGTCTTACACATCTTTGTGGGAATATACTAGAGCTAACAATACAATTAATCTTGAAAAAAAATCGGAGGAAATGCTCTTGCACAGAATTGAGGTCCATCAAACCTTGCTCAGAAGTATTCCCCTTTCATTTGCTGTCATGATAACAAAAATATTTGTCCAGATCTGGTGGAATTTAATTGCCACTTCAGATAACAGACCTGTGGGCACCAAAGTCCAATCTCCACTGCATCAACAGGTTGGGAAAAAGAAAAAGGAATAGTCAGAGCTAAAGGTACAATAGAGATTTTATTCAAGCAGACAAAGTCCCAAATGAGATGGGACACTGTTTTGCTATGGCTTCTGCAATTTCTGTCCTTCAGTATGCAACTTCTTGGTGGGTACATTTTCCCTCATTTTTGGAGATTTGAAAACTGTATGAATATAGGAAATGGGAAAAAACTGTATGAATATAGGAATGGGAAAAATAAATGTAAGAAAGGGCAAGAGAAAAAAAACACTTTACCATCAGCTCTGCATAATCTGGGTAAAATCTATAATTCTGTTTAAAACCACTTTTTTTCTTTAATTTTGTCTCTTTTTGTACAGAAGAAGAAAAAGGGCAAGGTGGGTACTTGCACTATGTGCTGAATGCCAGCAAAGCAAGGAGCACGTGCAATGCATGCAGCAGGAGCAGGGTTCCTTGGTATCATGATTTCTCCGCATCTAGAAACTGATCTAGTTAACGAAGGGCACTGGATAAGAGGGCACTTGCAGGCAGCAAAGATTTTGTCTTCCTACACTAAATTCTAATGACATAGCATTAGCATCATAAACCCCGCTCACTCAAGGGGGTGGCAAAAAGCTAACAGAAACTTTTCAGCTTTAAAAGCTTGATCCTTTGGGTTGCTCAAACTGCCCTTCCTGCCTGCCCCTCCACAGGCACCCCAACACAACCTTTCTAGTGAAAATCACCCCTTCTCCGGACACGTGCCCTCACATTTGCTATTGCTTAATGCAGCTACTCCTCGTTCCTGAAGTTTCTGCTCACCAAAGTCCAGGATCCTGCTTTCCTTTCCACACAACACATTTAGGACCTTGAAAATGCAATCAGACATTTTTAACCTCAAGACAGGCTGATTGCAATTAATACTCTAGGGCAACACATTCGCATCTTGTAGCGGCTTTCCTTGTTTTAAATGCACTAAAACAGAGCAGTTACACATGGCTGCTTACAGCTGAATGCTTCAAGGATTAATACAGAGAAAGAACATATATTTTGCATAACTAACAAGCTCCTACACAAATACTCCTTTTCTGTGTAGGATTCAGATTGTTTGTTCTCAGTACTACTGTCCTTCATAGAGGAGCAATTTTATCAGTTTAACTGAGAATTGAGAATCTGGGAGGCTTATTTTGCTAAAACAAAAAAAAAAAACCCAAACAAAACACCCCCCCCAAAAACCCACAACAAGCGCGTTTAAACAGTTACTGACTTTCTGAAAAGGAAAGCTAGAAGCCAGAGATTGCACTATTTTGCAAAAAGACTTTTGCAGCTTTTTTAGCACGAGGAGAACAGTAACTTCAGAAATTCCTCCACCTTTTTTTTTCTTCCTTTGCTTTCATTCCCAGCTCTGGCTTCTCCAGTCATGCTCTCAGGGGTGGGAGCTGTTGCTGCATGTGCTTTACCACAAATGGTTGTCACCAACTATTTTCGTTTCCACATCTTCTTGTGTAATTTCCATTTTTCTTTTGCTCTCTTCCTTCTTCTTCTAGCCTATCATCTTTGTTTCCGACAGAGCAAACAGCAATAAGGAGCTGACAGCAGATGAGGATGCTGGCAAAGATGGTGAAAAAACCCACATAGATGAGAAAAAGGTTTCTGCAGCAAGTGGCAAAGGGGGAAATAGGGCTTGGTCTGGCTAGCATGACAGCGGCTGGGGGAAGCACAGGAATGGGGCAACGAAGTGTCCTAAGATACTTAACAGCTTTACATCAAATCTTAGCATAACTTGCGTATGGTTTACGTGGATCTAATGAGCATGACACAGACTATCCCTTCAGTTATTTAACACGTGTGCTGGAGGATGTAGTTGCTTGAAAACTACTCTTGGTTGCTCTCTCATACAAGGATCCCCACTGTGACAGACCTTTCCCCACGAGCAGCGCAGTCCAATCCACTCTCGCTCAGCCCCCTGAAGCGGTACATACATAAACTGTGCCTGAGGGGCTTCAGGAGCTCCTGGCAATGATCACAGCCTCCCCCACTACAAGTTACACATCCCTATACCAGTCCCCACTGGCCAGAGGGGAAAAGGATGAGCAAACCCAGGAGCTCCTGCACCCCTCCTCTTTTCTCTCACTACCGGAGAGGAGGAAAACAGGGTAGCGAATGCAGGGTTTCTGCGTGCAGGTGGGTGAGGGACACAAGATGCAATGGCCAGATCCTGCACCCAGGCTCATGGCATCTGGAGGCATGGCTTGAGTTGACAGCAAGCGTGCTGTTCTGCTGCACGGCTGCCAGAACACGCAGGTGGCAAAGTGGGAACCAATCCTAACTTCCCTCTGCATTTAGACAAACAAAAATAAGAACTAAGCCAAGAAATTAACTTTGTTACACATAATTCCTGTAATTTCGGGGGGGGGGTGTAAAATAGAGTTTCCTTTTTCAGTATCAGCCTCAGAGTTCAGGCTTGCTCTTTGCATGTGTCTGAGAAAGCTTCACTTTCATCATTTGCCTCTGTCTCTTGTGCTACTTGTCTCCAGCAAGGGACCCCCCACATTACAAAGAGCTCTCAAGCTCAAGTCCCTCTGGTCAATTCCGAGCCTACAGGGCAGCTATGGAGCAGATATGCCTCTTCTGCTCCAAACCTCTCCTTTGCAATGTTTTGAAACAAAAAAAAACTAGAAGATAAACATCTGTCAGTGAAAGTAACCCTTTAGGCTCTTTCCAAAAGATAGGAGAGCAATGGGATGAAGTTAAATACTCAGCAGTTTTGCCAAGGAATACATTTAACCAAAAAAAGGGGAAATGAACAGGAGGATGACCTGTTCCTCCAAAGACCTCCAGATTCACTAAGAGGCTCCCTCGTGCAAAGGTGAGCGAGCCGTCCAGGCCCTTTCCCTTCCCTGCTGGGCTAAGAATGTGTCTCTTCTTTCCTTGTCTCTTTTCAGCGTCCTTCAGCAAAAGCTCGTGAGAGGAGTGAAGAGGAACAACAGTTCAGGAATATTTTCCGACAGATTGCAGGGGATGTGAGTACGCAAACAGATCCCTGTGTCTGCCATCAAAGCAGCCTAGCCACAACAGCACCTAAATCAACTGCTTCACAGATTCAAACCACTAAATTTTAAAATTTCCTTTGAGATTTGAAGCTAAGCAAAACCAAATCAAAATCCAATTAAGTATACAGCTATCCTCGTATGTACATATACGCTATTCCCATTGTGTACGAGGGAGCCCGATTTAAATTCGAGCTTTTACTTCTATCACTACCACAAGATGCTATTTTGCAAAGCATGTATAAACAAGTTAGAAATGCAATGCCCTCCAGTACGTGCTTGACGAGGGAAGTTAAAATTAAAAACAGATCAAAGAACTGCATAAATCAAGATGCTGCAAATGGGTTACAGGGATTTTTGCATTTTGCTTTTTGGCTTATACAGTGGCTTGAAATTACTGGTCATTCTTCTAGTTGTAGTTTAATAAGCACTATATGGTAACTTTAGACCTACCTTGTACTTCAGCCTCAAGAAAGATTTGGACTAATGTTTATAATGACCTAGAACGTTCTCTAGTTTGAAGCATATATATGCCATACTGAAAAGTGACAAAAGACTTCATACTTTTAGCATATCCATCCATAAAATGATCTGCTTCATAAGGAATGTTGTAATTAATGATATTCTCACCACATTTCCCACCAGGACATGGAGATCAACGCTGAAGAACTCAGGAACGTTCTCAATAATGTTGTAAAAAAACGTGAGTTTGACCATGTTTTTTCAGTAACCCTGGACAAAGAAATCTGTGGTATAATGTAACCCTCCACCCCTGAGCTGCACTCTAAAAATTATTTATGGTTTCAAACTCACAAATTTCCTACTTACACTTCCATGGACTTTGCATCCGAGACTTTTGCAAGCTGAAGTTTTCATAGAGATGCTCTCTATGAGTGACCAAGTACTGATAACACAGAAACGAGCAAACGTTTATTGGAAGCACCACACAGGATAATAGAGCATTTCTAGCAATCTGCAAATGCCCTTTAAAAAAAAAAAAAAAAAATCTAATGGAGAGGCAGACTTTTCTCCCTGTTTAGCAAACTTTAGCCTACAGACCCTGGGCTTGTTTAGTTACCTGGAAGTTAGTTTAGAGTTTTCCACAGGTTTTTATTGTGTATAACAGGTCAAGAAAAGTAATCTCTAATTCACAAGCAATAACATTACTTAGAGTCTTTTCAAATTTCTTTACCATTCATTTCTTACTGGATGAAGGAAGTAGGTTTGGCTTCTACTTTGAGTAGAGTTACATCTAAGAGGAAGAAGCACTTGCTGTCTTGCATGATCTGTTTTCACCTGGGATCATTTATTTCAGATAAGGACCTAAAGACAGAAGGATTTGAACTGGAATCCTGCCGCAGCATGATTGCTTTAATGGATGTATCCTTTTCTGGTGAAAGAGGAGTGCGTGATACCACACTAGTCCACCCAGGTTGTATTTCCCACCACTACACACACAATTTAGTAAGTAAGCCAGGGAAGCAGAACAGTACTTTATAGTGCATAGTCAGAGAACACAGCATTCCTGGTTTGGCACATCTTAACTCCAGTCATCTCAACATTACTGTAGTTGGCAGATGAAAATATCCCAAACCAGAAAACTACAGAATAAGTCAGTCAGTATGAGACCCTTCCTTAGGTGTCAGCAACTCATGTACTAAAGCATGATTTTTCAAAAATTTTTTTATAAACCAACTCAACCTAACTACAGTTCTTGCCAACAAACTTACTGTATTTCTCTCTTAAGTTTATAATGTATTATACATTCCACGGTGTGTTTAGCATGCAACACATACAGAAATTGCCTCAGAGCAGGTATAATAAAACACACTACAAGTTACCATACGGGGTTACCTCTGATCAAACAGGAAAACTGAGGGATGTTGTATGTAACACCTGATTTTGAGAGAACATAAGCACATTCAAACATAACCAGAAAAAAATTGTAATTACAACCCAGAGCCATAATGTTTGGAGCCTGAACACAATTTTGTAAATGGCTTAGTCAACATTTTGCTTAGTTCTCAATTAACTTTAAGCAAGGCAGAAAGAGCTTCACTCTAGGATAAAGCTCAGTTTTCTTACAAAACATTGGGTAAGCTTCACATTTGGAGGTATTTGGAAAGAGCCCACTAAAACATCCTGCTTGTGTACTTTATAATAGCTCCAGAAGCAAGCCTCTCTCCTGTACCAGATGTCTGCTTCTACACAAAGTACAAATAGTACTTCACACTCCTCAAACAAAATACTATGCACAATAACAAAACCATTCACAAATATTTTACTGCACAGCTCAGCCCACTCTTAATGCTGAGGAGATCCTGAACTCAGTTTCACATTCATCCCTTCACCAGTAGTTGCAGACTTAATTAATTTTCTCTTAAAAATATTGTGGTTTTTTTACCTGAATGTTTGCATCACAGACAGATGGCTCAGGGAAGATAAACTTTGATGAGTTTCGACATCTCTGGGACAAGATTAAAAGCTGGCAGGTATTGCTGGTATCCACAACACTGTTCTTCACAGCTTCTGCAGTGCAAAAGCTTGTGTAGGAAAACAAGAACTCTCTACATACACTACAACAACAAAAAAAACCCTAAAAAAATTACAAATTAGCTTCTAAAAAGAAAAGTAACGTTTCTCCTCATCCTACTCACAGCCCAAGCAAATAACCTGAATCTCTGAACCTCCAGCACTCGTATAAGAACTTCCCCCATGAGAACAGTACAGATGCATGCAAATTGAGAGGAGGAGGAGGATGGGAACTAGAATCAGGCCTCACAAATAGCTTAATTAGGACAATCAAGAGAGAGGATTAACAGCATAAACTCAAGTCAAACAAGGAGAGTCTCTAGAGGAGAGCTTTTTGCTTCTTAGGGCATGGATCTAAATTATCTTACTTTGTGACGGAGAGGAGCTGTTAACAACTCAGACGGCTCAGCAGCAGCAACGTAAGGCAAATGGCAAAGCCTCCAAGTGCCTGAGGCACACATCCCATATCCAGTCAGTGGGTACATTCAACAGGAGCACAAGCTTTTATTTCTGTTGTGTATTTATTTGTTTTCTTTTTCCAGAAAATCTTCAAGCGTTATGACACGGATCATTCAGGAACTATTAACAGCTACGAGATGCGCAATGCAGTCAAGGATGCAGGTACTTCCCCCAGTGTCCAGTGCCCAACAGCTGAAGAGACCTTATTTTGTTTGATGTATCACAGGGTGAGATCAGGAACATAGTGCTGCCTTTTAAAGACAGACCCTAGAGAAATTAAAAAAATTTTTCTTTCACCCAGCAGAGGTTCTCAAAAATCCAAATGGCAAGCCTTGTATGTCTGTCTTGCCAACCAAATAGATCTCTTCAGCTCTTTAAACTTTATGATAAATGACGCTCTGCTGTCTTAAGGATCTCCCACTTGGGGCCCAGCTGTTCAGGGGGACCAGGGAGTGCTGAAGACATTTGCTCTCATTTAAGCTGTGGATTCTTTATGTTTGTGTAAATAACAAACAAAGAACAGTGGAAAAACTTCAACCCAAGCGTACAGGCACTGAGCAGGTCAATGTCCAAGTTTGCATCAGAGGCAACTGGACGGACATTTCTTGAGTCCTGCTCATGTTTCTTAGGCACTAAGCCATTGGGGGCTGAGTCTCCTCTTCTACCTGCGCAGTGAGAATAAAGTATTTCTGCAAAACTTGCAGTTAATGAAATTTGTCCTGCAAAGAGAGGCTCCTGACTTTTCTTGCTTCTTGTCTCAAACACACTGGTGTGCTTCTTCCCCTGGACAGCAGGCCTCCCCCAGCAAATGTCTTTACCAGCTCTGTAACGGAGCAAGATGACTTCTTTAATCAGAAAATCTGTAGTATCACTACAAACGTAGATGGGGCGATTTCAGTGACACTTCATCTTCAGTAGTATTTTGGCACATCAGTTACCAGTTCATCAAGGAACAGAAACAGATGGCTATCTTGTACTTTACAAAAGATCAGTGATTCGATCCTTTGCTAAGGGCAAAACTACACCTGGATTTGGACTCCTGCTGCAGTAGAAATACAGGTCATTTTTATTTTCCAAGTTTCCATTCCCGCCAGGAAAGCTGTCAATCCCTGACTTTAGAACTAAGAACACATTTTGCAATAAAAATTTCTCAGTCGTACAGCACGTAAGCTGTGCACGACCTTGCATTTAGCCAACAACCAGCAGTACCCAAATCTCGGCAGACCCTTTACGAAGTGCAGTCGCACGCTGCAGCAGCCGGTGCCACAGGTCGGTAACGCCACGCTCAGGAGTCACCTCCTTATCTATTTTTTGGCCACTGTGTACCCGTGTTGTTTTCATTGCAACTTCCTCCTACGTTTCTGTCGCCCGGTTTTCGTCGCTTTGCTCTTACCAGGCTCAGCTAGGCCGCAGACTCTTTGGTGTAGACCTCTCCTCTTCACACTTACAGCATGAGGTGACTCGCTTGCCCTTGGCCCTCCCAAATCGTAATTTAAAAACGTTACTCCTGTTTTAAGAAAGCAGCTGGACAGAGGGAAGCTCCTTGTAGCTTCCCTTCATTTTATTTAGCGGCTGCAGCAGTAGCCTCCACCCTGAGCCCCAGCTGGGCCCCGTTTCTGGTCCTCCGCAGGGTTTCGGCTGAACAACCAGCTCTACGACATCATCACCATGCGCTACGCCGACAAGAACATGAACATCGACTTTGACAGCTTCATCTGCTGCTTCGTCCGCCTGGACGCCATGTTCAGTGAGTGGCTGCCCCGGTTTTACTGCGCTGCCTCCCCGCCTCGCCCCCAAAACACACTGTCGTACTCAAAAAAGTTTGTTTAAAGCACTGCTGCCTATATATAGTATTAATAATTAAAGATATGTGCTCAGGGAATCTAAAATATGACAGCCATCTCATACAAACACAAAAGAAACCACTGCATTTCTCCTAGCTAAGGAAAAACACAGCAGAAATACTTGCTGAGCACATAAGTAAATACCTGCACAAGTTTGCGTAACAGAACTGGAGCACAATTTAGTTTGCTATCTGGGATCATCTTTACACAAACAGTAATTTAACCTACTCCATATATTTTTGTTTCCTTGCTTTAGGGGCATTCCACGCCTTTGATAAAGATGGAGATGGCATCATTAAGCTCAATGTCCTGGAGGTAAACTGCTTTATGCCAGTATTTCTAACACAAGGTCACATACTAAATTTTAATCATATTATTCATTGCACATGTTCTCAAGGGGACCTATAAGAGTTGGTCTGAAATCGTCATCCAATTGGTAAGAGGCCACAAAAGCTCCTAAAAATTTCGCTACCAGCTTTACACAGAAAACACCCATGATCCGCCAGCAACAGCTGCTCTGTAAGACTCCAGTTGGTGCTGAAGGGCACAGCTGCGGACTCTTCAGATCATCTTTAAAGTGCTACAAAATCTTTTGACTTTTTTTTTTTAATAAGGCCATTTAAATCAAACATACTGATAGGGCATTATATGTTAATGGGGTTTAACATAGTTCTTTACCTTTTGAAAATCTTATTAAGACGACTTAGGAAGTTTCAACTTAAAAGCATGTCTTCTGCTAAGGAGATCATAAAAAAAGTCTTCACTTGTTGCAAGGGAAGGAGAAATAGGAGCAAGAAGCCCAAGACAAAATTCCCCACTGCCACTGTGCTTCATACTAAGCGTCAGCAAGCAGCTGCCTTCCCACTAGAGAGGGCGGTGTCTCAATACGATTTGTTGGAGGATGCCAACAAGTCTCCCATCCTTTAATTTTTAACTCTTCTTTCAGTGGCTGCAGCTCACAATGTATGCGTAAGACCAGAGCCAGTGGCCACCTTCATCGAGAACACACTCAAGACTTCTGTTCTGCGTAACTAGCTCCATTCATCCCGAAGTGCAAACAAGACCACTTCCTAATTACATGTTTTGCTTGCCGAGGGAAACAGCGCATGGGAAGAAGCCTTTGGAAAAAGAGACAACCATACCCCAGTAGGCAGACCAGTGCGCATATTCTGTAACTACTTTTATAACTTCCTGACATTTTCCTTTGGGCAACAAGGACTAATTTATTGATGACTGGATTAAGCTTTTTCTGCATGGTAAATACATGGAGCATGCATCGCTGTTCTGCTTATGCTGACAACTGGAAAAGTCTTCCCTCAAGTCAGGCAAAACTGGGACTGCATCTGAACTGTGAAAGTCAGAGGTGTTTACTACCCCCTGTACCTAGTCATTAACTCTTTGTCCTGCTTTTGATACTATAATTTCAGCCTCTTCACAATGGTGACTGAATGTTTCATATGAGATTATGCTAGATCACATTACTATTACACATCTCAATCATGTTGTCCTAGATGCGGCTGCGGAGGTGGTTCTCTGCTACGCCAGAACCGTGGAAGTAAGGCACAACAGACTGCAATCCCTAGGTACAGCTCGGTCTAGTGCCTCAGCAAAAGTATCAGAAGTGTGCAATTTGCTCTCATTTTGAGTACCCCCATTGTATCTTAATTACACATTGGACATTTTAAATGTTTTTTATCGTAACTGCATTCTCTGTAACGTTGAGAAAGTTGTTTCCCATTTGAGACAGAAAACCTCTTATACATACAAATTTATGTATCTACACACACTTTCCCCACCACCACACACACACACCTCGGGGTCCTATTTCCTGACAGTATTGTGTATTTTTTTATTGTAACAGGTGACGTGTAGCAGAATCAGACACTATGTTAGCATGATCACATTAGGAATATTATTCGAATGTGCAAGTACAATTAGTTTAATTGAACCGAAAATAAAACCAACTGGATTTTGGCCTAAGCTTAAGGGTTGTTTTTTGTTTTTATTTTGAAAGAACAGAGGAGGATGAAACATTGAGCACTCTTCCACCATTCTCCTGAATATACAGCAGCTTTTGGAGTTTTATGGCAAGCGTGAAATCAGCTTAATCTCTCAAACACTTGCCCGTTTGCTCCTTGAATGCATTAAAAAAAAAAAAAAAAAGCGCACTTCAGCTTGAGAGGTTCCATCATTACCAGGTTTAAGGATGACAGGCTTTCAGAACTGGTCAATCATCAATCAATATAAAAATGGAAAGAAAAGAAAATATACAAAAAAAGGTGTGAAGAGACCAGACTTTGTCAGGAGAACCTTCTACTTCGTTCTCTAGTGGTAAAGAGTAACAAAGCCATCCACTGTTGTAAAGCAAAATTGTGAAACCAAATCATAGCACCCACTCAAAGTTATTCTGTTAAGTAGCACATTTAACTGAAAGGTCACTAAGAAATAGAAAACCTTTTGACTATAAAGTTCTTAATGTTGTCTTGCACTGTAACTTACTCTGAAAGAGGAAGAAAATCCTATAGTTTATATAAAGAGTTATTTTCCTTTAAATTCAACTTTTATTTTAACCCAGGCCACGTTTTTAAGATGACTGGAACACTAGGAGCCCTGGGCTCCAGCCATGTGTTACCCCCACTAAGCTATTATTTTCCATACAAAAAATATGGCAGAGATGGTCTCAGTTGGGATGTTAAGAGAAAACCAAAATCTATCAGTCAACAGATCAAAATGAAGATTTTTGACTGGCAACTCAAAACTGCTCCTTAAAGTCCTGGTGAGTGAACTACCAACTTCCCTTTGCAACAGGCCATGAAGCAAGGGAGTCAGTACGTCATCTTGGAGGCACCAGCTGGGTGGACACTTTCCATTTTCCCTGTCAAACGACTAGGTCCGAGATTCCTGCACACTGGAAGCAAAAACTTGCAACATTCCTGTCAGTGCTGGAGCTTCAAAGTGGCCTGTCTGATTTTTCCCAGCCTTCTTAAAAAAGTGAAAAATCCAGGACAAAGTCAAGTTCTACTGAATCCTGTAAAAGAATCATTCTATTCAATACAAAGAAGAATCAGACTGACAAACCATAACAATATAAAGAACTTTTATTTTTCTTTTTCCTCTTCCTTTTTTTCTTCTATTGCTGTGTAAAGTTTCATTATTATGCTCACAGCTTTGTACCAAAGTGAGAGAAGAAAACCATGGTCAATCTGTGCACATGTTCTACACAGCTTAAATTATTAAATATTCAGTCATGTTGTTTTATTCCACTTCCATTCCTCAAAAAGACTGTTTAACACTTAACAGCAAAATGAAATTTGAGAAGCTGGCAGGTGCATATAACGGAATATATATCTACACAGTTTGCTCTTTCACAATTAAATATTTTACAAACAGCAGCTGTAACTGTTTCCTTATCCTTCCTTACATACTGCAACTCCGGACAACTTAGACTGTTTGAATGATAGTACCGCACAAGCCAGAAAACCAAGATTCATCTGTACCTGTGTTTTAATACAAAAGAAGGGAAAAATATTTTCTCAACACCACATTTTTGTTTCTGGGAACCTGCAGTTTATTGCGAGTTTTCAGTTATTGTTTACCTTGATCCAGCATTATTATGCATATTTTCAGACTGTACAAGAACTGCACTACTTCAAACACACCGCATGGCCAAACTCCTGCTATTTTGCAGAAGTCAGCTCATGTGCTGATAACATGTTTAAAGTCTGCAATCCACATGTAAGTGACAGAAGGCAAGCAGAAGCTGAGATATTTAATGCATCTTTGTACCAATGGATACAGCATTTTTCCGTCCAGCCCCTTACACATACAGAAGCAGCAGTATTAGGCCATAGAGTATTTTGCACTGCCAGTTAGCTGTTATTTTTCCCTGTGATTTGGAGAAGAAAGGAGCAATGACTATAGACCAATCCGAGCATTGTCTTACAATTCAATACATGTGAGGCTATTGGGGTTGGGGAAGGTTAAGCTTTGCAGCACGTGAACTTTAAGTGATCATTTTATGCTACTCCTTTTGGAGCTCGGGCAGGGCTTGGTATGCCTATGGCACAACAAGTTCTCATGCCTTTGAAGAGGATGATATAACTGGTTTCAGTAGCACCTGGCCCATTCTTTATATCATTAAAGCGTACAATGCCTCTCGGCACTTTCTGTCTGCTGGGGAGGCTCATAGCTTAACAGGCGCAATACCAGTCCTGCTAAGAGGAAAATGGCAGCTTGCCCCGCAAAGGGCCTGCCATATGTAGTCAGCCACATAGCAAGTCCAGAGCTCATTATTTAACATTTGACTAATAAAATCAACACAGCTAACCAGAAAATAAACCCTTACTCTACTCACTCTTCCACCCACAACTTTTTACTTGCATAAAAAACAAACTGAAAACAAAAATAGTCCTGAAACAAGCTACAGATGTGCAGTACTGCTTTTCAAGCAAATATTACTCCATTAAATTTCACAAACAGTCTACCTTCCCAAAGTTATTACTCTCTTCAACTGGAGGTATATCAGGAATCAAAACCCTAAGTTGCAAGACCAGAGAGGATCTCATTAACAGCTACCAAGCCAATACATAAATTTGGCATCTCTCTTCTGCAATTGCCTCTGGAAGCAGTGAACGGCCAATAGTGAAAGCTGCACCGAATTCCAGCTGAACAAATAGGATACCTCCCCACAAAACTCCAGAGAAGCCTGGGGATTTCCACAGTTGCACAACAACTTCACAGCAAATCCTTTTAAGATATCCTCAGACAAAGCAGCACAGCATTTTTGTCTGAGCCCCTGAGCGATTTTTAAAATGGTTTTTAATTTGTGAAGCAAAATTTTATAAACACTCATGCAGCTTTGCTATTTTCCTGCCTCTTATGCATTTTAAGATTCTTACAATATCTGCAGTGACCTACAAAGTGGCAAAAGACACCACTGCTAAAGCTGGATTTCAGAAGTCCAGACTTTTCGGGAGGACTGTTTTCAAGGACAGATAAGGAAATATCATGGAGTACAAGAAAAGGAAGTCTGCTTCCACCAACTAGAAAAGATAAACCCAACAAGCAATCAGGAATGCAAATAAAGTGTAATAACTGTGTTTGTTGCAACACCTAGTGAGAAAGATCTTTACACGTTCCTGAAAACAGCTGAAAGAACGTGAAGAATCACAAAGAAGAACTAACAAAATCTACTCTCAAACACCATTTTTCAGAATGCTACAATCACTCCACATGCTTGCCCTCAGGACACACTTCCACACCTTCACTTCAAACACAGTCTGTGAAGGAGGACAGCTTGAGATGTTCACATTGTTTATGCCACACTTTTACATGCTCCCTCATCGTGGTTCAAAAAAAACCCAGAAGAACTTTTGAATGTCAGTAATTTTGGAAATGGTTTAAGTATTATGCAGCCTTCTGCTTTTAGGTCATGAAAAAAACAAGTACTCTTGGAGACTTTAGAGCAATACAGCCTGCATCAGAAAACATTTACACTGCTCAGAGATTTCCCTGAACTTTATTCTCTCTTGAATTGCTTCATCCACAGACCACAGAAAGAAATTAAAAAAAAAAACAAACAAAACCAAACAAAAACCCCAGACACACACCACAAAAACCCCAGACACACACCACAAAACCCAAAACACCCTCAAAAATAGCTTGGGGTCTGAGCCACATATTGGGTTTTTTCCTGTCCACAAACAGCTTAATAAAAAACCCCAAACAAATCACCACAAAAGCACTGGAACCTCAGAGATTCCCATGTCTGAAGTAGGATGCTACTGCATCTCATTGCTACTTTACTCCTGTCTCTCACAAAAAAATCATCAACGTCAAGCAATTACAGAGAAATTATGCTTGTACGCTAAGACAATACAAAAATAGTGTGCTTCAGAGAAGGCCCTGAAGTTCCTTGATTTGATGGCAGTGGAACATCCATGGGCTTTCCTCAGTCACTTTCTTGGCCTAAAAAGGCTTCTTTATAGTCAAAGAACGAGGCTATAAAACTTATTTGGTCTATGGTTGGCATACCAAGCCTCAAAGTAGTGGTGAAAGAGATGCCCAGTAAAAATAGTACAGTCAATTTGTTTGAAAAGCGCTGGGTTCATTTATAAGCAGCTCAGTTTTGACACTGGGCTGTCTTTACCTTCTGTTACAATTTAAGGAAACCTCTGCTTTTTTTATCCTGACCAGCAAGTTAGGCAAAAGTGAACAAAAAGCTCCTTGCTAGATTAGTCTCATTGTTTAAGGAAGCTCTTTGCTAAATTAGTGTCATTATGGGAGAGAGGATCGCAAAAGGCAAGAAGTACATTTCACTGAACTCAATGGGTAAAGTTATCCACCCTAAGGGACACCTGCAGAGGAATCCTGAGAAGTACAGTCAGTCTTCTCCTCTGCACTGGCTCCTCTGTGGTACCTTCTGTGCATTAGTAGAAACAAGACTTTCACATGCGATATGCATTTTTTTATCCTCAGCTTCTGCTTGAGAACTTTAGACTTTAAAATCCTCTAAAATCCTGCTCCATTCTTTCCAGTTGAGTTTTTGTCAACTTGATATAGCCCAAGCCAATTAAGCCGCTTCACAACAGAAACAAAACATGACCTAAGTGGATGAACTTAGACAGGCAGTGCCTTCGCATTTCTCTTAGTTTGCGATGCCATGAAGATATGGGACTGTGAAACTCGGTCACTAAGATTCCAAATAAAGTCAGGAATCCAACTATGGTGTTGTATCAAGACAGCAGTGGTTATGCTGGTATTCAACTAAAACAAAAGCTGACACCACTTACTTATTTCCTGTACATCAGGACCTATATTTAAAAAAACTAAGATTGCAAAGCACATGATTGGAGCTACTGTTCTGGCTGTTTTGCTGCTACTGGCATACCTCTTAAGAAATAACTGCTTTCCTCCAAATAAACAAAATACCTCAGGAGGTACAGTGTTTAGGGCAGTCTGTTACTGTATATATTGTGCCAGTTACAGCAATTTTTACACAAGGATAAAAAATAAGTTACAATTAACATTAAAAAAAATTATTTATTCCAGTTCTCCATAAAATACCTTTTCCGTTTATGAAGAAAGTAAAAATGTACACTGGATATTCAGGTTACACCGTTAGAATTTGTGATACTCTGGTTTGCAGAATTTTATTAAAATCAGCTAAAAAAATTGGATACAAGATAAACCCAGACAAGTCTTAGACACTTCACAGGCTTCAAGCTGAGTTTGCAAACACCAGCACCTATTGTAATCTAAGTTCTCAACACCCCTCTGGACTTCCCAAAGACTATGCTTCTTAAAAAAAACAAACACAAAACAAACCCCACAACAAAAAAAACAAACAGAAAAAACAAACAACAACAACAAAAAAATCAAGTCAGACAAGAGGAGGGAATATTCTTATCTGTCAATGAATTAAAAACTTGCAAGAATCTTCCATTTGGGCCAAGTCTTAATTGACCAGCCTTATTTCTACAGAGTGCAGCACAACCTGCAGTCTCTGTAGCAAGGCATTTCAGCCCGACTCCATTTTTGCATTCCAAGTGGGAGAAGAAAAAAGGAAAGACTGGAGTAAGAAATTGATGTTATTTGGAATAATTCTGACATATAAAATTACTTCCCAATGTGGGAGGTGAAAAGCTTCATGAGTCAATCCTGCTGTCATCCTCAGCATGTCTTTCAATGTGCCCTACAGCATCCTAGAAAAGAACCAGAGAAATCAGTTAAAAATAATAATTAAAAAAAACCCAAAACCAACACACAAAAAAACCCACAAAAAACTTTGCAAGAGAGTCTTGAAGCCTCAGTGAAAGTGACATTCTGGATAATATACATTTATTAGCTTAAAGCTTCTAAAAAAAGTAAAAAAAAAATTTAAAAAAATCGATGCCAAGCTATTAAATCACATATATTAAAGTATCTCACATACCACATGATTCAAGGCAAATAAAAACCAGCTTCCTTTCTGACTAGAAGAGCATATCAAATAAACATATCTAAAGCCAGTGCTTAAAGAGAAATTAAAGGATTCTACTTCTGCTTCGTAGTTCTCAAAGAAACCTCCTTCCATTGCATATTTTGACAACCATTCAACAGGAACGTAGTTTATATTGCCAAGGAGTAAAATGTGGACTTTTACCAATCAGCCTATAGGTAACAACCCTCCTTCCACCCACCCCCCAACACCTTCCACATCACTTAATCCAACTCTTACATCTTCATTTTTTTTCCCATCTGGCTAACATTTACTCAGAAATTTATGCACTACTTATTTAAAGATTGTTAGCAAAACCAATCCCATGTGAAAAATAAACAGCAACGGCATCCACAACAATGAAGGGGGGTAGTGATGGATAAAAATTAAGAGGATAAAAACCTGTTTTAAGACTGATGTAGGAAAAACATATTTTTAAGGTGAACAAACAAAAACTTAATAACATCTTGAGCATAGTTATCAGAATTTCTTCTAATATTTCAAGAATTTTATCATTTCCATGTAATATTTTAGGATCAAACTGTTTTAAATTGACCATATCTCAAGTTATCATACTTAGCTGCACTCTTCATCTGTCACAGGTTGAACTGAACCCTATTAGCCTTGTATGACTCTTAAAGTATGCAGTTAGGTCTGTAAAGACTAGAAGAATTTAACCCTTTTCACGAGAAATAGGATCAAGTCCCACAATTGTGGTGATATAAAGTACTTTATACTACCAAATACAACCACGTTAGTTCAAACACATACCTGCTTGGAACCCTTCCTGGAAGTAAAGAAAGCATCACAGTTCTTCCAACGACATTTTAGGGTCTGAAAATTTGGGTTGGTGTGGTCAGTTAGCAAGTGTTGTTTCAGATGGTCCACAACTCCAAAGATCAGTGAACATCCATGCCACTGGTAGAAAAAACATGCCAGAATAAGCCAGGGGAAAAGAATTTTAGCTAATGCTTTTCTTCTTGCAACTTCACAATATTCTATGAAGACTGTTCACACACGTGTCACCTCCTGAAACTTTTTAATCTTATTATTTCATTTCCATCCTCAATGATCTCTATTACTTTAATGACAGCTTTACAGCGATTCTTCCTGCCTCTAGCCAAGCCTGGACCATCAGCGAGAATGGCAGGAGGAAGAAAGGAACTAAGCCTTTAGGAGATTTAAGCTCACCTGAGATGGAGTCATTGGGAATTTAATTAAATTTACTTAGCAGAGTAAATTAGTTTTTCTATGTCACTCAGCTGAAGTTTTTGGTTTTAAACAGTTACATGTCACTATCTAGAAATTGCCAGGAAAAAAAAGAATTTAAGATGCTACTATCAACTTGCCCCAAAGAATACACATATACTAAAGACCATGAAAAACTGAACTAGTAATATATACTTACATTTAAAATGTACATATACACTTTAAAAATATTATTGAATTATAATAAATTAAAGGTCAAGACGTCCAAGACTAAGTAGCAACCACCCCTAGAAAATTAGTCTAAAACTGTAACAAAGAAGGCTAAAAACATTTTGCTCATTACCCAGCAACGATAATTCTGCATCAGATTAAGCCTCACAGCTCTGACACTGCCATCATAGCATCCAGTGTAGATCTGTAAAAGAAACATTTATGGATAAGCAAGCTGGAAATAATACAAAAAAGAAAGAAGTCAAATTTTGAAGGAGGCTTCATGTAGAATGTATTAGGTGAAAAACAATAAAATATCAACATGCAAGGTGTCTAAATTTAAAAAATGGGTCCAACCTAATTCTTTTAAGATTTGCATTCATAGTTTACAAAAACCTACTAACAAATAAGACATGTGTCCATAACTTCTATCACTGATAGTGTCAAGCATTTAAAAGTTCAGAAAACTTTAAAATATGTTACTATCCACTGAAGTGAAAAAAGTTAGGTGTAAATGTCAAGTTGAACATATTTCCAGGACTTAACCAGTTATATGTATATCAAAAAGGGATGGAGAGGAAGGATGAGGAAGAACACCAGAATTTCAGAAAGAGAAGACTGATGCAGATCCTGAAAAGGTAGGCAAAATGACATCTTAAAAAAACCCTTTTTTTGGCAAATAGTCCACACAAAATTGTCCTCTAGAAAGAAAATGTCAGATGCTCATAATCCCATAAAGGATATTCATCATTAAAAAAAGTCCTCACATAATACAAAAAACTCTGCAAGATGAAGATTTCATTTGTTATTTTTGTTCAAGTCTTTTTGTCTCTTGAAAATTCATCACTAGCATATAAGAACCAATATGCTGTGTGTAAGAGACTATACTTTACTACTAAGACTACTACAGAAAATTATAATCTTTCAATCGTCACTAAGCTTCTCATCTGAAAACTTTCATGTGAAAATGCCCAAAACAGACTATTGCTGGGGGACAGTTCAAGCCTCAGACTGTAAGCACAAAGCCTGAATGCATTCAGCTTTCCATCTCACTCACATGAGAAGTGAAGCTTGGGCAGTATATATTCCCACTAGTAGGAGATCAGTTCTGTTACACTTGATTCTTCTGTTATTATAGATCATTACTATACCTCTTATTTTACAATCTGAAATAAAGTTTGCAAACAAATTCCTACACATGCAGGCAAATAACTGCTTTCAATGACTATTTTAAGCAAGTTATTTATCCAGAAGTGCTTCTAAAACCTATTGTGCAGGGCAGATGCATGAAGAAATCTGTGCACCTAAATCAATTGCATACCTTTGTTTAGGTTCTATCAAAGGTTACTAGAGGTTTGACTATGGGTGAAGTTTTCCTCTAGCATCTGTGTGACTCTCTTGAGCAAAAGTCAAACAGGATTGATGCTTGAAAAGAGGAAATATTTTACTATTTCTAGACTCTTCATTGCAATCATCACTGTAAACAGAACTACTGTTTTAAGACTACAGTAAGCTAGAAGGTAATTTTTCCTCAGACAATAATATTACATAAATACAAAGCTGTGACAGCAATGTGATTTTTTGACTGACATTTCTAAGTTCTTCTTAGTCAGACAGCAGGTCGATTTCATTATCTGAAAAAATTAAACTGTCTTGTATATGCTTGTGGAAATTACAACCTTCTCTTTGAGATCAGCGAAAAGAAGGAAGTTACCATGCTCTTGTGGATGGTCATGCACATGATCATATCTGTGTGGCCTCCATAGACTTGCAAGCGGTCATGCGACTTGAAAGAAACAGAAACAGACATTTAATAGCATGACAGTTAATAGCCATTTTTCACAGACATGCAAATGGCAATGCTTCCAAGAGCAGTTTGCTGGGTAGCAACTAAACTCCTCTGGTGGACTCCAAACTTCATAGCCACCATGAAAGCTCACTTTTCCTCACGTGACTTCTGTGAGTCTTTTCGTCCAACTAAGCACTTGGTCTTTCAGCAGACAAAACTAACATCTCCCCACTTTTCTGAGCCGTCACTGTCTTAGGATAACCCAGATTCTAAAAGAGTGGTTTAGGTTACATTCTTTAAAACCCATGTATTTTGGCTGGTGAGACAACTATATATTCTGAGTGACAGGAAAGAGAGGGATGGGGAGAGACCAGTAAGCACAAAGATGACTTCTATTTGACTTCAGAATAATTAATTAACCCATATTAGGTAAATGTCATTAGTGACCATCTATTTTCTTACCTGTAGCTCATAAACACGAACAAATTTATCCAGACAAGCTGTCACCATCACTTTCCCAAGAATGTTCACAACTGTTACTGCATGGTTATGGCCTTTATAGATCCGTACCAGCTCTCCAGTCTGCATCAATAAAAAGAAAGGCAAATAGATGTTTTGTTTTTTAATAAAACAAAACAAAACAGTTTTACCTAACCTTGATAGGGTAGCTAGCTTCAATGCTTACTAGTCAAAAAATGGAAACACCCTTTATTAGACTTGCTTTTCCTGTGAAGGCACTTCTAGATTGTGATCAAATACTACTTATCCTTTTCTTTGCCCATGTTAACACAGAGCCATTCCAGTACAACAGAAACGCATGCCACTATGGAAAACATCTACTTCTCTTTCCATCATTAGTTACATGTTCCCGCCTACCCTGCAACTAGTACTATGCTATTAGTACCAGCAGTATTTATGTAGCCACAAGGTTCAGTGGGCAAATTTAGCTAAATACACAGAAATACACGATTTTTTTTGTCAATTAAAATTTACCTCTGATTAGTTTCTTAATCTAACTTATCGCATAGCTACATGAATGCTTCTGCTAGCACAGAGGAAAGATGGCGTAAAAGAAGAACACAGTGGCAGGCTAGAGACAAAGCATTCACAACAGTTTAACAGCCTTTGAACCAGCTAGCTTGGAACACTGCATTCCTCAAGTTTTCCTGTAATAAAGAAGCTCTTCCCCCACCAGAATCTCTCACATTGCTTTGCTCTGAACCCTTTCCACATTATCAGCATGTTTGTAGTAATATTTGCAAAAGCACGATCCCCAGACAAAAAGGTATTGCATATGGTATTACAAGAGTCAGCATGTTTATGTATCCTCTACATGTCTCCTTAGTTAGCTATAGTACATAGTCACATTAACAAAATCATATGACTTCCTTTTCTGGAAGCAATTTGCCCCACCAGTCAGTCAAAAATTCTGGAAATACTGACTTTATAGCACAGAAATTCACTGCCTTAATAGCAAAAGTCATTCCAACTTCATGAGACTCACATGAATGTTGTGGGCATGGACAGACTGATCACTGGAGCCACTGAACACCAGATCATTCACAACCTTACCAAAAAAAAAAAGTTTTATTTTTGTAACAGATATGGAAATGGACAAGCAAAACATTAAGACACTGTTCAGTTTAAAGTTGTACTGTAGTATTTCCTAAATTTGACAGTTAAAATCAACAGACTATGAAAAAAAAAAAGCACGCACTGACTTCTTTACATAAGAGCTAGAAAATGTACGATGCTATCCTAATGATGACTTTTGACACTTCACAATTGATATTAGAAGCAGTTAACTTGCAGCCCACTAGGCTAACTCATCCTACCTATGGACTATTCTCAGGGACAGCTCAGCAGCAGATCAGGGACCAAACAAACTGAATGTAGAATGCTGCTCTGCACATGCACAGTAAAGCCCATTGTTTCCTGGAAATATTGGCTGTGCTGTGTACTTACATTCTGGTCATGTAAGATGGTGCTCCTGACAAGTACTAATCTAGAAAGGAAGCTTAACAGATCCATCATGGATCAAGAAGGGACCACAGTATGCTGCTATGCAAGCAGGACTAGGATAGTCCACAGGACAAAAAAGGCTATGCCACTGCACCATAATATCTAAAGTGACAAATGCAATTTATGGAAGTCATCCCCCATCTGTTACATGATAGTGGTCACAGCAAAGCAGTCAGACAAGCGTATGTTCCAGGTTGTAATCTCAGAAGCCAGAAACCTGTAAATAAGTGTTAGTGATTCTTCTATTAAAAAAGAAGAATACTTTGCCAGAGTTACATTTTTTCCAGTTTCCTCTGAGGTTTGTACAATCAGGGTACATGAAAAATAGCTGCATCTTCTCACCAACTTTCCCTCTGTGGGCAAACTCACATTTCAAGATTCCCTGAATCTTCTAACAACATGAAATAAACATGCTTCCTACAAACACAACCCCAACAGTTTTGCTGGGAACATGAGATATGGCAGCCAGCCAGAGACAATTTTCCTACCAAATTACTCAGTTTTTATATTTAAAATAGAGAAATCCTCTACTTCCTACCACAATCTGCTAACTATCAGATGAGGAAGGAAAAGAAAAAACACACCATTTTAAGCATTCTTCTTCAAAAACGTATTTTCAGAGACACTTGCCTTCATGCAGAGTATAGTCTTGCTGTGACCTTCCAGGGTTCTGAGAAGCAGCCCGTTCCGCGCATCTCGCACACTGATGGTGCAGTCATAGGAGCCCACTACCAACAACTTGCGTGCTCCCTCCTGAGCTGTGGCTAGACAGCTCACTGCTCTAGGGCCATGGCATTCAAAGGTATCAACCTGCTTGTTGTTCTGTTGCGGTAGGAAAAAATGGTATTTAAGAATTAAAACTTTGCTATGACACTGACTAGACCACTGAGTCCTTTTTGTGTTGTACTTGTTATAGCATCTGATTTCAGCAGTGGTAAGAGCTGCATCTTAACAACCAAGTTTCCAAATCAAGGATATAACTCCTTATGTTAGGCTTCAATTTTCTGTCTTTTAAAAAAATATTTCATGATTAGCAAAGGTCCAGTAAATCCTCCTTCTGAGTTAGAACAATGAGAGGAAATAGTATTATGAGAAAAATGCAAAAATGGATAAATTTGTAAGGATAAATCTGAGAAATTAGTCTAGGATCCATGAAAAGAATAATCAGAAAAATAATTTATTTAAATAATGATTTGTATTCACTTTTAAATACCATGGGGACTGCTAATTAAGCCTCTTTGCCAGAAAACATGTGAAAGAGTCTATAACCGCAAATGGAGCAGGCAAAACCAGCAACACTTTAAAGTGTCTCACACTACTTTGATGGGCAAGAAAGGGGGATTCACAAATAATCACCTGTGTCAGAAAACTCTCATGACACATGATTGGTAGGCCAGGTGGAACCTTAAGGAAAAACGTGACAACAACACAGCAGTTAAGAGGTAACCAGAGGGAAGGGGAGATGGGACAGCTTTGTGCACTGACAAAATAAAGGACCAAAAGGGGCCAACAGTGCCCACTTATACCAAAATACTTTAATTACAAATACACTTACTACTCAAGAAGTAAGAACGGAAAGAAACACAAAGTGGAGAGAAAGAGCATCACAACAGGCTTTTAGGTGCCAATATTTAAACAAACTAACCTTTATGCTGAAAGTAACCACACTGCCATTTGCGAGGCCTGCATAAAGGATCCGCCATCTACTGTGTAAACAGAGCACTCGATCTTCCAATTTAAACTGCTCCATGCACTCTCTGGTCTGGCGATAGAAAGAAGTATTTAAAACTTTCCATTAACTGAAAACAATTCAGGGAAAAAAGCCTAAAGTGAATGAGGATTTTCACCTACAAGCTGCATTTTTTGAACTAACAGAGCTGGTGGAGAAAAACATCTGAAAGTCTGGTGTCACGTGGCAGTTTGATCCTGGTTTTAAACAGCTCAATCCCATCTCTGAGACTTGACTGTACTTCAGCAACCAGTTATAACCCTAAAAGCTTTATTTTAGTCACAACCTCTAACGCATATAGAAGTTCAGAGTACAGACTATATATATGAAAAACACCCTGTTACATGCTTGAGTTTGAGGAATCCCCATGAAGTCCCCCACAGGGAATTGCCATGAATCATCAGCTTAAGAGTAAAAAAACTCTGGCAGTTTGCCCCCTGAAGCAGATATTTGCTTTCTAGTCCTTCAAGCCACAGGTTGGACAAACCTTCCTATCATTTATCCTTAAAAGTCCAGCTTCAGGAAGTCTCAGTCTGCTCTTCCACCTGCCCTCAGAATAAACGATAACCTATTCTCTCTATAGCTGCTCTACAAAGAGAGCAGTGCCTTCCATAAGCAATGAAATTAGAAATACAGCAAGACAAATATGATGTTCATGGCCAGACAACCATCCTGCACTTTGGTGTTCCCAACATTCAGGATCCCATCATGCTGTTCTGGCAAAAACTCTGCTGACATGCTAGCCAAAATATTAAGATAGTAAATAACTTAATGGTTTGCTGGGTTGGTTTTTTGTTTGTTTGTTTGTTTTCCCTGCTCCACTCTAATGAGGTATGAAGTGGGGCTCACGTCCAGCTCATACAGGTTTAAAAGGCTTTTTTCATTTATATTTGCAAAGAAACACCCACATAAAAATGCAGTACATGTTAATCAACACAGAGTTTGAGTACCTTGATATTGTAACAGTTGATAGTGTGGTCACTTGAGCCAGTGTAGAGTGCAGCATTCTTTCCATTTGTCTGAGTGACCAGGAGGCAGTTCACTTTTGAAGTATGTCCTTCAAAGATGGCCACACACTTCCTGCTCTAAAAAGAAAAGCATAGGGTCTGTCAACATAAAGGCCTATAATGCCCCTCAGGATCTGTGCCTGACAGAGCAGGGTAGGACAGCTAACATGCAGCAATCTATCTCCCCTTACCCCTTTCAGAGGGAGAAGGGGTTGGGGAGGGGGAGAAGAGAGGTTTGAAGGAAATAATAGCATTAAAAAAAATTAGGCACGTGAAAAAGCAGCTGCTTCCTTAACTACATAGTAAGGCTTTACAAAAACAGAACTGCAATCTTGTGACTGCAATTAATATAACACCATTCCTACAACCTTACTTACAACCAGATTGTAGGCACAAACAGTTTTGTCTGCTGAGCAGGTATACAACAAATTCCCAAAAATCTGAATAGCATTCACTGCTGCCAGGTGTCCCTCAAAGTTTCCCTCTGTAGGTTCTTCATCCTCACCTGGCTCCGAAGACACTTCTGTAGGACAGAGACACATGTACTTTGATTATGGGAACACACTCAAGCAAACACACTACTGTTGTTTGTATCCCCAAGAGCAGAACTATTTAGTGGGCTCAGCACCTTCAAGTCAGATTTCATTGTGGGTCCCAGCTGGAGCTTGTAAGTGGCAGAAGGTAATATAAAATGCCAGACAAACCTTTATATGATATTAAGTCCAGAAAGATCTTTAAAATAGCAAAAGGATTGTATTATTGTTTGTCCTACAGCTCTACAGAGACTGTGGAGCAGAAGTGTTTCTGTGGGAGGGGGCAGGGGGATGTGGAGGGGTCAGGCACAAAGCATTCAGGGAGATGACATAAGTGACTATGCATCACTTCCCACTTCAGTTTTTAGTGCAGGTTTTTATCTTCAGGGCAAAATTCCCCTCTGGAAGCAGTTTGATCCAGACTTAACTCAAAGTCCTGCAAGATACTATACACAAAGTATCAGAAGAAAAGCTTAAAAGGTATACCTGATGAGTTCTTTGATCCTCTTAGTGATGATATGGAAGTCTGCGTCTCAGCCACACTGTAACACAGAAATAAAGAGCAGCAAGATTGGACTTTGCATGCTCATTTTCAGACAAAATATTAGTTTAAGTAATACTCCAGAATACAACTCTGCACTTAGTAGAAAATAGGCTGTGACAGATAAGCTCAAAACCAAACTTCCCGTGGAGGGCAGCCTTGTTCTTGTATTAGAGAAACTAGCAGGTAACAAGACACATTCATTTGTTGGACCAAAAAAGCAAATTCAATTTTCATCTTCCCTCTTATTTCACTCCTGAATGAAATTAGAAGTTACTGATGTTGTAAGACTTTCTGAATAGGAAAAAAGAAAAGAGGCCTCATGAATACTGTATAATGCTTTTACTTTTGAGAGATCTACAATAATCTTACCTTCTTTTCCCATCATCCCTATAATTTGTGCCAATCTCACTGGTAGAGCTCACTTCATCATAACCAGAGCAAGATGCCTCTAGGACTGCTTGATCCACGGAGCTGTGTGAATCCCTCTTTGAGGGACTGTCCGGTTTCTCATCTCCTGACTCTGATGAATGAACATCAACCACCTCACACTGGGGTGCTGGAACTTCCACTAGCTCCAGAGAAGCATCACTGTCATTCTCATCTTTGTTTCTTGCTGTTTGAGCAGTAGCTCCATCCTCGTGTCTTGGAGGAGTGGATGTAGTAACTTTTTCTCCTTTAGGAACCTTCCCACCCTTGAGTTTCCGGACAGGCTTAGAGTCAATTATATCCTGTTCTGTATCACTGTTCTCTGGCACATGGGCTGCCCTCAGAGTTTTCTTCTTCCTTAACTTTCTCCTCCTCCTGTTCCCTTTTTCTGCTGGGACTACAGTGGTTGCCATCTGTTGCTCGGATGGTTCTGCTGACAGTTTGGGGGTTTTGTCTATTGGCATTTCTAGAAGGACTGAATGCTTTGGAAGAGAAGTGCTACACTGATCCAGTAAAAAGCTTTCAGTCACTGTGTCATTTGCTTCTCTCTTGCTGAAAACAGACAGTGAATGAGGAGAAGGGTTCTCTGGAAGTCCAGCCTTTCCCACATCCACAGCAGGCTTGTGAACATCTTGATTAGTGTGTTGGAAACAAGCTGCGAGCTCTGATAGGGATATGGTTGCAGAGATAACTGGATACACTGAAGTTTTCTGGTTGGTTTCTTCTGAAGAAAACAGACTAGTGTTATATTCAATCTCTACAGCAATAAATATTTATGCAAAATTGCTTTCCCTGCATTTTTCTGTTTATACTTAATTCTGCATGTAAAGTACATATTCCTACATGTTGAAAGCTATGTGCACATGCAGATCTGCTATTTCAGTCAGCTGTCCAGCCTTTAAAAAACATAGCTGCTGCATAAAATGTTTATCTGTGTACCCACAAGCAAAGGAATGGGGCACATCATTCAAGTTGCCGGCTGACTATATGCTTTTGAAGTTCTGACAAACAACCTTTGGTGAATCCTACATTGTCAGCTTAAGATACTACCACCCTTCACTGTGTGCTCCCTTACCAGCTGTCACCACCGCCATAGGACTGGTATTAACCAATGCATGCCTAATGCATCTCAGCTGCTCAGTGATACAGTTTGAAGACCTTGTGCTTAACCCATCTGCATTAGTTATTTCTACCAAGTTACTTGGACCTAAGTCAAGGTAGATGAGTCATGCACAACCCACTCTGCAGCATCGTACCTTCTATCATGGGAATGGCAGCACTGTATGCCACCAGGGTAAGCTTTGTTAGTTCATCTGTGGTGGACTAAACAATGGGGCAAACATACTCTCCCTGTCATTCTAATCTGAAGCTAATATGAACAAGTGAATCCAACTTCTCAACTGAGACAGGCTAAGAGCACAGGCAGCATCTCACAGCTGTGTTTCCCACACCCTAAAATTCCCTGGTCACATTTGCAATAACTACAATCCAGAACAGGATGTTTCAAGTTCACTGCATTTATTGGGTGGGATCCCTCAAGGCCAACGGGAAGCTGGCAGTATTTGAAACACTTCCCTGCTTCAGTCTCTTAGAAACCAGCAAATTAAACCTACAGCAATGCTTAGACAAAGCTGTTGGACTGTTTAACACATCACAGTACAAATTTGATGCTTTGGAATTACGCATCCAGCTAGAGACACCTTAAAAGTGAACATCTCGCCCCACACCCTCCTCAGATGGGAAGTTCCAAGATAAAACTAGAACTTGATGACAGTGTAGGGTGTATCATATTTAAAGTAAATCAATGGAAAGCTGTTTTTCCCCCCGACCCATAACTGTCATACACAGCTGCAACCTGTTAGAAAACCCTCTGTACAGCAGAAGTGAATGCTTAGACAAGGTTTGAACAGTTACTGTGTTGAATTATACTGGGAAGAAGGCACACAAACCCTTAAATTCTGAATACACCTCTAACATTGTGCATCCCTCATTTCCCGCAGGAAGGGGGAGGGGAGGAATTTGGTCACTTAAAACCAAAACAAACAGGAAAGTAAGAGTAACCTGCAACTTAAACTTAAATTTCTGAAACCAAAAGTTATTCTCAGCACTTGGAGTACTGCATGTGTTAGAAAAGGAAGTAGGAAATCACCATGGTAGTGCAAGAAAGCAGAATCCCCCAGTTCCACAGGTGGGAGAGATTGCTGGTAGTTAGGGAAAACAAAATGCAATCAGCTCCTTCAAGGCAAGGCTGAGCTGACCTCCTAGGGCAGCTGATAAGCCAGATGTTCAACACCCAGAAAGCAGTCTGCCCCCAGAGAGAATTCCTCTCCCCCAAATTACAGCATTTACCTGATGGTAAATGCTTATTTTCCCCCCAAATTACCAAATTAGTTTGATGGCAGACACTCATTTTAAATGTAGCACATACAGAAGTTGATCAATACCAAAACCACATTAATTTGACAAACAAACATCAAAAGAACATTCTTGATTTTAATATGTCAAAAATAAGTTTGCAGGAAACTGACAAATATGCTAATGTGATTAAGACATTTTTAAAGTAATTATTTAAGTAATAAATACAGCTATACATTGAACATTCATCTTTATGAGAGAAAACTGAAAAACCTCTTCAGCTTCTGCTGGGCCTGCACAGACATCAATAAAGTCTGAAGTTTCTGCAAGCAAAACACTGCATGCCACTGCAGCTAGTGATCACTACATCCTTATTTTGAATTTTCCAATTCTAACCTTAAAAAAAAATGACACCTCTCTTCATTGATGTTTAAACTTAACAGAACGGCATATGCCAATAAAAATGGAAAGCGAAGGAAAGGCAGTGGCTTCCTACAAGCTGAATCTCAACAATGCAAACAAACACAAAAGCTGATTCTCCCCCTCCCTCCCAAGTTTACTTTAATGTACACCCTCAGAGCTTCATAATCCCTATCAAATCCTCCAAAAAGAGATGAAGCAAAATTCACAATACTACATGCATGTAATGTAACACAGTGGAATACGGGAAATGCAATGGTGACTAAAAAACCACAAAGAACACTATTTATACAGAATTCTATGTCTGAAGCAAACTGCTAAAAGGTAAAAAACCCTTCGAATTCTTGTATTTGCAGAAGTCTAAGCTTCAATTTAGCCAACACTTATCTTGTGCTTGAGAAAAAAAATACACTTATAAAAGTAGTACACCATGGATTTTTCCAATCGTATTTTCCACTTCAGTTGAAGAAAAAAAAATTGCATTGGCTATATTTACCTGTACCAAGGATCTTGCTTATGAATCACTATCTCAAATTATCCAAGTTAAAGGTTTGGGTCAGTGACATTGTTACAGCAGACAAACAACTGTCATTAGAGTCACCCTGCTTGGCTTCACAGGCTCTTAGGAAAGGAAAGGATGTTTGAGCTTTTTATCTTCAGTTTGTACCTTCAGTCACAGTAGCAAGTTGCAGTGGAAAGTACCAATGGCATTTAAGTCTTTGACCACAGACTACAGTACATGAGTTTTAGGGGTTTTAAACTGTCTAAATAAAGAGTTAGCAATTTCAGCTATAGCCATTAAGATCTCATTTTTCCAAAGCAGTAGCTCTCACGTTAGTAGTTCAGTTAATTCAGTGGTTTCTCCTCCTGACAAAAGTGAACACATACCTTCTTTGGTAGCCCTGCCCTACTCAGTCCCACTCCCTCACATGAGTGAACAGTGCCTAACATCCTTCTTAAGAGTAAATTGTCTACTGAAATCACAAATAAGATCGCATGAACTCTGAATGACCGTCTCCAGCCCTGTGGGATTTAGAGAGATGGAGATAAGGAGAAGATGGATTGTTATTTTTAGTATCATAAATCATACTCTGTGCTTGTCCAGCAGGGCCCAAGAAGAACACAGAATACTCTAATGTAGTTGGGCATAATTTTTTATAAAGATCTTCAGGCACGCATTTTTCCTTTGTAGGCAGATTTTCAGCTACCAATGCCCATTAAATGATGCAGAGTACAAGACAAAAATTACAGGGGAGGTTTTAAGGTTTGGGGTTTTTTTGTTAACTAAATTATTCTAAGAGGATGTAACCTTGAAATTCATGTTTGTTCTATTCTTAAAGTACAACTAGAAACCTATAGGTGCATATGACTACAATTTGCATGTGCTTAACAATTTAAAAACGTGGAATCCCTTTGGATGTATTGTAAAGAAGGTCCCAGTTTCTAAGGCTATTAAGTTGACAAAGTCCTACACAAGTTAATGGGAGTTCAGCCCTGCACAACAGGCTGCAGGTTTGAGATCCAACTTACATTCTTCTGGGGAAAAAAAATAATCTTTATTTTCTTAAAGGTAGCTCTCTCAAAACAAAGAAAAGCCACACATACCATCCTTCTGCTCCACCTCTTCTGCTCGGGAAGCACATGGGGACCTCTGGAGTACAGAATTCACATTTTCTTCTGAGCCTTTTGGAGACACAGGTTCTCGTTTAACTTGTACTGATGAGTCAGGAGGAGTGGCAGGTGTGATGCCAGAAGACTGGAATGGTGATGGCATGTTTACATGAACGGAAGCCCCCAGCGGAGGTACGGAAGATGACAAAGTGTCCAAAAGGGGCAGGAAGGAGCCTGCAGGAATTAAGTCAGCTGCCATTTGAGATTTGCTATTTCTTCTGTCACTTAAGACACTGCAGGAAAGTTGCTCTGAGAGTTCAGAAGGTTCATATGTTTCTAACAGTAAAAGAGGAAAGGAAAAAAAAAAAAACCAGAACAAAAATGTTAACATTTTACAATAAAATTTAGTGGTCCCAAGAGCTTATTTCTTGGGGAAATACAGACAAGGAAGAGAAAAATTTGTAAAAAACCCACTAGATGGCACTACCAAAGACAACAGATCACACTTGAACAATAAAGACTTCAATTTTATTGTACATTTTACATGAGCGAATTCAAGTTAAATGCAATTTTTAAAAGATGCTGAGTTCAAAGAATATGAAAGTCAGCATTCAACTGTTGTAGTTTTATGGTATCTCGTACCTTGTAGCCCCTGCAAGATCTGGATTCTCTGACTTCTCAGTGTACTCATTTCCATGGTTATCTACAAAACAGTTATGGTTTAAATCAGTCCTACTTAAGGCAGTTTTTCAGGCTGCTAACTTCTAGTTCAGAGAGTCTCAAAAGCCCACTGTTACCTGTTGCTTTAATACAAGGAACCGTTGAACCTCAACATATGCAGCCTGCAGGGCAGCCTTTGCCTGCAGGAGACTGCTGTCCACACTATGCAGGGACTTGCTTAACTCTTCTTCCCTCAGCGAAATAGCCAACAACTGGTCTACCTGAGAACGTTCTGAAAAAGAAACAAAACATAGAGTATAATTGTACTTGACAATATCACGTGTAATGTATCTCAATAAATACTACCACCTCAGAATGTAAAAAAACCATAAATTAGGTCAAGCATCAATAGTCATACAAGAAGCTGAAAAGGAACATCTATGCACAGGAAGAGCCATGTCTACATGAAAGAAGAGCAAAGTTGAGTATTCCTCTTTACGCAATCTCAGCCACGACTCTAGTAACTATTTCCGTCATAGCTTTGCCAGCACTGATTTAGTTTAGTTGAACAAAGTCAATCTCCTCCACAAAGATCTCTTCTTGAAGTATACATGTACATGAAGTACAAATACACACTTTCCATTAATGTAATCTAAAAGGCAAGGGCAAATTTAAGCTAAACAAGATTTAAATTATTCAGTTAATCCAGAAGCCAAGGAAAGGGAGCTTAAGAGAAAAAGAACCCAATGATACAAAATCATTTACTATCTAGGATGATTTTGGGTCGTGAGACTCATGTTTTCAGTCTCTTGAAAAAGAGTCTCTGAGCACTGTACTCAGTAAAAGATCTCCTATACTAGTTTCTAAAGTCCTCTGGCATTACAGAGATTCTCCAAGCAAATTAAGTTTCAGTTTGAGCACTGCTCAGTTTCATTCAGGTTATAGTTTCCTTTAGCAGATTTCCTACAGTAACGATGCTGCTGAAGCAAAGTAATGGGAAAGAAAGATTTTACTAAGTCGAGTGTGTTATTACTTTCCATAATAGACACTAGTCATTGAAGACAGAGGCTGATAAACACCCCCACCTTTTCAAGTAGTGAAATATTAGTTCCCACGAAAAGATCCATATTAACTGCCTTGCATTACAAAAAATTCAATATAAATAAATAATTAAAAAAAGAGAAATGGAACATTTGAAAGCTATCTTATGGACCCCAAAGCTTGCAGATGGTAACACAATGATTTAGTTCCCAAAGAAAACACTGCCTAAAACACAGATGATTCATTTTGATATGCAGTGATGGGGATGTGTTAGGCATGTTTGAGAAAGACCTGTCTAATGCCACAATAAGAGTTTTCTTTGGTCAGGAGCAAGAAGGAGTGAGACATTACACATTCATTTCCCTTAAAGACAGGGAAGGAGTCAAAAAATAAAAGTATTGCTCGAGACGTCAAAAACATAACACAGCCCAAGTTATGGTGAGTACAGTTTTTCTGGTGAGACCACCCAGAAATAGAAAGGGAAAATTGCACAGCTGAATTAGAACGGAGTGATGGGTACTTCTCCCTTCAGAACTTCCATCTGAAGAGGCAACAAACCTCTCTTCCCTGAGCAGGGGAAAGCAATGGTCCCATCTGTGCAGCTGGGAACATGAACTGCAGGCAGAAAGGAGGCACAAAGTCTTCTCTTAGAAGTAACTTCTGACAAATTAAGATGGGACTCTTCAGCGTTGCAGACTTGAGAGCAGTCAACCCTGTGATCTTCAGTAAGAGCCCAAGAAGCACCAAAGTAACATTAAGTAACTACCATTTTAGCCAAGTCAAAATACTACTAGGTATTTATAACCCCTATACCAGACGCACATATGTATGATATTCACTTACCCTTTTTACCTTTGATTTTTCTTCTCTTATTCTTTCTTTCTAGACTAGGGATTTCAGGAGAAGATCCCTCCTGCAAGTAAAATCATTTATTAACAAAAGTTACAAGAGCAATTTTGCCTAAATCAAAAAGTCAACCATCCACTGTCTTTTCAACCATTACCTGTACCCACGAAGAAGAATACACAATTAATTTTGCACATTCTTGTATAACTCATCCTTCCCTCTGCCCTTAAAAGAGGGACAGCAGCAAAGTGAGTGCCATGTTTTCATCTCAGCTAGAAATACTAAATAAGCTGACAGCCTTCTACTTACTCAGATATTTAAGACCAAACTTGGGTCAAATTTTCTGCTCTACGGTTTTAGTTGAAAGTCTAGAGGATAAATCAGTGAGGAATTAAAATTATCACTGTCTGCATATAACAAACCCATTTTGAGGATTTTGATCAGAAACACTTTTTTTTCCCTTTGGGTAAGTCCAAGACAGGACAATGAAATAAATTCAGATTTAAGGATATCATTTTAAGTACATAATTTTGTAGAAAGGGTTGTCTTTCCTTGCTTGACCATAAAACCAGGAACATTCTAAGGAAAACAAATTTCTACTACAGCCTAGCTTCCATTTAAAGTTTTGAAACACCAAGATTGTTGCTACAACATCAAGTACTTCCACAGAAATATTTTAATAGCTCTCGTTTCCCAGCACAGCACGCCAGTTACCAAATCAAAATTAAAGGACATTTGCCATTCCTACTAATTAAAAAAGATTAAGCAGAAGTCTTGCATGACTATGAAATGGAAAATAGAAATGGAAAAGATTCTTAAAGAAAATTAAGTCAAACAAGCAAATTAGTTTGAGGCTATCAATGTACAAGACAATCAAATGGAGAAAGTCCTCCTTGCAGAGATGATTCCAAGGTCAAGTGACCATTGACAGGGGAAAAAAAACATTTTTAGCACACCAAAGCTGAACAAAATTGCACACTTACTCCAGTTGCTCTTCGCTTCTTTCCAATTCCTTGGCCGTCATTCTGCTCAGTACCAGATGTGCAGCTACTGTCTGTAGCTGCATCTATGTTATTAGACACTGCAAGAAGTGAAGCATTATTTGAAGCTGGACGATTTTCTTCTGAGATTTCTAGTACATTTTGTTTTTCAAGAAGAGGCGTTCTCTTCTCTGGGCTCTCCTGGTCTTGTTTTGTGAGGCCTGTGACCTCAGAGGTGGCCTGTAGGCTGTGTCTCCTTCCACTAGTCTCAGTTCTTTCAGATATAAATGGTGATAAAGGAAGAGAAGATGTCTCCCGTTTCATATCAGCCTCAATATCAGCGCTTGCCTCATACCCAGATGTTATGTGATGTGAGTGGCTGGCTGCAATTATTTGCCTTTGCCCACTTTCTTTTATTTTGGCTTGTTCACTGAAGAAGCTATAAGCAGAAGGATTTCTGTCTGCAATGACACTGCTTTCAGAAAAGCTACGTTTTCTGGCTGAGCCAGGCACTGCTAAGGAAATCCCTTCCCACTGGAATCCTTCTAGAGTAGACAGATCAGATTCTTCACCGAGTTCTAGACCCTCTTGCTCATTTTGAACAAGAGGCACCATTTCTATGCCAAACCTTTAACAAGATAAAAAGAAAAATAAATACACATGTAACAAGCCAGCTAAATCTAGAAACAAAGCCTCCCACTCCCCCAAATGCACGGTACTGCTTTAAGAGATCTGGCAACTCATTACACTGGTATTCTGTGCTTTCTGTCTCACCTGGCAATGGAGTATCTTTTGTGTATCAAAAAGTTAGATTTAGTGGCTAAGAACCAACAGCATGATTTCCAAGTCAGAAATCATGTTGTTATAATTATTCCAAACCAAGTTTTGAATAAGCAAATATGACACCTTTTCAAGATGCTTCAAAAACTTCAGGTTTAAAGAAAGTTTCAAAAGTGAAGTATTACATAATTGCTTCCTCTAAACATGAAACCAAACTGTGTATCAGATTAAAAGATTAACAAATGAAAAGAGAGCATTTATTCTGCCTGCAGCAATGCAAGCATTTCTCATAGTCCTGAATAAATGAAGAAATAAGCAACTGTCACAGCATTATTCACAACCTGATTGCATTTTTACATTCTTCCACTTACTAGAACTTGAAAAGCAAATACATTGCTAGTGTCCGTATTCAGATATTAAGCAACAATTATGAACTGATCAAAATTTTTCTGAGCAGCAGACTACTATCACTTATCTATGGATAGACATCCACAGCAGCAAGCAATCATAAAAACTCTAAGTTATTTGTATATGCAAAAGATCATGGTATAGCAAGCTTCATTCTGAAGCCTTAGTTTTAGGATTCTGGAATTCATTTCAGATTTGGAGAAAAACAACCCTCCCCCCTCAACACACACACAGAGAGGCATGGTTAGATCTGAAAGCTACCAACCTTGGTAAACCTTTGCCAAGTTCCTGTTTCTTCTTGGTTACCTGCTGGATGACTTGATCCCAGTTTACATTTCGCCGGGAAGCACTAAGAATCTGCCTGAGGGTGGGTTTAAGCCCTGACTCCTTCTCAATCTCACTTCTCCGATGGCCGCTCACATTCCGAATGCGCCGTGCATTATTGAGATTGGGCTCTGGAAGATGTGTCCCGGCTTTGCTCTTCAGACTAATATGTCGTGTCAGGTCTCTTTGCAGAGAGGCAGGGAGGCCAAGTTTGCTTAAATCAGGAAGAAGGAGGCCTAGTGACTGGCTTCCTCCTTTTTGCAGCTCATGCTCTGAAGGATTTTCAAAACCTTCCATTTCAAAGTGATCATGTGACTTGACACGCTCTTCATCCCCTTCTCCATCCTGTGAGGAGGTTTTCAAATCCACATGCAAATGGTCCTGACCATTTGACAGAGAAACTGTGGATTCCATCTGAAACGTAGAATCTTTTAGATCAGCAGAAGCAATACTTGAAGCAGCCAGCTTTTCATCATCTTCCTTTTCAGAGGTGGCAGGTTTACCTTCTGGAGTGTCACAAGGTAAACAAGAACTAACAGAAGAACCCAACTTTTCAGCTCTTGCTTCTGACTTCTCACTTCCCATTAAATCATCATCACTCACATCTTCTAATGAATCTAGTCTGAACTCATTCTTTGGTGATGCTTTCCCAGTTTCTTCCCTATTCTGGTCACCTGTATCCTTGCAAGAGCTTAGGGGAGCATTTTGCAAGGAATGGCTGGACTGAACATCTTTGGGGGTTTGTTCTGCTTCACTTAAGTTATTAACAGGCTCTCCAAGATTGCTACCAAGCACATCTTTGCTGCCTTTTAAGTTACCAGCACAAGCACCATGCAGCTTTGATGAATAAGAGGAGAAACTGTTTGTTTCCAAGTTCAGTGCATTCAAATGATTCTGCTCTTCGCCATTAGTTGAGGATAACAGAAGCTTGACATTTTTTAAGAGACTGTTTGTGTCTTGCTTTGGGGAAGATAATTTTTTATCTGTGATATTCAGAAGAGGGGATTTCAGTGATGGCATCCTATTACTTCTGCCATCATCTTTGTCAGGCTTTTCACCACTGGAACAGTCTTTCATTACCTTGCAAGAATCAAGGTGATCTGAGGTTACATTAGAAGGGGAAGATGCTTCCCGTTTTTTAAGTTTTGAAAGGCTAACATTGGCTTCACAAGTTTTTCCTTTCACTGATGAATCAGTAAGAGGTATAAATACAGAATCCATTTTATCTGAAGTTTTAGAAACATTATCTTCACACCGTGGTTGCTGCTCTGCAGCTTTCTGGGATGGGTAGGGAGTCCAGCGATATGTTTTATCTCTGGAAGGACTGCCACTTTTTCCACTGGCTCTTAAAGTTTTGCTTTCTGGTTGCTTCAACGTACCAAAATCCAACGCCCCCTCAGAAGGAAGATTATCACTAGTAAAATCAAGCAAGTCACTCTTATTTTTTCGATCTTTTCTGTATGGCAGAACATCAGTGTCTTTCTCCTGCCGCTGCCTTGCATATCTTTCCTTATTATATTTAATTGGCTCTACCGAATATGTATCTCCTGAGCTTCCAAAATTCCAGCCATTTGTACCATGAGGACTAGATTTCCAGTTTCCTCCATAACTCTTGGAATTCCAGCTAGAAAAATGACCTGTTCCTTCTGAGTGCCAAGTAGAATTTCTCTCCCTGGCACTGTGATGCCAATTTGATGTTCCTCCTCCTCCCCGTCCACTTGAATGCCAACCATTTCCAGAATTCCCATAGTTATGCCGATTTGAAGAGCTTCCTAAAACATTTTGGTGCCACACAGAGCGTCCCCTTGGGCCACCTGAATGTCTGTTTATATTAAGGTTCCTCTGAGAGTGTGAAAATTTGCCTTGTCTAGGACTAATATAATCATCCTTTTCCCACTTCCAGTCCCTTTGTGATGCATTATGATGATGCCACGATGACTGATCATAAGCTTCTCTTTCTTTATAAGTAGCTCTTTCTTCTCGCCTTCTCTGTGATCTCCTATCATCACATTCTAATTCTTGGTTTGCACAGCTTGATTCAGCTTGCCTACAAAACAATTGAGAATAACCTAAATTCTGATGCCATTCCACTGAAATCCAACAGTGCACAATCCTCATGCATTTTATTTTTTTTTTACCCAGAAAAAGAAACAGATAGCTTTTTTAGCTGCTTTACCGTTCAGGCTTCTGTAGTGTCTGACCTTCAAAACTAATGTTGTACCTTTATTTAAATACGATATTTCAAAATTGCTCTTACAAGAACAACTGATTTGGTGCAGGGACAGTTTAACAGACTAATTCTTAAATATTTCTGTTTAACTCAGAAGATAATATTCCTTTCTATTTACTAGTTATTGGACTAATAAGAAACAAATGAAAAATAAGCTTTTCTGTTGTATAATCTTTGTAATTTCAGTAATCTTGACAGATGAAAAATTCAATAGTAGTGAGATGATTATTTTTTCTGAAGACTATTCTGTTGGTGTTAGATGGCATAACTAAATTGAACTGATATAAAATAGAAGGAAAGTTAGGCTGAGAAAAGCAGTTATTCTACTCACTGGAGAAAAAAACCTGAGATCATACCTCAGTTTATAAAACTTAAGTTCAAAAACAGATATAAAATGTCCACAGAAGTTGTACCTCAGATACAAATATATTTTCTCTTGTTCTAACCAACAGACTGGAACAGTCCACAGCATGCAATGCTGAGTCTGTATGAGCCTCCCAGAAGCACTATCTACTGCCCTTTGGATAGTACTTGTGCTTGGCAACTTCCCATGAACACGTGGTAAATTATCACATGTACGTTTAAAGATAAATGCTACCAACAGCTATTCCCAGGGTAAGCAGTCTAAACATTCTAAGTATTTATTCTACCAAGTGACAAGTTTTTATTAGAACTTTTTCTAAAAACCTGATTACAGAAATGCTTCTTCCTGACATCACAGGAATACATTCATTCCAGATCCCTGGACAAGCAAGACAGGAAACTTTCACACTACTGCTCAAAAACAATTGATTTGAGTAAATGGAAAATTCATATTGTACCACCCTTTAAGTTTTCAACACATTCCAGTTTTGCTAAAAGATGCACAAATAATTACTCTCTAACAGGAAATGGTCTACTGCATAAGATGAAGTGAGCTCTAAGACAAGAATTCAAAGAAACAATGTCTAAGTGATACCGTAAGTTCTAGGAGCTGACTCAACTAGATTATGATCTAATGGAAACAATTTTGCTGTATTAGTAACTTAATCCATGTACTTTCTTTTTTTCGCCCTCCAAACCAGCATCCAGCAGAGAGAGATTTTCTAAGATTTTAGTTGCTTCAGAATAGCACTGTACTGACAGCATTACTCCTTTACCATAAAAACCAGGAAAAGTGACATTATTGCTACCTACATTGACCAATATGAAAACATGACCATCGTGCAGTACAGGGACACCCTTGTATGACAGAATGGTGTCAAAACCAAATAATCTCCACAGATTTATGCACTTGGAGATGCTAACTGAAACTTCTAGCCATGACAAGCAAGAGCTTCTTTCAAAAATCGTATGCCCCTTTAATACCATCACCATGCCATAAATTTATTCAAACAATATATTCCCAACTGGAACATCATATTGGCAATGCACACTTGCAGAGCCACATGGAAGATAAAAGGCAATACTTATTACTCTCTGCAGCCTTCTATTTCATAGTGAGCCATTAGAATTATGTTTAGCTAATGGTAAGCAGTAAGATAAAACAGGTAAGAAATTTCATTCAAGGATTATGGGATTTCAGTGTGACACTGACAGAACAATCCAATTCCTTTTAAAAATAGATTAAAAGTTTTATAACAAAGCACGCTCAGCAACAGCTTCTAAAAGGTCAGGTTCCTATAGACACCCCCCCACCCCAAACAATATTAGCACTACTGTCACATTTATTAAGCCTTTCAGTTAAATAGTATCAAATATTAAAACAAAAACATTAGGGCTCTCAGAACACAAGATTCCACACCGGGGACTGTTTTTAGCCATAATGGAAAATAGCTGCACTTCCTTACTAGTAGCAGATCAACAGAACATGAACATTCAGCAGAATGACATTTACACATTGAAACTACAATAGCCACATAGGTCTCTTGGATTGTTCTCATAACAAGTACACTGGCTACAGGCAGTTTACATTTCATGAGCATCTAAGCCTTAGGAGCGTATCCTAACTGTGTTAAAAGCAATTTTGTGACCTAAGAGAAGAAAGGAAAACTCACCGGTTCCGTTCCTTCCTTTGCTTGATTAGTTGAATGAGTTCTTTGTCAAGGTATTCTTCTTCTGCCTCTTCTTTCTCTTCCTCTTTTCTGTCATGGGCATGAACATTGTCTTTGTGCAGCTGGCTGGAGATGTGCTTGGCATATGCTGACAAACCCACCAGTGTCACCCTGCACACCCGGCATTCATGGTTGCTGTCCCTAGGAAGAGAGGCAGAGGGTGGACTTTCAACTCTGCCAACAGGCATGGCAGGTACCTCTGTTCTTACTTTGTTTCCTCTGAATGTGCTTGAGTTGAAGGCGACTAGGTTTTGCTCAGTATATTTAAGTTACTTGAATTCTCTGGCTTTTTTTTTTTTCAAGGTCTAGTTTTTTGATGGTCAGTTTTTAAAAGATTTTTTTCCAACAATCAAGAGGTAATAGACTTGGTAATAAAGCTGCGTTAACTGGGAGAAGGAGTTCTTCTTGAGTTGTTGTACTCAAAATCTTTTCAGAGGAAACATAGTGAGCGAGGAGGCAGAGTGGAAGGCTTCCAGAGCTAGCAGGAGCTGCTCTGAAGCCCATCCATGGTGCCAGCTGCACTGGGGAAGCCTGGTGACAGCTTCTACATTTAATCCTTGCCTTGAGCCTTCCCCCAGTGAAATTTAGAAAAGGGAGGAGGCAGTATATGGATACAGCCAATCCTGATACAACATAACCTAAACTGGGACAGCTGAGACTGCTGCCTGGAATCCAAAGACTTCACAGTGCAGCGAGTAATGGGAGAGTGTCTTCAGTTCAATGTACTTTATTTGGTTCAAGTGTGCATGAGGTCTGCTTTCTACTTTAGAGAACTTATCTTAAAAAATACAGAAATTATTTCAGCTGGAGGAAGTTGACAGCTGTGTCAGACAAATGGCTTTACTCGTGTTTCAGTGAATACTGGATTAAGGTTACAACATTTTTTTACTTTTTTTTTTTTTTTAATAAAAGAAATTCAGATTTCTAAAAATACCTTACTTGTTCTCCTGACAAATCTTTTCAATACTCCACTGTTAAGGAAATACGTTGTTAATAATAAACCTAAACAAGGAAAATATGTTCACCAGTTCAAAAAAGTCAGAAAAATACTTAGTGAGAGTATAGTCCACTGCAAATAATTCAGTGGGACCAAGTTATGACTCACTGCCTGCCTCCACAACGCTTTCTTCAATTCTGCCATTTAATTCATAAAAGCAGATCTGCATATCCCCATGGTGCACTTGTGACTGAAGTGTTGTAATAGTAGCATTGTAATACCACCACACAGTTCATAACTGGAGTCAAAAAAATGGGATCCATAAAGGAAAAAGACAAACATGAAACCTTGGTTTTTTAGAGAAAAGTTAAAAATAAAATGAGAAAAAGATCAAAAGATGCACCTTCACTCAAGATACTAAGGCAATATCCTTACTGGAGTGGTTAATGGAGTGTCAGCAGCTATGTTTTATTTATCCTGGAAATCTGTGGTTTTCCTACTAACATAGTTGAGATATTTAACCAATGCAGTCATTCAGGCACAGCTAGAGAGCGTTTTATTTTAGACAGATTAATTCATAAAAATTATAGTTTTTACATTTAATTATTTTGTATGTTGCAGCCTAATTTCAGATGAAACACTTGGATAAATTTCATTTACAAAGCCAGTAACTTACAAATTTAGTCTGTATTTTCCAGAGAGGGGTGTACTTCATTTTGCACACTTCACACTCACTAATAAATATTCAAAGCCCAGATACTATATATTGTACTTTGGTTATCTTTATTGGGTTAATGAGATAGCCCGAATACAACCAGTAAATTTTACTAATGCCATCGGAAGAATCCTCTCCACACTCATAAATGGCACAGCTATGCATTGCTACTAAAATTTTTAACTTAGGTCATCACACAAGGCAAACTGCAAATAGAAAGTTGTCTTCCTGTTGAAAAAGGTGTTCTTTTTATATAACGTTCCACTTCAATCATAAGGACATTTCAACAGGAAATGCACCTCAGTGGTACTAATTGTGTTTTAGAGAACAATCCAAATCTTTCACAAGACCCATGTTTCAATTCTTTCATAAAACTTTCATCATCCTCATTTATAGACTAACTAAATAAATGCAAAGTTTTACTTACTTTGGACAAAGCCAGTGAGTTAGCAGCTGGCCTAAGGACAAAGAACTTGTTTCTATCACTTCTAACTTGTGAGTTACTAATTACAAAGCTGTGCCTCTTGTACCAACTGACAGTCTGGAAAGAGAAGACTCAAGTGGGTAGTGACTAGACTTCTCCATCCTGCTCTTAATCTATATGAACCTAAATTAAAATCAACACTATTTTTTCTATATGAGCAACTGCTTTAATTGAAGATGAATTGGCTAGGAGTTCAGTTAGTTATACTTAAGAGAATTTAGATTTCCTTTGGTTCTTTCCTTCCCCTATCCCCATTTGTATCAGCCAGAACTGAACATACTCCACGACATACGTTGATCATGCCTACGCATTTCCCTACCACACAGGAACACCACACAATCTTAGTTGTTCAACAAGAAGGCCAAAAGCAGTTTGAAATAAACATGACAAAAGTTTTCTCTGTATGAAAACATCCAAGAGCTTTATTACTGGATGCATACTTCAAATGGCAGATTCAATGTTCCTCATACAAGCGCATTATTTCACTTCCAATTAAAAAAAACACAAAAAAACTAAACCCAAAACACTAAAGCTTTGTACTTGACATCCAATTATCCTTATATATCACATTGCATAAGACTTCAAGAAGAGAAGAGCCTTAAAATGTTTCAGAAAATTACTCTAGCTCTTGAGATTACTAAGTTAACTTTAAAAGGAGAAAAGTGTGAGCCAATGCATGCATTTCCTTTACTTCTTCCCTACAGGAAGTCTAAAAAATTACTGCAGGTAGGATGTTAAATTTGAAGGTAGTAATACTTCGAGTAGTATGATACTACACACTTTAATGGTATTATCCTGTTACACAACTAAACCACACTCATGAGGCTGTTGTTTGTGCTTCACATTTTCTACTTGGAGTACCTTTTGCTTTACAAGGCTGTAAGACTCCTAAAAGACTTCTACTAAACTTAAATGGGAAGAAGGAGAGGCGTGGGGTAAGAGAATAAGGTTGCTGCTGCAGAGTGAAAAATGAAGTTCATTATTCATTTTGAGAACAAATACCTTCCATGCATTCTTCTGAAAGAAGTAGTAAAGACAGTTACCTTAGTAATAGAAAATGTAATGATGATGAAAAATGTAATTTAATTTCAGTCTTATGGAAATGGAAAACCAAGAATTGTCAGATCACTTGCAAGCCACTGCAGACACAATATATAACTTCTAGAAATTACTGTTACCTTCAAGAGTCATTAACTAACTAAGATGCCAAAATACATGACATTTTAAGCTGATCTCAGAATCATTGTCAGAAGAAAGTCCAGAACAGAAATGCTCTACAAGTTAGTTGACCAGAAGCCCTAAGTCAGCTTCTAGTGCAGAGGACATTCTGGTTTCTGAGCTACCCCTTCCCAGCTGCTCAGTAACAGAACAAATCCTTTTCACACTCAACAGGACAGATATCAAATAGCACGATGTGCTTGATCCCAGGCACATTTTCAGAATGTTCTTAGCTCCCAAGACCCAGCTGTATGGGGCACAGCAGAGAACACAAAATTATCTGGGGTTTTTTGGTTTTCTTTTCTTTTTAAGTAAGTATCTGAATTCAGAACAAAAGAAACCCAAGAAACATAGGGCTGAGCAAGGGATAGCAATGGCAGGAGAAAAGAAAGAAAAAAAAGAGGGTGTGGAATTTTTACGCCCTCTATTGTTACTACAAAGCGGTTTTTGGGGTTTTTGGGGGGTTTTTTTTGTTTTTTTTAATGAAACAGCTTCCAAAAAGCTGCTTTCATACATTTTCTCAATGTGACACAAGAACAACTTTGTTAATCTGGACAACTTGAAGATTTTCTGAATCCCACTAAAACAAATTTAATTTCAAGACGGAAAGATTATTTAATTTTCTTTCCGATATATTTTAACATTTTGATAGTCCACACAACCCCTGCCTAAAGACAGGCTGGTGATGGAGATTCTGAAGATGGAAGTTCTTTTCCCAGTTTACAGCACTTCCCAGTGCTGTGAAGCTCCAGACAATTTAATCAAATATTAAATGGAAGTAGAAATTAGACAACAGAGGTTATTTACTGACAGTCAATATGCACTTCAAGGTAAGCAGTATCTTTTTACTTACTGTCCTGCAATAAGGGTTATTTTTTTATTTTAGAGAGAGAATTTGAAATGCTAGTGGATATAAGTGGGCATACACATATGCTACAGATTTTCTGGAAGTCTTAACCTAAAAACATTTTAAGGTGCTGATTTAGAGAAACTACAGCAACACTTAGCAATTATACACAACAGTAGTATAAAATACTATACAGCTGGCTCCAACAAATGTCTTCATCTGTGGCATGTATGTAATATAATCTTGTACTCCAAACGTGGACGCTGTTCTGCAGCTCTATGTATGCTTTTCACATAAGAAGTTACTGAAGAGAAATAACTTTCTAACTTCCTCTACTTTAGAAACATTATAAAACAAAACAGTTTAAGAGTTTTACTAGAATTCAACCTGGCACAACTTAAATACATTGGCATTAGTATCTATCACAGTACAGATCAGAGTTTTAATTTCACTCAGCCTTTCTTTAATAGTTAACTCCTTAAAAAAAGGGACTTGAGCCCTAACAGCTGCTCTCACCTTACACAAAACAACAGAATAAAAGCTACATGAATGAAAAGCTAGCATGCAAACACAAGTAGTCTACAGATTTTCTGCCCTGGATACAAGATGGATGTCCTGACAAAATGGATCTCCCACACCTCTAAGAGTTGAAAGAAGATCACTTTAGTCCTTTAAAAGATGTTTAAAAGAGATTTGCCACTTCCACATAAAATTTGTGCTGCAAAATGATTAAAAATTAGTTTGTAGATCATATACATAAGTGCAGACTATCTGATCCCTCTGGCTACCTCAACCTCAAACCCCATATACCTGAAAGCACTTTTAAGTGCACTCTGGTTACAACCTGATTCCATATTATCAGGATGATATTTGAACACCCCTTAACTCCCTCCTCCTGCTTCCAAAGGTTGCAAATAAAACCAAGGAAATCAGAAGGAAATCACCATCCACGATGGTTAGGTCCCTTAACCAAACAACTGGACCAGGGTGGCAGAGGACAAGGCAGCCACAAGTAGATGCAGACTTTACATCCAAGATAGCAGTCTTCTCAAAGTGGCTTAAAAGATCAACAATTGTTTCTACATCACTGAAAACTTCTAAAAAAAATTTTAAAAAGGAAAATACCAGTGGTCATAATTCTGTCAAAAGCAGAATTCTAGTGCTTCCAAGAAACCAAGCATGAAAATGCCAAGACTTAAAAAACATGTTTTTTAATTTTATTTCACTGCAGTCCAAGAAATACAGGAGAGCTTTCTTCCACATCGTTTGCCTCAAGTTTTTGACATTAAGAGAACATGTTCATTGCCAGCTTTATCACAAGGCATGCAACTAAGTGATGCATAAAAATAAATTGTGCAATTCAGCTTATATGGGAAATAGGACATGAGTTCTTCCAGAGAGTGACATATAAAATGCATAGAGAGGAATGATGCAAGATTGTTCTCATTCATACCTTCCCTTCAGGTTTTCAAGTTCTCTGTGATGAAGCATGCTTCTCATGTGTTCTTCCATCTCCTTCAACATGGGGAAAAAAGTAAAATTGGTCAAAACAAAACAAAATCGTGTATCATATGTGAAAAGCTCACTTTGGAGAACTCTCCTGCCTTGCAGGAAGGTGTACTCTACTCCTGTAGGGCTACAGCAGTTGCCATTCCCGCTTCTATGACCATGAAAGTACAAGCAGTCACACTCTCAGGAAGTCATATAATGTTACCTTTCCTGAGGAAGGACACACAGGAGTCATTAGAATTCAACAGAAGGGGGGCAGAATTCCAGGAGAAAGACAAACAGGAGTGCATGTAGCAAAGCTTATTACACTGATTTTTGACAAATTACTATTGATCATCATTTTTATTAAAAGTCTCATTGAGACTACTCTCCAGAATCACAGCACTTAAAACAGTTTTCCTGTGCAATCTGAGCAGACTCTCTGTATTTGTATTATGATACAGCTGTAATTTCATCATCACGCACTATTTTACTGTGCTAGATGCGCTTCAGAAACTGAGATGTACATAACATACCAGTTTGTTGTTTACAGCACCCTTGATCTGCAGTGCTGTTATAATTAATTGCTATTGAAAGAGAGCTGCTGGAAGAGAAAGCATGTTTGTAATTCAGTGAAAGGAAGCATTTCAGAAGATTTAACTTTCTCTGTGTTTAAGCCAAAGTGTTTGGAATTCTTCAAAGAACAGATACTAATCACTATCCTCTTTAGTCCTTGAAATCCCATCTGCAAAGGGAAAGAAACATCTTCAGGGTTGGACAGTTGTGTGAATTAATACATTGGCATTTGCAAGGTACCCATGTGGGTAAGCAATATATGAAGGTCCATTAAAAAACAGTCCGTTTCAATGCAGGCTTTGCATGATATGCAGTACACAGAAGGTACACACCAAATTGACACAGTAATGAAAACACATGCTGGGCTGCATAATTCCACATTGTCCTTCCATACAGAAACACAGACCTCCCAAAAGGAATTTTAAAAATTGTGTATTACAGTATACTTAACATACCATAATTTATAGCTAAATAAGTTTGAGCGCTTTTCACTTTAGTATCTTTATACAATATGAAAAACTCAGACCTCAATATTTTTAACATTCAGAATCAAGCATACTGCACAGGTCATTTCAAGAAAGATACTCTAAAGCACATGCAAATATATTATTTGATTTGTGATAGACCTAGATCAATATATTCCTGGTAGACGGAAAAACCCTCACACTTTGCACAATTTTAAAATTGAAGTATTACACACATTTCTTATTAGTATCTTCCTGTTGGTATCTACCAACAGCTGTAAAGCATTAATTATTTACCTTTTTTGAGCTGTACACAATGTGACATAATATGCATTTTCGTTCTCGAACCATGCTTATTACTCTGGAAAGATCTTATCCCATACCTGCAAATAAAAATAATTTTAAAAGAACCAACATTCAGGATTACTTTTTTTTTTTATTGATCTTTTTTAGTAAGGAAGTAAAAATAAGTTACTATTCATGAAAACACTTGTGCTGAGTTTCTTTAAGTTTCTTGTGCATGGTCAATATTCTTCAAAAAAGGTAAGGTAGTTTTGAATAGTCATCTAAAACAGCTATAATAAAAAGTAGCTTTCCCTTTCTTTCATTTTGCTCCTTGTCCTCCAAGACATGGCACTCATTCTACAAGCAAACAGAGATCTGTAGGAATCCTCTCAGCTACTCAAATCAGATTAACAGAACACTTTTCAACTAGGATGATGAGTGGAAGTTAAGGAACTAGGGACACCAAGCAGGGCAAACTCAGATCTTTATTTTGGTACACAGGGCAGCTCAAGGAAGATATTTAAGGACCTAGGAAAATGAAACGAAGGCTATTCATGACATCAAAGACCGTTAGTCTTCAAGGTTTATCAGTCCATTTATTCACCATAAAATAAAACCTAAAGTGATTTAAATTCAGTATTTTTCTCATTAACCTCCCTAAGAACTAGACATATGCATGTACTGAAACACTCAATTTAGACAGCATCTTGAGATACATTCTCTAACACCATGCTCTACATGGCACCTTATGTATTTGAACCATTAATAAAAGCTATTGATTTTCATTAATTAGTCCCAAGAGTACAATATTATTCAAAACTTTGCACCAGAAAATTAAACTTTTTAACACTGATCTACTTAAGACTTGTATATATATGCAAATGAAAGCACCAGCAGGTCAAATTAAATGCCATATGTATTTTATCATAATGTTTAATTCATAAGGAGAGCAATCAAATTAGAGAGGTACGTAACAGTCTAGGTTATAATACAAAGACAGACATGTCTGCATAAGGAACAGGGTATAATCTTTGCCCTTTCTTTTAAGAGAAAGACACTAAAATGCAGAATGATCAAGCATTATAGTAATTTTTTATTGACTTCGCAGAGGCAGTTCCTCACCCTAAAGTGGAAAGAAATGTATCTTTTTACTACTAGGCATTTTTAGATCTCCACACAGAAAGACAAATCCTTCCAAGCTTTGCTATCTGACTTTAGTCAACTTCAGAGCTAACTTAGCTAATATCATCAAACTTAACCTACAAGAGCCCTTCAACAGCTCATCTCCACAGCTTACCCTACAAAGTTAATTCTAATTATTTACCATCAACCTTCTCTACCAGGGGCATCAAACCCTCTGACTAGAAGCTGTGAACAAAGGGCAAGAACTGGGTTTTTACGAAATCCAGGTTACCTAGAATTAAAGCAGCTCTGACATTCAGTGGTACTGTCCAACCGTAAACAAACAAAAATAAGCAAGTAAAACCACACCCACTCTCATTCCAAAATGTCCTTCTTTGATAAATAACTCTTTTCCTCCAGATTTGCATGTCCATTTACAGTTATGTATGCACCAGCATCTGTCCAGCTTAAAGGGGAAGGAACTGAGAGTTGCAATAGCCCTTTCACCTTTAGACAACAGAGAAAGCAGTTTCCTCCCTATAAAAATCCACATCATCATACCAACACAAACACACTTAAAACACAACAGGAGATTCAATCATCTTTTTCTGTTCCCTAACCAGCATTTCTAGGGTGCCATTCTTGATCTCACCGAAATACCTGATAGTGTTTAAATATGCATTCTCTAGCTTCATCACATGGGCACCTGATGTACTCGAATCATTAGTAAGAGCTATTTATTTTGACAAATCACCCCCAAGAAAGGTACAAGATCATTCAGAACTTTGTACCAGCCTAAGTCATAGAGAGTATGCATATAAATTCATATGATATCAGTGATGTGCATGCAAAAGCACCTGCTTTCATGGAAGGTCAGAACACAGAAATACCAAGTTTTGGAACAAATTACTTTGAAACCACATATAAAGAGTATAACTTGTTTTTAAATATATTTCAACTGAGACAGCAGTTAAGGAAAGTTTAAGCTAATATAAGTAGAGACAGAAAATGAGATATTTCAGCCTCATGGTTTTCCAGTAGGTTATTAGGTGAGTCTAGGAACACATCATCAACATACTGTTTATACACAATCTGTGCAGCTGCAACAAATATAAAAGAATTATTCATGATTATAGACAAGTGACAAAGGTTTGGATGCCTACCCAATATAGGAAAGCTGTTTTAATGCTATTAATATGAAGTTACACCTGAAAAGCAAGGGCGCTAATCATTGCACCAATTTCAGATACTTCCTCTTGCATTAAAATATTCTGTACTCCCCCAACATTCTTCACCAGCTCTACTTTGTAGTTTAGTGGAGTAATACCCTACATGTGCTCAGGCTCGTGTTCAAGATTACTAAAGTATTTACAGAATTAATTCAGCACAAGGGTGAAACTGCAGCATGGGACTTAAATCAGGAAAAGCAGCCCAGTGAAGTATGGTGACTTGCTGACACCAGTTAGCACGTAACATTAAAAAGCTTTCACAAATAGAGCTAACATTACACCTGTTTTGGCTAATTAAAACATATAGTAACTACACATGATTACAGGAAGAGTTTTAGGCTAACTGCCCAATCAACTGGGCATTACTTATGACAGTACTAAAAATACTAATGGACTTCAAATGCTATTGGATGTCACTATGAAAAGTGAAACTTTCACCTCAGCAGAGAGAAGCCCTTAGAGGCAAGGACTCAGCTGTAAAGAGATTCAGTAGATGCTACAGGGACTGGGAGAAGACAGACCCACGTTCTATTTCGAGATCACCTCTTGGCTTACTGTCTACATAGAGATAAACCACTTCCCTTCATCCTTAGCTTTCTCCCAAATTCTGCTATAAAACCCATGGCTCACTTTAATGAAGTACTTCAATTTCACTGTAAAAGAACTTTCATGAAGTACTTTGAAAAACATTATAAATTCAAGATATTCTCTCACTCACTATGCAACAGTGACAAGAAGCAGACAGCTTTTGAGCCATGTAGCCAGTGATGGCATTTCATCTCATCATACACTGTCTGTTCAATCACAAAACTTTCATACCGAGAAACTTCAGAAACAGAGCTTTCTCCACATAAATGCAGGCATATTTGAATTCCTAACAAAAGAAAAAAATCCCATACTTTAAACACCAAACAACCTTCAAGCTTTTATCAGATTTAACAGTTTGTGCTTCTGAAATCACCAACTGGCTGCATAGCATAGGAAATTACTTATGGAACTTTAATAGGAAAATGAGCTACTCTAAAAAATGAGCAAACTGCAAGCAAAGATAAGGTTTTGCCAAAAAGACCCCACCACCATATAGAAGAGAAACACGTCAACAGCAAAATGTAAAGCCTTCAAAACAAATGAGATAATACGGCAACTTTCTATTTTGAGAGAATATAACTATTCAGTGGGTGATTTTTTATTTGTTTGTTTTAAAGGGAAGGGATGCATTTTACAACTGTGTGGTGTAAATGCAACTTGCCCAAATCCTGCACCTGCCCAGAGCTTGGAAACACCACACAGTTTTAATTAACTTAAGCAAGTCTGCTACGGAGATTTTTGGAGAATACTTCTCACAAGTAAAAATAGTCTACAAAGAAAATAAGGCATTAGACTACTTCCTGCTACAACATCCATTTGTCCACAGTTATTCAACCTTACCGGATAACATACATTAAAAATGTACGTCAAGGTTAAATCTGCTACAGATCAGTGGCTGAACACTGACTATATAAAGCCACAAGTGCCATGGATTGGGGCGGGCAGCCCGGCATTCCAGCTGCCTAGAAATCCTCAGGAGGCCTCAGAGAGATCAGCAGCGCTGGCCTGTCTAAAGGCCTGCCTAAATGCTGCATGTCCCTACAGATAGGGGTGGAAACTCTACCCTTGACAAGAACGGGAGTCTAGAAGTTCACTGTGGCAGAATGCTCTGCAGCAACATGCTCCTCAGCTCCTCACAGGGATGTTGCTCCTCCTGCTTTAGCGACTTCTCTCCTGCAGCAACGCATTGCACATGTCCTAGTTGAGCTGTAGAACAGTAATACAGCTGCCACAGACATGAGAAAGGACAGGAGAGCAGAGAGGAAAGAAGCAACTCACCACAAAGTGCATTCATGAAATCTTTAGTTGTCTGATGGGAGGAAGTGGTGGACACAAAGTCACTTTGACTTGGACAGAAGCCTCTTGCTCAGAAGAATTAGGAAGGGAATTGTATTTAGGCCCTGGGAAACACTTAACCACTGCTAGGCTAGACCATATGTAGTTTGATGATCAGCACAATTTATTTTGCTAATCTGCCAAGAAGCCTGGTCTTTTCACAGGAAAACCTGGAGAACCCCACATAGGCCTTTGAAAGCTGTATCCAACCACCTATTTTGATAAACAAATGCTACAAAGCAGTTAACGATTGCTAATCTAACTAAATAATGATTTATTAAAGCCTAGTAATAGAGAGAGATTTTCTTAAGGAAAAATTTTATGACTATAAAACCACTTCCCTGTATTACACACTGCTCCAAACATCAAAGCCCTGTACCGCTGTTGAGAATGTTGTACAAAACAAGTAATTCATCATAGCAAGACAAAGACCTATGCTCAAATTTCATCACCTCCAGCAGAATTTTTGTGGAATAAAGTACCAATATTCAAAGACTCTCTCTCCTTCCCAGATTCATTGCCCTTGAGGCATCTGAAATCACTACGCATCCCCTTACAAGACCATAACTTTTACCAATTACCTTAACATTACTTCTGGGCATATGTGGGAGGCACTTTAACCTTCTATGATGCTGATCTTTGCAACCTAACCAGATCAACAGACAGGAATTTAAGGACTTCCTAAAGTTAAGTCATGGCTAACAGCATTATTCTCATCTAGCACACTATCATGCACTGTACAAACTACTTTGTAGTCACAGGTGGATTTTTTTTTAACATGGCTAAGGAGATAACTATATTGCAGCCCAGTAGTTAAAATACTTGTACCAGAAGCAAGACTTTTAAGGTAAATTCCTCCCTGCTTTCCAAGATTTAACTTCATCCCCATGACAGACTGAGGGTACTCTAAACCCCTCAGCACTGAAGCAGCAACAATGCACAGCAAATGTTATAACTGGGCAGCTGAGTGCTCAACTGTTTTGACATTGAGCCAGCAGGAGAGAAGAGTTATTTCACAGATCAAAGTTCTTTAAGTTCCTGTTAAAAGCAATAAAGTTGACTCCACTAACTAGCCTAGAAGACATCTAACAGAAACTGTTTGCATGCTATCCCACGAGTACGGCTGGCTTTTTACAATATACAGGGAAGGTATACTGGAGATAAGGAGACTGCAGAGAAATACCTTAAACAGACCAGCACAGGCACAGGAACACCTGGCATAAACACAGAGTTTTCACTGATGTCTATTTTTATTTCAAGTAAATCTAAGAATGGAGTACAGACCAGAAGAATATATACACCCTAAGTCACAATCAAACTGCATCTTTCTAATTCACTACATATAAGCAATGCTAATAATTTCCTAATATCCAAACTAAGTTTTCCTTGCTGTAAACTGAGATGACAATTCCTCCTTAGTGAAAGTAAATTACTTACTGCTCTTACTTATGATAGCTTTTTACGCACTGGAAGATTCAGGGATATCCGCTGTCCTAATTGGAACGGAGAGCTCTTCAGCATCATGGCTGTATGCTGTCATTTATGACACTTAAAATCCATACACCTGGAAAGCTTCTGTTTTCCCCTACACTGCCTGTTCATTTTTAGACATATGCAAACTCTTTTTCTTCAGATGTTTTCCTCAAACACCACATTTCCTGAGCCTACTAAAATTGCCATTCCTCTTTCCAAATTGCCCACAACACTAAATGGAACATCCAAAACTGGACATAGTATTCCAACTAAGACCCCTATGAGCACCCTTTGGAGAAGGGAATTGTCTTTGTACCCCTACTACCATTAGAGCCTCCAATATAATTGATAATGATTGAGACAAAGTCTTATTAAGAAGCAACATAGTGATCCACAAGATGTGGGACAAATAACCTAACCAATTTAGATTTTTCTGTGACTTGCAAAAGAATTCACACTTATTCTTAGAACCTTGTTTTCAACAAACAGACCCTCATAAGAATAACAGAAATACCCACCACTTAATTTTACACATATTTCTGTAACATTTAGCTGTATCTTTTTTCTCCTTCCTAGGGTATTTAAGCTCATAATACCCTTCACAGGTATGCATACTATGTCTCTTTCACCAATTAGAAGTTAAGACCAGGGACTCAGAAGCCAAATCAAAACGGACTACTTTATACATCCCATCTATTGCATTCCACAGAAGCAGGTACCTGGCCTTCGCAAAATGACTCAGACTCCCTAAGAAAGATCTACATAGACACAAGAGAGCGTATAGGAGAGCATCCAGTCAGTCATTGAGCTTTTTCTATTCATACAGTCACTACAGAGTATGAAGAACCACTGGAGAGTGAGTTGAGGCACTCAAACCAAGGTAGTCAGGTCACTCTTCAGCATATGGAGCTTTGGTGCCAAGTAAGTTCAAGTTAAGGATCCCAAACATTAGCACAGCAGTCATTAACAACCAGGCAATAGAAATACAAGGGTCTGCCTGAATTCCTACATCTCTGTAGCACAGTTTGTCCCAGGACTGAATATTAGCGGCTCCGACAACATGGGATCAAAATGTAAAATGATCTAGGACTAGATGAGAAAAATCTCTTATACTACAAATATGAAAAATATTTTTATAAAAACAAAGAAGTCATTGTAATGCATAGTATCCTCTTATTTTCCTATAACCGGCTTGAGTCAGATAATGTCTCAAATCTTATGACACCATCTGGTGGCAGAGTCCACAGAAGATGATTAACAGATGTTTAAAAATTTGATTCTGATGAAATTTAAATTTGATTCCCGATGTCTTATGAATTTTGTCTTTATGAGATAAAGTGGAAAAATTCAATGGAAAAATACCTTAATTTTACGTAGATGAGGTTCTCTACAAGTCTTAGTATCTCTTACACAATTTTAATACGTATTTATAGGACAGTGATTGCTGTTATTCTTTGTACTGGATATCACAGTCCTGCATAAATTAGATGCATTTAGCTGACATCTCTTCAAATGTGTGACATTTTTGGACATATAGACTAGAAGTTACCCAAAGTTTGGTCACAGCGACCAAATTGACTCAGTGTGTTTGCTTGTTCCAAATTGAAAACGCTAGAATACAGCACCTATTTAACAAATTTTACCTACAAAAATCAGTGGAACGTACGTGGTGGTGCAAATGCGGTTGCCTTGTACTGCCAGTTCAGTTGAACTCAAGCAAGTACTTAAAAAAAAAAAAAAGTAATACAGTTGCCTTTAATAGAAAGGACTTCAGAATAGGAATCTATTTTCCAAGGTAAGAAGTTACAAAGCCACATTGCACTGGCCCTTAGAACCTACAATATTCATTCCAAATATTGCAGTGCTAATGGGGAGATACTTTCAAACTTCAGCAAAACTATTAACAAAATTTTTGGAAGGCTTAAGTGGTTTTTTTTAGGCTAGGATCTATCAGTTCAGCAAAACAGTCAATTACTTTAACACAGTAATTGAGGTTAACTGTAAGAAATAGCAAATAACAAAAGAACAGAAATAACCAGCAGAGATATAGGAAAAGCAGCCCCAGGAACTCATGCTGAAAACAAAGTCCATCAAACCTCAATCCTCTTCTCTCTCAGGTCACACCTCAGAACTCACCTGTTCTACAAAGCTCTTTAAAGCTGCACTTCAGAAGGTAAAAAGGAAAATTTCCTCCTTGTATGAGACTATTGTTATCAAACCACTATCACTAAAATATATTGAAGTATAAACTTTAATCATCAATGCCATTTCTATCCAATGTTCATGAACTTTTCCAAGTTAAAGTTCATAAGCACCCCTGAACAGTTCTTAATATGTTTGCACATGAACTACGCTGCTTGCAGCGATGAACGATTACTTTTAAATACCTCACGTTTCATTGTACTATTAAGACACGTTTCACACTATCAGTCCCACTCCCTTCAGGTTACCAGACATTTATCATCACATTCATAGCTGCTTTCACTACGACACAGTTTTTTAGCTGTATGTTATGAGGAAGTTAACTAAGCAACCCTGTATCCAAAGCCACACTTCAACCCTGGAAAGGCTTCCAGCAGGTATGAAGAGACAGCACGACAGCTACACATCTGCAACAGAGAACCTGCTCTAACAAAGCTTGTATTTAACAGCACAACAAAGTTCAGGGATCACCGCAGCAATAAGGGATGCTCACAACGCAAAGCAACACGTATGCCCGCCCCAAGGCAAGGTGCCCGCTGCAGCCCCTCCAGGCCGGGCCAGGCCTGCCCCGCTCCCCTCCCTAGGCCGCCCCCTCCGTCAGAGCCAGAACCGGAGCCGGAGCCACCCCCCATCACCCCCGCTGCCGCCACAGAGCTCCCACAGCCCTCTGCTCCCCCTAACCCCGGTACTCACACATCACACCCCTCACCAGCCCAGCGGCCCGGAAACCCATCCCCCTGCCGGGACCGACCAGGCCCGGCCGCCGCCTGCCCCGGGGCCCGCCGCCCTCACAGCACCAGCGCCGGGCCGACCCCACAGAGACCCGCGGCGCACGGCGGGGCGGGGCAACCGCCCGGCACAGCCAATGCGCCGGCAGGAAGGCGGCCGCGCTGCGCGCCGGAAGGTGCGCCTGCGCCTCCGCGGTGCCTGCCGGGAAACGTAGTCCTCGCGGCCGGACACCTGGGCAGGGGCGAAATTCATCGCGAGGGCAGCGGCGCTTGCTGGCAGTTGGGGGCATTTACCTGCGGATAACGATAATAAACGTTATTATTGCCCGTAAACGTAGCGCCACGTGCTACTGCTCTAAAAAGCGGGCGCCGACGACCGCGGGTGCCCCAGCAGCCAGAAGCCGCCGACATTGTGCTGGGACAGCCCTGCCACGTCTGGGAAACCTGCCCCGAGAGCACTCTGAAAGACAGAAGGACAAGAGCTTGTGCTGCTTGTGCCCAGGCCGGGCAGCCTGCCATACGCTCTAGCCCAATGCGACTTTTTAAGAAGCCAAACCCCGCCAGGGCTCTGAGCATCCTGAGCGGGAGAGAAGGGAAACCAAGGCCCCGTTCTGGGATCACAGCGGTTTCACTGGAAGAGGGGCCTTGTACAGCCTCGAAGAGCCGCCTAAGCTGCTGCGGGCCTCCGTACTGTGAACGCTCCGAGCGGCACTCCCAGTTAGCAGCCTCACGGCAGGCACGGGATCCTAACGGCAGGCTGAGCAGGGAAGAACTTATCCAAACCCAAGAAGGAACATGTCTCAGGAAAGGCTACCCAGCTCAGCTACGAAAGATGAGGTCCGTGATTCCAAACGGCGGCTTTCCCTTTCTGCCCTCGTTCTCTTCTCTGGTGACGGAAAAAGGGCTGGCACGCTTCCTCCCGATAGAGAGTAACTTAGCCAGAGAAAAACCCCGCTGACATAAATAGGGTTATTTCTGTACTGTGCCATTTGTTGACGTAGTTACAGTCAGCGAGGCCCGACGGCACGGCCAGCGCGCTAGCACGGCAGGCAGCGCACCGCCGAGAAAAAGAGCGGGACGCCGACGCATGCGCACAAGCCGCCGCGTCGCGCCATGTTGGGTGTACACGGGCCGCACGCGGCGGCCGACGTCCAGCCCGGCGTTCCCGCCGCCCTGCCTGTGGCGTGGCGAGGGCGGGTCCGCTTTTTGCCGCCATGTTGGGAGTGGCGCGCAGCCCCCGCCTCCGCTGGGTGGTGCCGGTTCCCGCTTCCGGGGGACGGGCAGTGACGGGCTCGCAGGTCGGCGGTCGGCACCGGGGGCGGGCGGGACATGGGCTCTTAAAGGGGCGGCTCAGCACGGCGTGGCTCGGCTCGGCTCGGTTCGAGGGTGGCGGCTGTGGGCCGTGAGGTGAGTGGTGGTGCCGGTAAGTGTACGGCGGTTCGGGCTTGCCCGGGCGGGGCAGCCGGCTGGCGGATCCGGTCTGTGGCCGCCTCCCTGCCGCGTAGCGCCCCGTGCGGGGCGGGCTCGGGGGCCGGTGGGGGCCTCCGCGGGACGGGACGGGACGGTCCCGGCCGTGCTGGCCCACGGGTGCCGCCCTGCCTCGGCTGCCGGGCCCGCGAGTCAGTGCAGGGTAACGGGGCGACCGGGACGCGGCCTGGTGGGGGTCCGGGAGCGCGCCCCAAGCCCCCGCCTCGGCGTCCCCTCGGTGCCGGGAGGTCTCGCCCGGCCCTCCCCTGCGAGGGGGGTCAGCGCCGTTTCCAGGTATGTTTTTTTACTGGCTTGGTGAGAGCCCTCGAGTTGAGCTGTTAGTGGGGTCCGGGACGAAACCCGCCTCTTGCTACGCCTTCGTCAGCTGCGTTATGCCCAGCCGCCTTTGGACTAGTCGGTGAGATGCTGTTGTGGTACGTGGTAAACAATAAGCATTAGAAGTAACCTGTGCGTTTGTCCTTCTCTTAACTTGATGCCCTTGGCCCTTCTGTGAAGCTAATGAAGTCAGCTTTGTTTCTCACTTTTTCTTTCACCTTTTTTCACTTTTACTTCTGCTTCATAAAATGGAGGTTATCAAAACAACACGCATGATTTGTCAACCTAAACAAATGAGCTTAAGAAACTTGGGAAATTTTTTTATGCAACTTCTCTAGCTACCTTCCCCTTTTTCACTCTCTTAAAAAGGGCAGTAGGTGATCAGTGTTCAGAACTAAGCAGCTGGGTGTTACTTTAATTCTTCATAAACAAAGCTGTTTCTGTGCTGTAGAGAGAACAGCTATGTAGGAAGGTGTTTAGGGACAAAGCAAAAGCCTCCTATGATGTCAGTTGCTTGATTCATTGACTTGAGCAATTAATTGCTTACTGTCGGTCTAGTAACCAAGCTATATGCCTGACCTCCCCTGCTCTGCAGTTTTTGAAGTAGCTTATTATGTAGCACAGTTCGTGTCATTAAGAAGAAATGGAATCTGTCGCTGTCTGTATGTGGATCTAGGGTTGATTGTTAATTTGTGTTGGCCAGTAACTAATTTGGAGGAGGCATCACGAGGCTTTTCCAGGGACAAAAATGAATTGTTGAGATGAATATAGGACTAAACACACTGCACAGAGGAGGTGGCATTACTAGCGCCTATTCTCTGCACTATCGCCTCTGTGCAGTGTGTTCAGGAAGCTGATAAGAGAAAGCAGGAAGCATGCAGACTAGTGTCTTGTTCTTGGGCCCTGGCCTCTTTCCCCAGGGTCACAGATGCTTTATTCATTTATCTTGTAGGCATATCATATGGAGGAGTACATTCTGATGCTGATACCTTGTACCACCCAGCATTAGCTGGGCTGAATTTCAGCTGACTAACAAGTAGGGTAACTGTTTGTGTTAAGGAAGGGTTTTAACAAAACATCTCCTTCTACATTAGTGATATGAAGAATTTGAAAGAACAGCAAAAAAAGAAACCCTCAGTACAAAGCCATCTAATTTATAGACTCTCTAATTTTTTATCTTTGCAGGAATGCACAGAAATTTCATAACTAATGTTCACATTTTTCTAAGAATATTGTTTCATGATTTTTTTTGTCTTTTGGGGAAGGCGACAACTTGCTTTACAAGATAAGAAACTGAGGGAGCATCTGTGATCACCTGAGGCTGTACCAATTTGCTGATGGCTTAAAACATAGCTCATGAGATACTGGCTTTCAGTCAGTTGCTGCAACAGCAGGGTTGTGTCATCTCCTGGTTCCTACCTTTGTGGTAAAATTAGCCAAAAGGGGGCATAAACTGCATTTCTCAACCATACTTTTGGATGTATTGGTTAGTAGCTATTATTTGAAATTTCTTCCCTGGTATGTATATGAAATGTCCAAGGAACGAACTAGTGAACTGGGAATTGTAGGATTTTAAGGTTTAATACTTTGGTATTCTTACTAGTGGATTATGTTAAAAGGATAAAGTAGAAGTATTACTTTTTGATTTATCTGATATGAAGAGGTAGTCAAATGTAGTTATTTGGAAACAGAAAGGGTGGGATTCTTTCTTATCATTATTTTATAAAAATGAGTAACTTGGACGTATATGTATGAAAGTTTTCCACTCAACTCAGCAATGTTTAATTCCTGACTGCCAGAACCTTTCACTAGCTGTTGAAGAGGAAAACAACATGAAGATATAAGCATGGAGTCTTGCTGGAACACTTTGTAGGACTTATGTGGTTTTCATTCACAGCTTAGAAATAGCTCTTCTGAGAGAGAGGAAAAAAAATTATTCTAGAAGGCAAACTTAATAAAAACTTTATGGTTTTGGCATTAAAGAGAGAATCTTACACCAACTGTCAGCTCTCACAGCTATTGTCTTCCATGGCCAAAAGTATTATGCTTGTTTCTTCTTCTCTCACTTTACTTCCTACTGTCCTGGTTTCAGCTGAGATAGAGTTAGTTGTCTTCCAAGTAGCTGGTATAGTGCTATGGTTCTGAGTTGGGTATGAGAAGAATGTTGATAACACACTGATGTTTTTGGTTGTTCCTAAGTAACGTTTAGTCTAAAGTCAAGGATTTTTCAGCTTCTCACGCCCAGCCAGCAAGAAGGCTGGAGGGGCACAAGAAGTTGGGAGGGGACGCAGCCAGGGCAGCTGACCCAAACTGGCCAAAGGGGTATTCCATACCGTGTGACGTCATGTCTAGTATATAAACTGCGGGGAGTGGGGCTGGGGGGATCACTGCTTGGGAACTAACTGGGTGTTGGTTGGTGGGTGGTGAGCAATTGCACTGTGCATCACTTGTTTATTCCAATCCTTTTATTATTGCTGTTGTCATTTTATTAGTGTTTTCATTATTAGTTTCTTCTTTTCTCTTCTATTAAACCATTCTTATCTCAACCCACGAGTTCTACTTCTTTTCCCGATTCTCTTGCCCATCCCACTGGGTGTGGTGGGGGGAAGCGAGTGAGCGGCTGCATGGTGCTTAGTTGCTGGTTGGGGTTAAACCACAACACCTACTCAAAATTGTGGACCCCTAACTTATTCTCCATTTAGGGAGCCAGGCACCAAGGCACAGCCTGGTGTCTGTTATTGATGTTATCAAAATATCCTTAACAGGAAAAAAAGGAAATGTTTGTGCTTAACTTCTAGTTTGGAGTTATCAGTGAAGGAGGAAGAAAAGTTTGTGATCTTGATTAGAAGCATAACTTGGTAGAGAAGGGGCTAGGCTCAAATAGAGTACCCCCAGATGGTAAGGAATTAATTTATGATATTTAGCAAATGTGATCGATGTATGATAAATTTCTGGAAGGCATTCAGTTTGTCAGAGGCACAAAACTGCTGCATGTCAGCCAGAGATGCTGGACAAAAATCTTATGATCATTCAAGGTGGGTTTGTGAAAGTGCAAGCAATCAGAACAATTTATTGGTCTGGTGCAAATAGACCTGTCTGGCTTAAGAAAACTTGTCACTTTTGACAGCGTCTCACTGCCTACAGTCCTTTCCAGATGTCGGCTGTGTAATTGCAGCTGAGCAAGCACTTTATTAGGCCTTGTGGTACCCTGTAGTTGGTTTAAATCACAAAGATTGGTAAGACAAAAAATTCTTATGCATTTTGAGTGCTTTGGGTAGCACAGCCTCAATATGCCAAGACTGTTGTAAAACAAGGAAGTAAATTTTCTTCTTTTCTAGAGCTAATAAGCCTTAGAATTGCTTCTCAGCTAGTGCTGAAGAAAAGCATATTCAAACAGCATGTAAATTGCCTACTAGAGCTTTCACTACCTTGGAAGTGTCTTATAAGCCTCAGAAGATTATTGGGATTGGAAACCTCTTGAAAAGACTGTGCATTACACTCACTGTTGTAATGGCTTTTGAAACTTGTTTACATTGGAAACTGAATGTTGGCATAAATAGCTGGCATCCAGTTTACAAGTAATTCTGAATGAAAAAGAAAACACTTGTAAGAAAAACCCTTAGTGGTGCAGAGGAGTATGTTAGACCAATGACAGAGACAAGAAAGAAAGATTTCATGTTAATTTTTTACTGTGTGCTCTGGGAAGATGGGTGGCAAAGATGACTAAGTTTTTGCTGGCTGCATAAAACAGTACTTTGACCTTGGGGCTCTGTCAATTCAAATATTGGGTTTGTGGCTTGTGGTTTTTTTCCCCAAATTTTCTAATGTGCCTATTCTCATGGAATCCCAGCCAGAGAGCTGCTTTTGGATAAAATTATATTGTCTTAGCTTTCTGATCACAAGCAGATATTTTAAACTGGAGGCTTACACATGCAGACATCAGGTCACTGTGGGTATTACTAACACTAGATTTGCTTCTGTTGCTCTCAGTCTTATGAAAGTTACGACTTGGCAGGTGTTAGCTCCCAATTCAGTAGCTGGGGTTGGGGCAGAACTCTGCTTAAGTATTTGTGACTGATCCATCTGAAATGTGGTAATGTGAGCAGCACTTTCCCCAAATGAAAGTTTGCTCTGTACTCTCATGGGATCACCCTACTGCTAACATAGACATAGCCATAGCTCACATCAATCTGTATCACCTTCCAGTTTTTTCAGGTTAGAAAAAGAACCTACTAAAATGCTCCAGCTGCTGTATGGGTGTGTTGATTAACCAAATTAAGATCTCTAAGCCAATGATGCTTTCAATGGGTCTGGCACCATGCTAAAGTCAGCCCAAAAGTGTGTGTCATATCCCTCATTCTTTTGCAGGAAATACCCTGAGGTTTTAAACAGTTCTGTAAAATCACCTTTGCTGTGTCTTTTCCTCAGTCTTCTCCAGCCTAACAACTTCACATAGGAGAGTGAATTGAAGATTTCTCAGGGTTTTTGGAGCCATGAGTAAATGCACAGTAAATGGAAAAAATGTCTGTACAGACATAAATTTATTTCCCTTACTTTATTGTTCCCTTTTTCCAAGGGATAGAAGTAACTTAAGCCTAATCCATCCTCAACTGGCTTGGACTGTAATATCCTAACTTTAATATGCATTATAATAGTGAGCTTATAGGATGTCTTAGCACAATATGAGTAGTCTTGTGAAGAGATAACATCTTATCTAAAGCTTGTGTTTGGAATTGGAATTTCAAAGAACTTTTTCTGCCCCCACCGTTTCCAAAACAAAACATGGCAGAAAAGACAGATTCTTATGGTTTGCAGGCCCTGCATTTATTTCCTTGCTGCTCTTGTTTCTTGATGAATCTTCCTTTTTATAAGACTGTGCTAGTTAATATGATGAATGTGTTGTAGTCTTCTAAGTTTCATGGTAGGAAAGTTTCATGAGGCCCATTGCTTCAAGAAAATGTGGGTTTTGTAGCAAGCTTAGTTCTGCATACTCTGCAGCTGTCAGGTTTTCCTATGCAAGGGGTAGAGGCGGAGTTGCACTGAAATGTGTTTAATACTTGCAGTTTGGTAATGGAGTAAGTACTGCAGAGTACTCTGCTTTAAATACAGCTGACATTATGTCCTCCTTTAAAGGAGTTCTACTTTGTATTTAGGCACATTAGTTTCTTGTTTAAAACTGACCACTCTTGAGGGAAAATAAACTAAAATAGCAGAATGTTGTTGTAATATAATTACGAAGTCTCGTTGTAGGCTGTCTTCTTTTTTCCTTTGGTTACTTTGTGGCTAGGATTTTAAAAATGGTAGGAGAGGGAAAGCAAAGAAAAAAGGCACTGAGCATTGATATTAAAATAAATGCTTACCTTAGCAAGTCTTACATTATATTAAAATACATGCCAGGAACACTTTAGTCATGTCAGGTATTTTCTCCCTGAATATTTTGTCTTTATTAAGGAATCTTAATGTCTTGGATATAAAATCATTTTGTCATATACCATTAACTTAAGAGCTGGATGCCTCAGTGGGTGCTTTATGATTCCTAGGCAGAAAGATGGGGGAATGAATATCCTTTCTTTATGTATGTATACTGTGTTCTGTTGGAATAGCCAAGCTATTATTTCAATACAAATAGCCTCATCTTGGGTGTTGTAACTTCTTTAGATATACCTTGCAATAAAGTCACCTACTATGTTCCAGCTATTCCAATTAGGCAGCTATCAAGCATATATCTCCATCTTTGGAAACAGGCTTTTTTGGAAATATTTGGTTTCTTCTCAATTACTCCTGTGTGCTTTTTTGGATGTTAAACTGCTGTGTAGTGAGAAGTCTTTTTGTTACTGCCTAGGGAATGTCTCTTTCTATTCTGCCTCATGGCACTAACTTCTTCTGCAGAGCTATTGTGCAGGTTGTGTGTGTGTGTTTACAAAAGCAATGCTGGCCAACTCAGTTGTATAAACTAATGGGAATAAAACTACGGCTTTTTGGAGTCTAATGTATCAGTTTGGGATATTCAACTTTAAACAGACATTATAGTCAAACCAATTCAAAAAGCATGCTTTCTTAAACCTGTTAAGAGGGAAATGCAATCTTGTTTTACATAGCTCTAATGGCAATGGCTGAAAAGTGAAGGTGGGTAAGCTTGCTGGGAAGTCTAGAGAAAGAAAGGTTCTGTCACTGTTTTCAGTGATGTAAGACCTCAAGAAATCATCAGAAAAGACCAGCAAAGTAGCTGTACCCTATTATCCTTGATAAGATTGTCAGAACACTGTCCTTTAACCAAGTGTTTTGAGTGGTTTTATTTAGCTTCCTCCCACATAGGTCAGTTATCCTAGTAACTGTAAATTGAGCATATGAACTACACTAGAGATTGTTTTCATCTCACAAGAGGCAAAACACAACAGGTGTCCAAATATGAGCATCGGAAGGTAAGCACATGCATACCTCAGCTTTGAGGAATCCTGCAAGTAACTTTTTTGCTCTGTATTATGGGTGTCTGCTGTGCAGAAAGGTTGGGGTTTTTTTTCCTTCCCATTTTGCAGCTGGATTTCTTCAGTGTTAGGTCAATTCATTAACAGTTTCAAGACCAAATACCATTGATTTAGGGGAAAAGTTGGAGTAATGCTGTGGGTTTCCATAGAACTTCTTGCTGTCTGGCAGCTGAGTTGTTCAGGAAGCTGTGAGCAAGCTAGGGGAAAGCAAAGCTTGTCTGTCATCTGTTAGAACTGGTAGATTCAGTGGCAAGTGCTTGTGTTTTCAAGCCATTGTCTGGTCTTAGATACAACTTCAGACACTTTCTGCTTTAGTGTGTTAGTAGTGATTTATTTGTGTCAATGGATTGCTAGTTCCTTAGTGAGCTAACATAAATAGGACGAAGTTGGTGGGAATCGTTTGATAGCTAATAGTACATGAAGTAGCTTTTAATGTAATTGCTATGTCTCTTCATGTAATTACTATCAGATTTCAATATGGCATTCTCTTTCATAGGACTTTATTAATATTGTGGTTGTCAAGCCCAGGGTGAATTTAGTATAGTGTATATGAGCTTCAATCCTGAAATTAATTCATGACTGTCAGCTTCCAGTAGTATGTTACCTTCCAAACTGTACCACCAAGAATTACTAGCTTGGGAGTTGGAAGTGCTGACTGTCTCCTTCCTTCTCCTTTTTCAGTCTCACTGCTGGCTTGTTTTTCAATGGCTTCTCGATGAACTTGTGGTTCTAGTGGCACAGGACAACATTCTGGCATTATTGTATAAAACACAAAACTCAGTATCTGGCCCAATAAAGTATGCATTCTTCTTCAGATTTTGAGTGCTTTCTCAACATGAAGGTAGTAGTATAATGTATTTGCAAACATCTATTCAAAGGTAAGAGTCTTATTACCCATTGAAGACTTATTTTATAAACAAATCCTTCTTATGCATGTTTGAGAATATTATTTTCATGCCCTTGTCTCAAAAGCAAAGAAACTGTTATTGTCTTGTGTAGTGTTGGCTGCAGTATGGCTCTTGGGTAACTCAAATACAGCTTCTGAGCCAGGGTTACACAAGGCCAGCAGTTGTGCTTATGCTGATTTGTGAACTCCTGGGTAGCCTGAAACCATAGCTGCAAAGGGAAGCAGGACACCAGGGCTGCTGTAAAAGAAATCTCCAGGTCGCTCTGGGAGTACAGCTGCTTTTCCCGCCCTGTTCTGCAGTTACAATGGGACTCTTGGCAAGCTGTTGTATTCATAGGGTGGGGACATGATAATCTCTTTTGCTGTCCAAGATGAGACGTGTTTTATGGCTCCAAGCTGCAGAAGTGCCTGACTATATAGCACCCAAAGTAGGGAAAGGCTGGCCAAGCCTGCAACAATTACAGTAATCCAGATACTGCTTGTTCAGTGCAGCTAGATAATTGAAATTTTATCCTGTTTCTGAATGTTAAGTAAATGTGAGATCTTAACCCAAAGAACCAGCTTGATGTCATTTTCCTATGCTTAATCTAATTCAGTGAAAATAGGTCCTTTACTCCCTGTCCCTGCTTTACTGGTCCTTAGCTGTGTAAACCAGCTTGAAGGGCATTCCCAAATTCAAAGTTGGGACTGAGCTGCCCTAAATAAACCTCATGAAAGGAGCTTAAGCCTGTGAATGAAAAGATAACTCTGTGATTATATAGTGAGATTAGAGTACTTCAAACTGAGGTATTAGAGGCCTTGTGTGAGAATGTCTGAGGTTTTGGTGTGGGGTTTTTTTTTTTAGCGATAGCAAAAACTAACTTGTGTTGACACCTACTTGGATAAACTTCTTGGAGCCATACTCTTAGGCTGAGGAGGTATGTTAGGTGCTAAAGACCAGACCTGCTGAAATATTCTCTAAATCCTGAAGTACTTCAGCTGTAAGGGATTAGGTATAAAGGATTAGGTGTCTTGATTTCAATTCACCCTCAGAGGTATGCACACTTCCCGCAAAGAGCGGTGAACAACATCCATTCTTTAGCTAACAGCTGGGTGAATCTGCATGAATTTGCCCTTCTAGGAGCAGTTACTAATGTTATGCCTTCTAAAATGTTGATCTTGTAGGGAAAAATGGAACGTAGTTCTGTTGGTCAAGCAGGATATTTGGCGTGGTCTCAATGGATAATGTGAATTTAATTGGAAGCTACTCATGTGAAAGAGCAAGGATTAATCTAAAGTTAAGGGGAAAATTCTTAAAAAAAAAAAATCCTCTTATTACTCAGTTCATCTGCTATCTCATTAAATTCTTGTATAGCCTGGGACCTCTGTTTTCCCATAGCTAGGGGTGCTGCCTGTATTCCATTCCTCCAATAAAAATGCAGGTTCTTAGCTCTGAAAACTTGGCTCTGATAAGAATGCACTTATTGATGGGCTTGCTTTTTCCTCGTGTCTCTTTAGGCAAAAACATATCTCCTGTTCATAGCAAAAGTTAAGTCATGATGTGTTGGGACTTCAGTTATGAAAATCTTGATCCTAACTTTATTATGAGAAAGGTAGTTTTGAAAACGTTTGCTGGAGTTGCAGACATACCATTTAAAACTTTTGCAGATCATTTTGCATTTGAGAGATTCACCATACCGTAAGAACAACTATTTCTAGAGTGTTACTAGAATCCTTCTATGGTGCTTGGTCTGTGAAAGTGTTTCCCCTTCTGACTTATCTGTTGAAGTGTTCTTCCCCTTCCATTTGAGGGATTTCAAGCTTATGCTAGTAACTTAAATGCCTTAATGAATTTCTTTTCTGGATTACTGGGTAAACCAATGTGCTTTTCCAACATGGAGAAGCTTTTTATTTTAAGACTTCGTTTCCTGATTTTTTTGCCTTAAACTAACAGTAGATAGAATTTTCAAAAAATGTTTAGGAAGCCAAGTCTTGGAAAGGAAACTATTTCACATACTGATTGTTCCTGGATTTCTTTTAGCTCCTCATTATGTCATATCAGCTGAATAATACTTTTAGTGCTTTCTAGTCCTAACCAGGTGCTATACTAAGCAGAATGAAATGTATAGGCTTTCATTCTTTGACCTGTCTTCTAGTTTCAACTAAAAACACTGATAAAAGGATAATTCTGATGCTTAACTGCTATCTCTTATTACAGGGGGAAGATTCTCTTTAGTGTGATTACTTACAAGTAATAGTTCATCATCATGGCTGAACTATCACCTGAAGAAATTCAGCTGAGGGCCAACCAGGTCACGGATGAGGTAAATGTTGTAGGAAGCCATCTGGGATTACAGTACTTATCTGCAAAGATTACAATGTCTTTTAAAAATAAAGACAGTCTAGGGTAGTGATTCAGCAAGGGTATAGCTGAATGTTTCAAACTCTCCCTTTACTTGGTAAATACTGGGGTGAAGACTACTCCTAAAAGTAAGAATTAATTTAAACTTCTGAATTGTAAAGCCACCTACTTGACTGAGGAGTGATCACCCAGTCCTGATTACTGAGACAGTGCAGGCTGGGTACCTACGCTATTCCTAATCATGTTGATACTTCATGACTTTTTTTAACTAAAATTCATTTGAATATATTTCTTTTATAATGACCTTCCAATGGGATAAGCAAAGTACTAAAAACAAAGGGTTTACTAGCTACTGAAAAAAACTCTAGTATGCTGCCACTATGACTGTGTTGTAGCATGTATTACATATAGACAGGTTGATGAACCTTTGTATATTAGTTGCCTTACTGCAATGAACCGGTAAATATTACTTTCAGACACTGATACATACTGTTAACACACTCACTTTAAAATTCTCTTTCTAGTCTTTGGAAAGCACAAGGAGGATTCTCAGCTTGGCTGTTGAGGTAAGGAAAAGCTTTTGAATTCCCTGGGGATTTATTAAAGTATAAGAAATAGCATGTTAACTATCACAAAGTGATCTTACTCACTTTTTTGTCTTTCTCAAACTTTTGAGACACATACTTCATTATTAGAAGTTGCTGCTTTAATTCGGTAGTAGAGTTGGAATGACTTAAACATAATGTGAAAAACATTATGTAAAGTCAGATCACAGAAGGATCAATATCCTTTTTACCGGTTTTCCTCTTAAAATGGCCTGATCTCCAAATGTTACAGATGAGTTATAAGAAGTCTTCTATGATGGTCAGTTATGTCTTTGGCTGCTGTTATCACTTGCTTCTCATATCATTCATTTGTCTTTTAGCTTGCTTGACCTGCGAACAGCATGAAAATGTCTTGCTTTGAGGAGGAGGGTAGGGCTCAGTTGGGTGGTGTAGTAGAGGGTAGGGCTGCTTTTGGTTCTAAACAAAAGTAGCTCTGCATGTACTTTCTTACAATCTGTTCATCAGCTTTAACTGTAAAGATAGTTAAATATGATGATGAAACTCTTTAACACCATTGTATATGACTTGAAACAAATAAATCTGTATTTCAGGTTTATCTAGGTGACATTGTGTGAGGAATCTGTTCCTCTATACTGTTACAGCTTGCATGCCCCAGTGTAAAAATGACTGAAAGTTTACTTTTGACACTGTAATTTCAAAAAATATAGGTCGTCCTGTTGGTAGGGAGTAAGATAACATGGCTGATAGTCAGCTCTGGTAGACTTAAAGCTTAACTGGTTCAGCAAGACAATTCTGCTAGTACTTGGATATGCCATAGACAAATGGGAATCCAGAGACTGAGCAGTAATGCCTTTCAAAGTTATTGCCCAGACTTTTAGTGCTGAAGACTTGAGACAATTTATTGTCAGTGTGAGAACACTAAAAAATAATCCAATTAATACGGACTCTAAAGTGTTTGATCATTACTGCTTTAGAGCCTGTACTCACTGTCCAGACAGTAGCAGGCTGCTGTGGAACTGAAGATGCTACTGTAACCAGTGAGGCATTTGAATTAGCATAGCCTAATGAGCATCTCTCAAACAAAAAACGTTAAGAACATCTAATAAGCTGACATAATTTCTCTTGGTATCGTAGTTTGGTGATTCATAGAACCTAAAATGACTCCTACCATAGACAGTTCTGTGCTGCCAGTTTACAGTAAAGCATGGGTGGAACTTCCATGGCTAGATTCAAGACTCTGAGCCAGCAAAGACTTGTACTGTGGTATATTCCTCACTGCTGATTTCTTTTGCTTGGCTCTAAAACTAGAGATGGGCTATTTTCTTCCTGATCTCTTCTGCTGAATTTGCAAAAATGATTTTGCAGGCTTTGTTTTGTTTTCTTTTATTCTGGCTTCCAGGACTAAAGGCCTTGTCAGCCCTGTTGAAGGGTGTAGGGATAAAGAGTGAACTAAATGCCACTCTTCAAAACAAAACACAGCTAGGTTTACTTTTTTAGCTTGACATTGTCATAGTTCAATCTGAGTATTACAATAAATTTTATCATCTTGTTGTAATGTATGAAAAAAAACCAAACTCGGAAAACCCCCCACCAATTCTGATAGTGTAACAGGTGAGATTATTATCAGCCTAACATAGGATCTAATTTGAAACTTCGCATAGCTTTGCTACAGAAATTATTCCTAGCACAGAGTTTTATTATGAACTTGGTTGGCTTATCAAATTTACTATAGAGATGGCCTGGTTTTGCACTGCTGTATTGAAATCTGGTTTTATATCTGCAAATACATTTCTTTCTGCAGTCCCAGGATGTCGGTACCAAAACTATCACCATGCTGGGTGAACAGGGAGGTGAGTTCTTCATTCTTCCTCTCTAACACTAAAAATCAATTTTATGACTGTAAGAAAAAGGATTATCATTCAAGAGTTGTTGCTGAAACTAAAGGCTTATTAAAGCCTACCTATGTGAAAATGAGATTTGCTAATTGGTTATTCCCATGTGTTTGTAGTATTTAAAAGAGGTTTTAAAGTAGTTGAGAGACCATGTTAGTTACAATGTAATACAACTCTACTACAGAAGCCTTTCCTTTCCACAATAGTATGAATGTAACTGTGATGCTCTAAGGATAGGGGAAAATATTTTCAATGTAGTAAACAAAACATCACTTAATATCTTTGTTAAAAATTAAAAAAAAAAAAAAAAAATCCCAGAAAGCAGGAAAGAAAAAAGGCATTAGTCTTGGTATAAAGATAGAACTGAAACTTGTAAGTTCCTGCTTGAAAGAAATGTTAATATGCCACCCCCACCTTCCCCAAATCTGTTTATTCAGGTTACTTGTTTCTCTTCCAGAACAACTAAATCGCATAGAAGAAGGCATGGACCAGATAAATAAGGATATGAGAGAAGCTGAGAAGACACTGACAGAGCTCAACAAATGTTGTGGGCTCTGTGTCTGTCCTTGTAACAGGTCAGTTAAATTGGTACTTGGGTGTGAAGTTCTAGAATATTCCCAATAGTTACTGTACTGGAAGATGGTATCTAATAAAAGAGCTAATTAAAAAATGCTGAATCTCTAGGGAACTTGACTGTTTTGGTTTGTAGAGGTGCACCCTTTTAATATTGCGTGAGAGTAGCTAAAGCTTACTTGCATCTAACCATATATTGTGCCCCTTTCACTGTAAATATAGCTGCTGTATAATGCACAATTGTGCCCTAATCTCCTTAAAGTTTATATTTAGTAGAACACTATCAATGTCCATACAGATAAGAACAAACTGGACTGCAAACAGCTATATGTAAGTGCCTGTCTGCTAGAAATTTAACTCCAAAAATATTTTTTTCACAGCTTTGTAGTAACTTAAAAGCAAGAAAACTTCTGTTTCAGAGAAGGAATGTAATATTGGTTCTCTAGGCATTTAAAAAAATGTTTGTGCTTTTGGGAGGAAGATAGTGGGAGAACAGACATTAGTGTTAAAGCTTTAATCTTTTGCTAGTGACTACATAAATGCTTGCAGACCTGCTTCACAGTATCTTTATAACATCAGTGTTCTGGCTCCCATATCCAAGTCAGTTAAGAGTAATCTGGTCTTTTGTATGGCACTTGATTTGTACTTCTAAACACCTAAACAGCCTAACAGAAATCAGTATTATAAGGAAAACAATACTTATTTTTTGGAGGTGTGCTAGCTTTATCTTTAAGCAGCAAAGTATCGAATTTATTTGTGTGAATTGGATGTGATCACAGTTCTTCCATGTAAAGCAGAAATAAGTTATTTTAAGAGTGTGAACACTGAAGTGAGTAGTGTGTCTGTTCTTTTTTTAGCTCTTTAACATGAGCAAAAGCGACCTTATTCAACTGAGAGGTAGCAGAAATTTAGGTAAAAATTCCTTGGAGTAGCTGAGTCTGCTTATCCACCAGAATAATACTTTGAGGATCATTTAGGATAGGTATGAATGTGGCTTCTGAGGCTGAAAGTCTTGGAGCTTTAGTACCTTGAAAAGGCAGATAGTTTTTTCCTGAACTCTGGATAGGTGCGCTTACTGCTTTGTATTAGTTTTACCAAGCTGATGGACTTTGAGCATTTTGACACACTCAATCTTTGTTTTCTGTAGCTGACGGTCTTATTTCACCAAAGCTAAGCAGCTTATTAACACTAAGTAAGCTTAGAATTTATGAACTCTTGTGGCACTCCAACTATACAGATAATAATAAAAGAAATGGAGTTGTGTACCAAAAAGGGCAGTAATGTGCAGAAAAATCTACTAGCTAAGTAGAGAGCAATGAAGAAGGAACCGTGAATGCCTTTCATATATCAACCGGTACATCAGTTTTTGTCAATGTCAGAGTTATTTGTCAACCAGTTATCTCCAAAGCTTTTCATTTTTTTCATAAAGCTACATCACAACGCTTGCTGAATTAAATATTGCTTTTCTCATTTCTCCTAGGCTTAGATTGTTTATAAAAGCTTTTATAAGAAAACACAAAATACTGGCAGTACACTAATATAATCTATGTACTAATAACAATTTACCTATTTGCTGGTCTTTACTATTCTTTCTTCTCTATTCTCTCCTAACACTGATGCTTGCTTTCTAAAAATGAAGACTAGGATAAGAAGCTGTATTCACTTAACTGGTGAAAGCGGATTTTAGGACAAGGTCAGTCATCTTAGTGCAGATGTACCTTTAACCAGCTGTCTGCAGTGATGCTTCTATTGGATTTGTGCTTGCACCTGCATGATGCCTGCATGCAGCTTGCCTTGTGACTTTGATGTATTGTAATACTGATGTGAATAGAAAATGTTAATTACTATTAGCTGTGGAAATGTTGAACTGCTTGAGCCCTTGCTGGTTTGACAGGTTGTATAAATTGCCTTACTCTTACATAAATGAAGCATAAGAAAAGTGAATGTGTAGTAATTTGAAAAACAGCTCTTAAAAAAAATCAGGTGGTGAGATGCTTTGTTCTTAACTGTGCTTAGTTTGAGCAACAAATCTGTTTCTAGTTGTCTACTTCAGATGTGCAAGTAGTTTTCAGGCCACTTGTTTTTGTTCAATAAATTCCTTAGTTACCTTTGGCACCTAAGACTTTGCTAATCCAAAAGCCAAGCATATAAAGCTCTCCTGCTGTTGTGGCTTTATATCTTAATCTCATTCATACTAATGCTCAATCTAGTTGCAGTAAACTTAGGGATCTTTAAGCCTGTGTATGCACAAGGAGCTAGAATTGACTAGTTTAGGTTTCTTCAGGGTTGTCCTGGGTGCAACAGTTCCATTATGAACTGAGAAAGTATTCTACTTCTTCCCCTTGATGTATTCATACTAGATTACTTTTCATAGGATCTGACCTATGAAATACAATTTCCCTTTTCGATTACATAAATGCCAGAATGAGGGGAATACTTCTTCATTACAGCTAATTTCACACCTCTTCAGATGTGAAACATCTGGGCTACTAAAAGGCACTACAGATATAGGAATTGATTACCTCTAACTGTAAAGTTAGATGTACTGAAACACACTACAGATTTCCTTTCACAGGCTTTTAAAGAAGCAGAAAAGTGGCAGTGGAGTCTGGATTATCTAGCTTAAACCTGAAAATGCCAGCAAACAAGGTGAACATGAGAATGTTATTCTCAAAATATGTTCTTTAGGGTTCATGAGAACTGACCCCAATTTAGATCAGCTATTTTTCCTGTTATGTTTTCTTCCCCTCTTGCTTCTGTGGGTCTGGGATTCTTGCTTCATGTCAGCATGCTTTCTTTAATTTTTTTTTTTTCTCTTCTGAATGGTGTGGTAAAAGTGTAATGGTAAGTTGGTTTGTCACTTTAACAGAGTTAGTATAATGGAATTGCAGAATGAAGGAGCTATTTAAACATGATCGCTGTTATTTCATAATCAAAATTAACCTGAGAAACATTAACTTTAAAGAGAAAGACTTGGCAGCAGAAAATGTTTGACAAAACCCAGTAATGATTCTCTTGCATAGTGTAGCTATTTGTATTTGAGGGAGTTTTTTTCCTTCATCCCCATTTCTTCCCTGAAAAGTAACTAATCCTGACTCTAGACTAAGTCCTGTTGTAAATGCAGCTTTATCTTATGACAGTGTAAGCTTTCCTGTCACTGTCATAAGATTCCCCTCTTCTGGTAAGGTATATTACTTTAAGGAAATGACTGTGCTTGTATTAAAGGTTAAGACCAAATTAATCACTGTCCCTAGAGTAACTCAGTTATGTTTGTACTATCCGGACACAAGAAATTGTATTGTATGAACAAGGCTTTGTCTATACAAAGTGTAATCTCTTTTAGGCACAAGACAATTGTTTCTGAAAATCCTAGATTAATACAGAACTTCAGTCAGGAAGCCGTATTTCTGACATAGCAGTTCAGATTTTTTATTTTTACGGATTAGGACGAAGAACTTTGAGGCTAGCAAGACTTACAGAGCAACCTGGGGAGATGGAACGGAGAACTCGGCAGATCATGTAATATCCATGCAACCAAGAAGTATAAATCAGCAGCAGCCTCAGACTTCTGGAGGACCAAGTGGCGGATATATTACAAGGTGTGCTTCTTCATATTTCTCAATCTCAGAAGCAGAAATCCTAAATTACCTTGTGTCAGCTACTTTCAGATGCATTTTAAGTGAAGTTGTTAAATAGTAAGTTTTTTACCACTGCTTGGAGGAATTGTTACTGCTTGGAGAGGAGATGGCAGACACCTACACTTTCAGTATTGTAGTGCTCATCTTACACTTTTTTTTTTTCTGGTGGTTGTATTATCACTCTGTTTCTGAATGTGAGGATTATAGAGTTTAGTGCTCAGTTATTGGGAGGACTTAAAATTATCAAGGACTTCTATTGTCATAAAGTATATTTGAGACAAACCCATGTCTTAAACTTCCTCTGGTAGCTGTTAATTTAAATTTTAAGGCTATTTTTGTAATAGTGGTTAGCTTAGCACCTTTTTTGGTGGGCTGCTTGCTTGGAATACATGGGGTTTTAAAAGGGGAAAAACATACCTTGGCTTGAATACATTGCTTGTCAGATAACTGTGCAACAAACAATTTCTATTAAAGTAAATTTAGGGTAGGGAAAAGCAAGTTCTTGATTCTTGGAAACCTTGTCTTAATTATTTGAGCAGGATAACAAATGATGCCAGAGAAGATGAAATGGATGAAAATCTTGCTCAAGTGGGAAACATTCTTGGGAATTTGAAAAACATGGCTTTAGATATGGGCAATGAGATTGATGCCCAGAATAAACAAATAGACCGGATAAATGTAAAGGTAAGTGTCAAAGGTGTGCTCTGCCTTCAGCTTAGAGGTTGTTAACTGAGAAATTCTAAGGAATGGGCTCACTGTCCTATCTGCCTGTATTTGCAGTAAATATGTATTAAGATTATACCATCCTCTAGGCTGCAGTGTTTTGAACAAGAGCTATATTTTGGTATCTGGGTACGTAGCTGAAAATTCAAATGCTTCAGAGTGTCAGGAAACCTAAAAATATAGCACATGTCACTGCTTACTCTGAAAACAACTAAACTTGATTGGACCAAAAGGGCAAACATTTACTGGAGGTATAACTGGGGGATTGTTGCTTGCAGGGAATCTTGTACATGGTAGGGAATAGGTATTTCTAACAATAGCAAGATTCTTCTGGAATTCTTAAAAAGTCACTATAATTGAGTGTAAAATAAAACACAGGTAACTTATTACCCTCATTCTCACGGACAGTTAATACTGGGGCTGTGGAGACTTTGGAATATTGGGTTTTATAAGTGCACAGGGGCATGGTCTGCCCTTATGTGGACATGAAGCTAGTCACAGCCAGTAACATCTTTTTTTATTTTTTTTTATTTTATTGCTTTAAAGATTAACTTCCAAAAACAGAGGAATTGTATATATAAACATGTTTTGGGGGGTTTTCTTTCAGAGGGCAACTTATGAGGAAGTTAGCTTTATTTTAGAAATTCCCATATTTTGAAATGAATAGAAGTTCTTTTACAGGCATCCTGGTTAAGAAAGGAAATGAGACTTTTAATGAATAGTGTATATTAAAGATATAAAAAAAGCAGAAGTGAACACCAATTGCTGTAAAATTACAGAAATAAGACAAAATGGGAAGTCAAAGATCTCATGAAATGCCCAGTAGGGTTAAAAGCAAGGGGAAAGGAATGTTCTCAAACATACAGAGCTAGTCTGACCTAAATGCTGGTTGTACATATGTCAGCATCTCAATTTTGTCTAGTAATTTAGGGGTTGTGGTATTAATAAGGCTAATCAACGTGATCTTATAGAGGATGCCTTAATTGTCTTTCACTGTTCCCTGAAACTGCAGATCTGAGGTGATTATCAAGTAAAAGCGGTCAAACATTTTAAAGAACACTAGAAAATTTAATTGGAGTTTAAAATTAGATGTGAAGTTCTTACAGCTTATAAAGTGGATGGAAAACTGCCTGGTCGATTTAACTGCAAGTGGGAATTACTAGTTTTAGCAGTAGTGTTTCTGGTAGTTTCAAGCACCTGTTTTGGCCTGATGGTCTTTCATTTTAGTGGTCTGAATAAATCTTGGTGATCAAGTCTTACTATTAGAATATGATGTAAACGCGTTAGGATTGCTTTACAAAACAGCAATAAAAATGAAAGTGCAATTCCTGGCTTTGAGACTGGCAACCTGTCTCAGGATATTTAAATTAATCCTTTTCTGCTGATAACTGTTTTTAAATCTAGTTAACAGTGTGGAAACCAAATCAAAACATTGAGGGTAAATCTCCAAAGGACAGTATCATATAAAGAAACTAAGAGCATTATTAAGCTTAACTTCAGAATAAGGTTGATGCTTTTATTTTTATTTTTTAAAAAATGAAATATTCCAACTCACCTGGGAAACATAGAGGCTTGACTGGGTGACTTTTGGTAGCCTGCAGTGTTATGCAGGACTCCTAGTCTGAATAAACCCCTAATAAAAGCTTACGTTACTGACTTTTTAAGAAAAAGACCTAGTAGTTAGACCAATGTGTTTACAAAGTGGTGTTAACAGGTTAGATTCTCTGTTTTCTGTGGTAGATTCCTGCCCTTCCCCAACCCTTGACCCAAAGGGCAGGAAGGAAAGAACAGGAGGGAAGGGCTTGAACTGCTGATGTCCTCTTCCTAGGCCATTGCAGTATGAAGGTGTGAAATGGCAGATACTTGGCACAGGCTGAGCTTCTCGGGAGTTCCATTCCTCGTGGTGAGGGCAGAGGCTAGTTTTGTGCTTATTACCCCTCCTGCTCATTCCCATTGTAGGCTGGATAATTGGGGAATTATTTCGAAGCTTCTTATCGTATCTTCACTAAAACCGTCTTTTGACATTTGTTCAGCCTAAATGCTGTGGCTGACTTTTGATGCTTTATAATAGTAAACCAATTATAAAATAAAGTGGTTTTCTTACAGATACCATACTATGACACTAGGACACTGGAGGGTGTGTGGATGAAAGCCGGGGCTTTGCACTAAGCAAAATAATTCTGACTTTATGCCCATAAGTCACTTCCAGTTTTGACTATTACTTCTAGTCCATAGCCACAAAGCTGCCTGTAGAGGTCCTTAAGATGTCTAAACACTTGGAGAGAGGGAATTTTTATCCCCTTGTTCTGTTAATAGTCTTCCTGACTTGCTGAGGCAAGCTGCTGTATGTTGTGAGGGTCAGCTAAAGACTAAAAACTATTTCTCCTGATTAAGTTCCTGCCAAAATTGACAGCATATGCTGGCTAAAAATACTTCCAGCTTCCAAGCTGCTTTTCTTCTATCTACCATAACGCTAATATCCTGCAATTCAGAAGTTCATGTCCATTTGAATTTTTAAATTGTTTTGCATGAAGTCTGCAAATGACCTATTAATTTCTCTCTTTCAGGCCGATACAAACAGGGAACGCATTGAGCAAGCCAACATCAGAGCCAAGAAACTAATTGACAATTAAAGCCTGCTGTCATTCAATGACACTGTCTCTCCAGCTGCAAGCCACCATATTCATGAATCTGTGAAAATTCTCCTATTCTCAAATAAGAGGGTCTGGGAAAAACGAAGCAGTACTCTTTCTATAGGCATTAACTTTCTTTTATTTTTTTTATTGTTTCATGTACACATGGCCTTGACTCCAAGAAAGCAGCCAACATAACTTCTTCCTACTCATCTGCCTTCACTTTCTTTAAACTGCTCAGGGCTAAAAGTGTTATGGCTTTGAGAATATTCTTGCATGTTTTATTCCCCATCCCAGTCTTTTTTTCTTTTTTTTTCTTTTTTTTCTTTTTTTTTTTTTTGCCCTGCACCCAAAATACAGTCCTTTATTGAAATTGAACAAGCAGGGTAACCTGAAGTCACAGTTGTGGAAAGTTGGAGAGGGCACTTTGCACTGTTTGAAATACCTCATAAATTGAGTGTGTTCACTAAAATAGGGACTTGGTGAATATTGTCTGACTTGTATCTCTAGCAGGCTAACCATAGTTTTACAATCCAAACCACATGATTTGTTTGGGATTGAGTTTGTGGATTACGGAATTGAAGAGGCCCACTGCTTACTACTTGTGGGTTGAGGGCTTTAAAACACTTCCTAACCACATCAACTTTAATGTAAAGGTAACTAGAGGGATATACAGGTTTCCATTTCTTTACTGTAAATTGACATAGGTTTGGAGGCCATGACTAGGAAATCATGCTGCATTGTTCTGATAATACTTGTTTTGTGTATATATACCTGATCTGAACCCCATGCCCATGTGAGCAGAAGAAAATAAAACTGTCTTCCTAAAGTATTTATTTGATGGAAAATTTTATGCCCCTCATCTAAAAGTTAACTTTTAAGAGTTTGAATTATGTATCTTAACTGGAAGAAAAAACCATGCAGCTTTTTCACATCCAGATTCAGATTCAGTTTTGGCTAGTTTTCACTGGAGTTCATTTTATGCCTTTCTCCAGTGCAAAATAATGACTGAGATCTGGTGCGGTTTGCTCTCAGCAGTGACTTTGGGGGAGCTTCTTAAACCTATTGGAAACAGAGAAGCTTATTGTGAACCTTCTTTGTCACAGTCTGGAGGAAGCACTACCTATTCAAGAACTGTATGCTAGTTCTAAATAAACTAGTTCTAAATAGATTCCTGACTGGTTTATTATTGCAGACTTTGGGACTGGCAATTGGAAATTCTACATGCTCACATTGCTTGTAACTAAAATGTTCCTGTTCTGTTGCAGAATAGAGGAGTTTCTGACCAGGTGAGGTAAGAAGAAAACCAGTTTGGTTTTACTGTAATAAAATCAGATTTATCTCAGGATTTTCTTGAAATTTTTTTCAGCAAGTAAATTGCAAGTGACCTGTATAATTTTAACTCCACACAGCAATGTATTACACCTGTTTTAAAGGTGAAAATGGTGCTTTGGAATAACCTGTGATACTCAAGGTTGGATGGTAAAAATCTTCAAACCAAATTGATTGGAGGAATAATTAGAACTAATAGCATTATGGGGTGGTTGGTTTTGGAAGGATGGTCCACAAGTATCTTGTAGCCATTAATAATGAATCCCAGGGCTAGAGAGATGACACTTATCTGCTGAAATGCAAGGCAAACAGTGTTAAGTGTTTTGTTTTCTTTTTAGTAGAAATACAATCAGTATTACTGGTGTATTCTCAGTTCACTCCCAGGACAACTAGATATTTAAAGGGAAAAAAAAAACCACCCCAAAATAACCCCCAACACAACAAAAAACTGACCAAAGGATGGAGCTGCTGCGTGTAGTAAATAGGGCAGTGGCAGACTGCCTTATGTGAATAAGGTAATGTCATTTTTAGGGGACTGGATACTTCAGTAGTGTGTGTTGGCTTCTGTCTGGCTGTAGTTGTTGGAAAGGTAATTAATTTTAAAAGTTCATTATCTACCCCATTAGTAAATTAAGATTATGTGCTTAAAAACACAAGTAGCAAAGAGTACTTTTAAGAACATTGCCTAGTAGATTTCTAACAAGCATTTGAATGGGAAAGCATATGGGAGTTGTATACTTTTTTTTTTCCTTCTTACAAACTTCAGGTTAACTGAAGGAATATTTGCTGCTGGTTGTGAAAGCAAAGTATACATTATTTAATAATGATTGTCTCCTGGACCAGAAGACTAAAGGGGTTACCTTATTTTGCTTACAACAGTGCAAACCTGCTCTGTAGCATTTGGACATTCCAAACATTGGAATGTTTTTCTCCCTTGCCATTACAAGTCCATGTTCTTGACTTCCCTGAGCTCTAACAACAAATCAGCATGTTGGCTGAGAGAATGCTGTGGTTGTTGTATCAGAATCGTAATATTGCAATAAATACCATACGAGGAAATTAATTTTTAAGACTCTAAGCTTGAGTACTAGTGGAATATCAATACTATTTTCTGATGCAGCAAGAGCCAAATCCATCAGGGAGTTGGTGCCATTATGTTAGTGAAAAACACAGTCTGCTTCTTGGATTGTCTTACTGTTGTCTGTAGAATAGATGTTTAATTTCCATATCTATGGGATGGAATCAACACTTGTACGTCTTTGTATTTCTGAATGCTATTAAGAATGAAGGTTTACAGTTTCTGCTTTTGATTGTTAAAATTATATATTGTGCACAAAAAATACATACTTTTATAACTGAATCTGTTAAAACTATTTTCACTTAGAAATTTGTTTAGTTTCCTGTCCTTGAAAAACTTGGCAGAACTAGCTGCTACTATGCAACTAGGAAGTTTCCCTTCTATTTTTATCTCACAGAAATCCTAATGCTAACAAAGGAATGGGTGTGGTTGGGAAGACGGGAATACTGTGATCTTTTTTTAACACTCAAGTTTTCATCCTTGCATAATCAACATCACCTAACTTCAACCTATGAAATGTGTCCATCTCTTCTTTGAAAGACTGCAATGTTGACATGGGAACTACACTTCAGGATGGCAAAGGAACTAAATGAAAAGAAAAAAAAAAAAAAACCAAACAACCAAAACCTTTCCAGTCAAGTATTGGTAACAGATGCCTAGCAAATACTTAGTCCAGTAGGGGAAATCTAGTATTTTACCCTACTGCCAATGCAATTCACTTGAGGCAATTTAAATTGTATTTTCTCTGATAGTACAGCCTGAGATTCCCAGAATGCTTGGGGGGAAGACAGACTTGTGTTGACTTGCAGTGGTTTTGAGCTGTAAGAGAGAATAGTGTATCTGGGAGTGGCTTGGAAGAAGTACTTCTCATATAGTATATTTCTACCAGTAACTAGGAAAAAAAAAATTAGGGACAGCCCACATATGTAACTATTCTGAGCATGCAGCATGTGTCCCATGGATACACTTAAATGATGGTAATTGGTAAATGCAAGCTAGCCTACTCCTTGATGAAAGATGAGTTAAACCTCTTAACACAGGGGTAGCTATAGTATGAACTGCAGCACATGCTGCTTGTGCAGCGACTTGCAGAAGTTTCCTCTGTGAAGGCTCTGTGGTGAAACAATTTGCTGTTTACACAATGCAGTGACTTGCAGTTCCTAATTCATCTTTGCTGCACTTGAAACAGCAATGCACTATCTAAATGTTGATTGAATAGATGGATGAAAAGTGTATCTTACTGCAATGGAAAATTGAGAGCAAGTGATACAGATCTGAAAAAAAAAATACATGAATGGTTTATGTTGTTAACTAGGGTAACATTTTCTACCTCAATAATTCCAAAACTAAAAAGCTGCAAGTGTAATTGTGCATGGAAATAAAATTGTTTTATAGTGTCACTTGTAGAGGGGGTGTGGTGAGAAGGGAAAACTGAAACTCCCACTGTAAAACTCTGAACAGATTACATACAGTGCTGAAATGTACAGAACAGTGTTCTACTAAGTGACTTAGTCACAGTTATTTATTGCTGTGAGCTAAAACATGTGAGGACATCAGCCAGTGTGTGTGTCTGTTTGTTTGTTTGTTTTTTTAATTGAAACAGGAATAGTCTTCTGGAACACATTTGGTTAATCCAGGACTAACTTGGCACCATTCAGTATTTTGTATGGTGTTGTCCCCCTTTAAAAAAAATTTTTGATAGCTGTTATAACTCCAAGGTAGCAAAGGAGCCTAACAATGAGTAATTGAGAGGTTTCTAAGTGTACTAGTGATCACATAAGAGAAATGTTGACTTACTACTTTTGGAAGTATTTGAGAAAGTTAAGATTATTTTTTTTTTATAGCAATGTTAACTGCATCATTTTTAAATGTTCTGATCTACCCTTTCTTCTTACGCATCTTTGAATAGACAAAAGAATCCTGATAAACAAATGTTTAAATGAGAGAAGCAGCATGTCTGAGCACAGGTATTTCCACTTAAAAAAAACCAACAAAAAAAAAAAAAAAAAAAAAAAAAAAAAAACCACCATAACACAATATTGCCAAGTATGTACATATTGATGATAGACCACTCCTTTCTAGTTGTCAGAGTTGGTGAGTTCAAAGGGGGGAATCTGCTAACTGTAGGGGTTTGTTGTGTGGATGTCTCATGCATGGCAAATCTAGAGGAAAAAAAAGCTAATACTTCAAATGGGATTTAGGTATTGGGTGGAAGGAGCTAAAATTTAAAACAAGCCTGGTGCTTTAAACTATTCACTGCTGGATTTGCCTGTCATAATCTGTGGAGTCTATTACTATGAAGCTGCATAGATTTCTGACTATACAGGGCCTTGCATTATGGTAACATGCAGGTTGTGTTCTTAAAGCACTTCCCTAGTTATGTCTTGCAAAACGAAGTAGCCTTGTAAACATTGTCTGCTGTCAGCCACTTAGAGGAAGCTAGTAGTTTTTCTGTGAAGTAACACCTGGAATGGGGGTTCTTAAGTAAAACTGGTTCCCTGTTTAATGATGCATCACATCCATTCTTTGAATAAGGAGCTGATGTTCCCTAAAACACTCTTATAATAGGTATTACTATGCAAGAATTGAAGAAAGACAGCAACAGGGTCAGAGAACTAGATACCTTGTCTGAGCATCTTATAAAAGAACCACTTATCACTAATCTTAATTATAGTTGTTACATTGAGGAAAAAGATTGGCACAGAGGTCACTTTATTTTTCTTAACTGCAGATGGCATGAGATGTTGAGGAGGTTTAATGATTACACCAGCAACTTTAAGGAGTTTGCTGTCCAAATGCCTTTCTTGTCTCATGCAGGAAAGCTTAAGTATGGAACAGTAGTTAATGTAAGACAGTCTCGTTAGGAATAGATGCATCTATGCTTATTTTGTGAAGAACTGTATTTAGTACAGCTCCTACTTCACTGCTTTGAGAGTGCAGTACCTATTAGCTGAATTGCTACTACAGTGTTGACATACTCAAATCCTCTGCATTCTCAAAGCAGTAGAAGTATAGCTGTTGCCAACAACTGATGGAACCAAGTGCTTGAGTGATGGCTTTCAGCAGTAGCTTAGTACTACTTGTTAAAGTGACAACAGCAGCAGTTACACCAAAATAAACTTGAACTGATTTTTTGAAAATTATTTACTAAAATAAAGAAGTACATTTTCCTTTTCAGTTTAAGTTACATAATTGCATACATTTTTAGTTCTTTCTAGGTGCTTTTGGTAATAAGGCAGCAGCAGTAGGCTGACGACTAAAACTTTCAGCATTGCTCTGTACACAAGGAATCAGTGCAAGGATATTATATTTTCCAGCAATATACATTTTTACTGAATACACTGAAGGTGAACCTCATTTTTATTTGATACAGCTCAAGCAGAAGTGGACTGTAGTGCAATTCTTGCTTATTGGAAAAGAAAGCCCGTACAGTAAAATGTAAATGAAGGATGCTCAAACCATGATTTGTTTACCAGAAGCAGTTAATAAAACACTTAACTTAGCCACAGCTATTTGTGCTTCATAAAAAACTTACACAGGTTATAAACTAAAACCTCATCTGTAAAAGTTCTTCTCTGTGGAATAGTGCTTACTGCAAGACATACAATGTTTCAAATCTGCTTTGGTGGTAGAACTTCCATGTGCTATCATGGAAAAATGTTTCCAGAAGAAATAATCCTCTAAAAATCAATAGCCAGCTTCCTGACAAAAGGCAGCTGGCAACTTTGAAATGCTCATTCCCTTTCTCTGTGAAAGAACAAGCCCTGACAAAGGATAACATGTGTTGTGTTAAAAGCTATAGTGGCACAAAAATCAAAACTGGCCCCTGGGCATGTTCATCAGCTCAATACCCACGTTCTCTAGTTCAAGTTTATTCAATGTGGCCTTAACAGACCATATCAGACTACTAGAGGAGGAGTACTCTGATCATCTCCATCAGTCTTGGTTTAAGTCAGTGAAGCAGGTGCTTCAGTCACTAACTCTTCTTACTGGGAATACACAGGGTCAGAACAATGATCATGCAAACTTCTTCTTTGTAGCTGTAAATCGTTCCATGTACTACAAAGAAAACAAAAAAAATCTAAGATTCAGGAATTAATACAAGATTCATTACTATTGAAAGCAGCTAAGCTTCTGTTCTCAGACTCAAGAGCTCTCCATCTAAAGCATATTTTCATTTCCAGACATAACCATTAGAGCTTTAATTTTAAACAAACAACCCCTCCAAAAAAAATTTCTGCCATCTGCTGTAATTCAGATCAATGTTCTAGAAAAAGTCCTCACAGTGCTGAACAGTCAAATCTCAAGTGTTAAGGATGAACTAACATTAAACAGTTAAGAATGCTACATAATAGGAAGCATCCATTATTTTTTGTCCCAAAGTGAAGACACACACCGGTTATCATTAGCTACCCTTCAAAAGATACTGAACTTCAAAAGAATACTGATCCTGAATCCTATGAGAAAGTTAATCTTTGAAGAACTCTTTAAATTCTTTTCAGAGGTTAGTTACAAATCCAGTACCAGTGACAATACCAATAGACTGTTTGTGCTTTTATTCACCAGCATACAAGCTTACTACTCTGAGGAAGTACTGGGTAAGGACTTCACCAGAAGCTTCTTTTTTAAAGATGACCAAAATAAAAGAAAAAAGACATAAACCTTGTCATAACCTTCCAGTTCTCTGAGTTTCTTGATTTCAAAGAGGTTGCCTTCTACTGCAAGCAGTGAGATCTGGGAATCACTGAGGATACTTTGAGGAAGCATGCTGAGTTCTAGACAGTTTTCTTCTAAACGCAAGACTTTGAGGCGTGGACAGTGGGAGATCTGCACTGAGATCTGTGAAATCTGGTAGAAATAAAAAAAAAAACAAAGAGAAATTGGATTAAAAGTTAGTGATCCATGATTAAAGGGATTTGTTTCAGACTAACACGGACAATTACCATGTTGTAAATATAAACTACATTAACAGTAACTACTTAACAACAATGCGTAAGCAGCAATAATAATGATCAAAAATCCAAGTAACTTTTTTTTCTTCCATGATGACAGGCAATCTACACATCTATTTTTCAGATTCCTACTCAAGAACTGTTCAAATAATTTCTGTGTGACTAAATTGAGGATTTGTTAGTTAGTCAAATCAGGCAGTTGGCTGTATCAGTACCTAAATTCTAGTTATGATCCCTCATTTCTGTTGTGTCCAGGAGATGTCTTTTAGCTATAAAGTTTTGATGGTCTCAGATTATGTATGTTCTGTGGATGCACTAAGTCCAAGATAAACCATGCCCTAAATCTACATGCCCATAATATCTCAGTTACCAGACCTGATTCTGATTCAAATTTAGTTCGATAGCCTGCAATTCTCCCACAGTGTCGGGCACATTTTGGATCTGGTTTTTGGAAAGATCTACCACATCCAAGTGGCGAAGACCACAGAGTTGTGTAGGCACAGTCCGAAGCTGGTTCCCAGAAAGGCTCAAGGTTTTGAGAGCTGAAAGTTGTCCAAATGCAGATGGTAGCTGCCTCAAGTGATTGCCATTCAAGTGTAGTGTTTCCAGTTTTTTCAGTTTACACAGCTCCTCAGGTAAAGCAGCTAGAAATAAATGACAGAACAAAGAGATGACTTAAAGAACAGTAAACATTCATACCCATTTAATTCAAGTAACCTTCTGCACAGAAAACAGTGCTATATTACAGTAATTTCTCACAGGATTCCTCCCCATTTTCCGATGAAGGCACAGATCCCTGCACAGAAACTTAAGCCCAGTGACAACACGTGCTTTTTAACCATCTTTCATAAATATCTTAAAAATAATCTGCAGACAAAGCAGACCTTCAAATCACAGGCTGAAGACACTACTCTGAGAGGATTTTAGCCAATCACTTATACTCCTTACTAACCACTTTGCCAATGTATTCTATGACATTTGAAGTACCACGCAATTCACAGCTTCAGGTCTGCTGCAGCCCTTTAAAGGTATTTACTCAAACTTAAGTTCTCAGGTAATTCATACCATATCATACCAGCATTTAAGCCTCACCAGGTAAGCTCTGCTGGCATTCATTCATCCCGCATTCTACCTACACGTGTATAACCTGTAGCACTCCTGAGTTGCACTATAGAGTCAAAGATGTTTGTAAATTACATTTGTTTTTCAGAAAGGCAGATAATACACAATTAACACATAAAAAAGTTAGTTTCTTCACCTCGTCCTAATTTTTCCATAAATTTGGACGTTTGTCCAACAGAAACAGTAACAACCATTGAATGGCCAGCAATATTTTCTACAGATCTTCATCATCATCTTCCCCTGTTCTCTATGCAAGTACTAAACCATCTGACACTGTTAAACCTTGAGATCAGACAAGTCAGAGCACAGAAACATTACGGTTTTAAGTACTTACATGTCATTGTAAAACTGATAATACAACTAAGTTGGCAACTAGTTTTGAAGAATTTATGGGTTTGGGGTTTTTTTCCTGTACATGAATTCCAAAGGTTTCAGCTTAGGTGACTAAACTCCCCATTTACATCCTGTGAGAGTTAAATCATTTAATTTAGTTTCTGATCAGAAAAGTCAGGTTATTATTTTTAAAATCTGTGGAGATATTAATTAGCAGGCATACTCAGTTTGTTGTTGTTTAGAACAAGGCTCTTCAAAATGGAAAATCTTCCAATGAGTGGCGGCAAGAGCTCTATTTTGTTGTTCGACAAGTCTATTGTCCTTAAGTTGCTTACTAGCTTCTGCAGATCTTCAGGAAACTACGGGGAAGAAAAAAAGATACAGCATTTAAACAGTTGCTACAACTTCAAATGTTCAAGTTACACAGCTTAAAATTGAAATTTGTATCGCTATTACATACTGTCATATGTATCACAATGCCCAGTCACCACAGTGTGCAACTAAGTTGGCAAATTTGCTTAATACATATTTTTTAAAATATTTTTTCATCTGAGGAAGGGAAAAGGGATATAAAGGAGACAGTCTAACATCTAGGAAGAGTCGTTTTTAGTCCAAAGAATTTAAATTAAAAAGGGAGAAGTAAGTATATCATGACACAAGCTCATTTATGTTTTAGTCTTCTTGTGTGTTTCTCTTAAACATGCCTGTCATTAAAAAAATATTCTACAGCTAGTTAACAACTCTATATTTTAGCAGAGTAGGACTGGGAAATTTTTCTATTGCTTTCTTTTTTAAATAATTATGTAAACCATTTTCCTTATTTACATCCTGTAGTACTTTAATCTGGACTTGGCACTGAGCTGAAAAAAAGAAAAACCTAACAATCACCATCAGCAAGTACTGGTCAATAGGCCAGTGGTTTTGATTCTCCTTTGGTTTGGCAGAGGAAAAGGGAAGAGAGAAGGTAGGATAGTGGAAGAAGATACTTCAGAAAAGTCTTGGAAAATTACTGCAATATAGAGTTATTTTGGCTATCCTGTGAATTGTTACTCGACTTATGGTTCCAGGACATTCTGTGGTTTTCTGCAGTTGAGTCAAAGTCAAGACAATTTCTGATATAATAAACTTCAACGTGCTTGCAGCCCAGTGAACAGCCTGTACGGACTATGCATATAACTACAATTAAATACAGCATAAGTATCTATACGCGGCAAATTGTGGAGTATCTTTCTAGGTAACGATACGGTTATAAAATTTACATTTTTTTCCCTCAAGTTTACAGCCCTTTTTTTAAAAAGCACAACATCATAACTAGTACTTCTTGAACATACATGCACTCTAAAGCATAAGCTCATAAGCACACAAGTGCCCTGTCAGATAAATCAATCCTCAATCAGAAGATAGTGCAAGCACAAATCTGCTCTGCACAAAGGAAAAGAAAATATTCTTGAACTAATGTCGCTATTTATGAGAAATACATGTATGCAGTGCATTGTGACAATGAGGTAGGAATTTCCAAAAGTGTCAGTCACGCACACAAAGAGCCACATTTCTGCTACAGTTACATTACCTCTGTAAGTCCCTTTCCAGTTAGCTGAAACACACCAGTTTTCTGTGCTGTCTCCAGGTGGGCTTTTAATGCACTATTTCCCATCCTAACAGTTCTCTGTCAAGCGTACAGTGCTTGAGTGATAGTCTCAACCAGTTTCTCTCGGTTACTCTGCGCTAGAGAACTGCAAAATCTCTGTGATAAAGCAAATGTAAAAAGTCATTTTATGAGCACTGTCTTCAGCACTACAAGCATTTCAACATACTGAAGCGTTTCACTGCTGCATTTTCATCTCCCTCATAACTAAAATGTAGAACTTAAAAGATTTACCTAGCTCTAAGATGCCTTCATTACAGCAGTTTGAATATTGAAATGATGCAAAAACTGCTGTTAAGACTAAGTGGAAAAATTGCATACTTCCCACATTTCGCCTCTGTCAGGGCCCAGTAGCGTAAGGAGATTCCCCATGGAGACCGGCCGTGATTTCAGCGGCATCTCCCAGCACTGACCTGCTGTACTACAGTTTTATTTGCTTTTTTTTGGAAACGTTTGTTTCATTCAGAGACTTGACTCCTTCGCTGTGACTTCAGACGCAGACACACGGCAACCGCCTCCCGTAACTCCAGCAGGGTTTAATCCCAGGACAAACTACGCCGGGCTACAGGCCGAAGGATTACTGTCAGGTTTGTAGCCGGGAATAACGCCCAACGCAGCACGTAGACGGCCGGGACCAGGAGCCCCAGAGAAGCAGCACTCCCTGCCGCGACGGCCAGAAGCGGCTCAGCGGGACCCTCGGCAAGGGGCGAAGCCAGCCATGACCCGCCGCAGGCCCCGCTCCCCCCGCCTCAACCCCGCCCCGGGCTGCTCCGGCGCCACCGGGGCCGC
>NW_010973132.1:669306-669631 GCF_000737465.1 Haliaeetus leucocephalus | reverse complement strand
TGCACCCTCCCCCGCGCTCCGCCTCCGCCCTTCGCGAACCGACGCTCCCAAATCGCTCACCGGCTCCCCCGGAACCGGACGACTGTCTCCTCCCCCCCCCCTTTCCCCTTTCCTGTCCCACTCGACATGGCGGCTGCCCGCCGGCCACGGATGCCGCCATCTTCCCGAGCTTCCGGGACACCCAGCATGGCGGAGCGTCGCAGCTTCGCGTCACCGGCCGTGGCGGCCGGTAGACCCAGGCCGGGCGGCGCGGCCGGGTCCGTGAGGAGGACGCTGGGGCTGAGCCCGCGGCGAGGCGCCAAGGGCGGCGAGGAGCGGAGCGGCG
>NW_010973132.1:661683-669285 GCF_000737465.1 Haliaeetus leucocephalus | reverse complement strand
GCCAGGCCGCCCGCCGTCCCTGGGGAGCGGGGCAGCCCCCGGCGGCGGCCACCCTGCTGGCGCGGTGCCTGGCGGCCGGCGCCGTGACTCAGGTAACGGGCCCGGAGGGGACCGCGCAAGCTGGCGGCCGCGGGGATCGGAGTCGCGTAACAAGAAAAAAATACTACCTGCGGTAAAGGTTTGGAGAAGCCGCGGCTCAGGTGCTGTGCCGCAGCTCTCCTCTTCCCTCTGTGCCCGTCCTTGGAGCCCGCGTGTCCCGCCTGCCTTCTGCCGCCGGGCTTTCGTGGGTGCAGCAGTGCCTCAGGCTCCACCGTCAGGTTGGCGAACCTGCGCTTCGGTGCCTTACTCCTCCGTCTCTTGAAGTAAGATTGCGTTGAAAGCGCTGAACCGTGTTGCTGTTTGCGTAAGGGCGTGTTCGTTTGAAAGGCAGAGAAGTTTTTCCTTTCGTTGTGGGACGTCCTTCGTTTTTGGCTGATGGCAGCTTTCCTTACTAGGCATACCTGTACCTCCTGGTGTGTATTTTTCTGGAGCGTGGACGTGAGGGGCTTCTTATGCCCTGTAGTGCGTTCCAGCGGCATGCAAGCCAGTATCCTTGGGAGTGCGCTCATACTGCCGTTTATGAAATTTTATTTTCACTCGTGTTCATTTTCCCCAGATAATGCACGTGTTTTACGAGTTTTTCCGATGAAATTTACTGTATCGCATTGTGCAAGAGATTAACAGTAACTTTAGACTATTAATAGCTAATCGTGAGAATTTGCCTGATACGTTCTTGCTGCTGACTGCATTTTTTCCCATTGTTTTCCTTTCACAGGAGACATTGGATTTAACCTGTAGAAAAGCCCCATGCTTTGTGAAATTCTCAGAGATGGAAAAAATGGCAAACATTCAAGCTGAAATCAACGAGGTACAGCCTTTACTGTTGTCAGTGTACACTTACCACTTCAATACTTAGAGATAATGCATGACACCTGTTGAGGTATTGGACTGCCATGTGCTGTTGTTTCATGTTTTGCGGGTTTTTTAACAGTTTAGCTGTGTAACAGTTGGCACTTTTTTCCCCAGTGGACTGAGTTGTCATAAAGAAAAGAACAAAATTATGAAACAAAAGGTTTTGGTATAACTGGAAAGATGCAGCAACCTGTATCTTTCAGGTGTTACCTGAAGTTCTCTGAAGAAACTGAAGAACAAATAAGAATTTGTAGTTGACTGTAATTCACAAAAATGTTTCTTTATAGGCACCTGGACCCTTTTGTTGGTTAGCAAGAGGTAATCGCAGTTATTTCCTACTGCTTGAACTGCTGTTGGTTTGTATTTTATGATGATGACTTCTGAGCATTTGCTTGCTGGTACAAAAACTGTGTTTATGAAGTTACACAGTGTGGGCTCTGGCAGCTACAAAGCCTTACTGCAAAGCAGTGTGACAAATTCACTATTTACTTTTTGGGAGAATGAGTTAAACAGCTGGCATCATCCTGTATTGACAGGCAGAACGAACGAACAGTTTTCAGCTCCCAGTAAGGTGGCTATTTAGCCTCCTATGCTGGAAGGTTTCATGTACAAAGTACTCTCTCTGACAAATGTTCAAGGTGCTATCAGTGAAGCAAGTTTATTTTTGTCCTCTCCTCAGTGATCAAGAAAAGCAAAGCAACAGTTCTCTGTGTGTCCTGAGAGACTGATGTGTCATCCTCTTCTGTGCTTTCCTCAGTCTTCTCTTATCTAGACAAAACAACCACAAGTCTTTCAGCCACAGGAAGATATCTGCTGCTCTTGTGCTGGTTTATCATTGAAAAGAATTAAAGCTAGGAGTTTCACTTGGGAGCGCTTCTCCCACAGCTAAAAAAACCCAACACAACACAAACCAATCTTTGCCAGAAAGAGGAAGCTTGGGGCTGTGAGAGGTTCTTTAGTAGAACATAGACTATGAAACTGCTTTGTAGGAGATGTAAGTTTCTGTGGTTTAGGAATGAATTGCAGGACCTGTCTTTTCCAGCACAAATTCCCAATAAATCACTAAATTGTTTAGGTTGTTTTTTTTTTTTAAAACAGTCTCTTCCTATTGACCAAAAAAGCCCCACCTAGTAGTAGAAACACTCCAGAGAGCATGGTAACATGCTCTCATGCAAATGTTCACTCTTTCACACACATGCTCTCCCCCATGCTCCCGTTTTCTCCCTTTCTACTTCCTCCCCCACCCCAAGAGAGTCAACAATATCTGGATAAGTATGTTAAAAACACATTTCATTTGATGTTATTATTGTTGCAGAAGAAACTGAAAACTGAAATTCTGCAGCTGGAGAAGGAGACAGCAGACATTGCGCACCCTTTTTACTTAGGTAAGTGCAGTTGTACCTTAGAAAAAACAAGAGTGTTAAATGACTTCATCAGCAGATTAATGTTTCGTCTGAGTATGTAACACTTCTAGAAGTTATTGCAGCTGTCTCCACTGGATAGCTTGTTAGAGATGGCAGGTGTTTTATTAGTCCCTAAAGAATGTTTCCATACTATTTGAACTTGCACCCTTCTGCTGTGTCAGTAGAAGCTCCATGCGTAACTCATTCTCCAAAAAAGTTGTGTGTGTGGTCAGCTCCCCAGGGTCAGTGGAGTATCAGTTCTGAGATCATCAGTAACCTGATTTGCTTCCCTTGGCCTGTGTGCTACTTTGCTGCTTTTCCAGTAACTCAATGTATTTCTGCTGCATCTATATGCCCCTAAAATTACTTGGATTTTTATTTTAGTATTTTGGGAGCATATGTGTTCATTTCTTTATTATTTCATACTTTTCCCACTACGATTTCATGGGTGCTTAAAAACATTCTAGCTTGCTACTACTGTGTTAGGCTAATGAAGTACATTGTAATACTTCAGTGCTATGGTATAGTTTAAGAAGTCGGTTTCATCTCAAAGAGTTTACTTAAAACTATAGACAAAGTAAAACAATTAACACAGCTGTATCTCTAAAAAGTAGGTATTATGACTTTGAGGCGCGTGCTGTTGTTAAGTCCTATACAAGCCAACAAAAGTCATTCTGATTAATGATATCTTTCCTGGGTGTAAACTGTCCAGTGTAATAGATCAGACTTTTTCTTTCTGTCTTTCTCCAGAAGAAATTTTGCTCTTGTTTTGGTAGGACAACAGGTTCAACTTTGCAATTTTATTTTATAGGCAAAAAATGCGAGATTTTGCAAGATATGAACAGACACTTGGAAGCCATACTGAAAGAGAAGAGGGCTCTTAGAAAGAGGTTGATAAAGCCCAGATGTCAAGAGAGCCTGCCTATTGAGGCTACTTTCCACAAGTAGGCATATGGAAAATAATTGTTCTTTGTTTGCATCAATCCAAATTAATTTGAACTAATAGGCAGAAAAAATGGCATGCTTTCATTCACTTTTCCATTGATAAGAATAGAAATAAAAAATGGTAGCAGAACCTCAGCTAAAAGCTAGTAGTTTACTCATTGCGAAACTCATAGATAGTGATACATATTTTTACGAATATTTGCTTAGGTTGTCAGTCTTCTGAAGATTACAGAACAATTTGTGATGTATTGTTTTAAACAGGTGTGTTAACTGCTTGATTCATTATGCTTCTCCATAGGTAGGAATTGTTAACTTTAGCATTTGGTGTCTTCCTTCCACTGTGACTTGGATCAGAATAAGTGTGTGAATGATTCCCAGACATGCACGGTACATGTTTATAAAATATAGTCCTTCTTCTCATGGTCTAAAAATCTAGTCCAGTTACTGAAGAAGTGCATGTTCACTTCTGTAATTCCTGCCCTGCTTGTTGCTGAGAGTCATAAGTGTAATTGCAGAGAAATTAACTGGGTGGTTAGGAACTTGCATAAAACTGGAGAAGAGGACTAAGAAAACCCATAGGGGAAAGAAATAAGAGCTTGGAAGTATTAAATCCTCATTGTTTTGCACAACTTTTGAGTAGGGGGCTCATTCTTGGTTACAGGTATGTAGTAGAGTTGTTGACTGAGGCTGTGACTTTCATTGAGAAGCTTGAAAGCCATTTGCAGGCCGTAAGAAGCATCCCTCAGATACCGAACACCATGAAGAATATGGTGAGTAGCAAAAGAACTGAGTCTTCAGTCTCCTTCAGCATTAAGAATTCAATGCTGTTTGGTCGTTTAGGTTATTTTTATGTCCTGCTAGATTGACAGGTTGTATAGAGATGAAATTCAACTCTTTTCTGCTTCAGGACACTGCTTTGACAAAAACAGAGGTGCTCATGATGGAGTTGGAGGAGCTGGCAGAGCAAATATTGAAATGGAGAGAACAGCAAAAACTGTATTCTGACAGCATCTGCAGTACTGCTGAATTGGACTTTGACTTATCTTTAACCTAACAAATAATTTTCCTCAGATAGGATGGCTATTCAAAGAACTACCTTTTTGTGGTCTTCTGTGAAAGCTACAACATAGTTGTGCTTTAATCCAACAGGGACTTTGTAGGTTATATTTCTGTTCTTATGTAACAGATCTCCCACTATTTAAGGAAAAAAAAAAAAAAAGAAAAAAGGACAATGAGCAGTGGCTCATAGGAAGACAGACTACCGAGAAGACTGTTACAGCGTTCCTTTTTGAAATAGTTGGACAAGATTCCCCTGGAGCCTCTATCTTCAATGCAAACTTGTTTTGATATTTCTTATGCACTTGGTATAGTGTTTCTCTTCATTTTTGTAAGCATCTTGATAATACACTGTATTTTGTATGTCACTATAAAACTTTAATAAAAGCACTAGATTTCAAAAGCTCAGTTTCTTGCTTTTTATTTTGTTATAAAATCCTATAATTAAAAGAACAGTGGAAAGTCTTAGGTACCAGCTTATTCTTCCATAGGAGTTCCAAACAAGGAATTTAACTAGTTTAAAAGTTACAGTTTTATTATGGCTATGATGTGGTTTTGTGGGAAAGCAAGGAATGGACTCGGTGATACATGGCAAGTCTATGGATTTGCAAACCACACTTCTATGATAGTGATAAATATATTCTTCAGTCTCTCCTTAACTGTTGCTTGCCTTATTTTCAGTGCCCCCCTTAGAAGAAAAAACTTTTGTTCCATGAGCATGACTGACAATTTAGCAAAAGCATTGATTGTTACAGTTTGCAAACTTAGCAACTTTTATGTCGTGAAAAGGCTTGTTGGTAAAATGTCCCTGGCAGGATGTCTATAAACCAGGATAGTTGGTTGTCTTTGGAAGATGTCCAGTTTTGTATTCAGGATACAGAGCAAGCTCGAAGTGGTGTGGATGTATTCCTTTCTACCGTTGCATCATTTATGTTACCTGAATTCTTCATACATCTGACCTGTTGATTTCCATTTCTGAAAATAAAAGCCCTTTATTTTTTGAAAATAACCACTAGGTGGCTCAGTACCACACAAATTTCACTGTAGTTTTTCTGATTATTGCAAAAAAAACTTAAGGAAGAAATCTTTGGTTCTTTGTGGAGCACACTCTGATCTGACTTACTTGTAATTGATCTACTCTATGTTTGAGATTTTCTGAGAATCCCATTTTAATCTTTGTAGACTACATGATTTGCTGGGTGTGATGACAAGGTGTATAGCTTAACCAGTCCCTAGTATACTATGTAAGCGTAGCTGATGTTCCTCTCTGCTGCTGTTGAGAAACAATTTGTAATAAGTCAAGCAGAATGTCAATAGGTAGGATCTGAGAATATAAACTGGCATTTGAGTCCCATAAGCTTTAATGGGATCTTTGTGTGAACACTTGCTATATGTCATTGCAGGATTTTAGTCCAAAGTCCCATGTTGCCGTCATTTCGGATGTGGAAACACAGGTCTTCCACACAATTGCAGAGGAGCTGGCATTTTTACTGAAAATGCTTTGCACGTTCTGTGAAATAGGAAGAAACAGAATCCAGACTTCTGGAATTGTCGTCCTGTGCATCTATCATAGGCTTAACCTTTCTCTCATTGTCTTACAGGGATGATTTAGGTCAGGCAAATCAAAGCTGTTGTAATTTAATGCTTTCAGAAGTAGGATGAAAACATTTCTAGTTAGTTTGTTCATTATAATTCCTTGAAGTGAAGACAAATAAGTGTTTCTGCCATATGCCAGAGTTGAGCATATTTTTTTCTTTTGCTGTATCCATTATTGGTAGAGTTTAGCTAATACCATTTGCCATTGATGTACCAATTCATTCTTTAGCATGATTAAAGGGATAAGTCCATCGAAGTAAACAGTGATTCAGAGCTCGTAGGTATTCATTTTAGTATCTCTGTGGTGGGTCATGAATTGGGAGAAGTGTTTGGTCCAAAGGATCCTTCCCATACTTCACTCTGGAAGGCTTCCGTATTGTGGTATCTCTTTCATTTAGATTTAACGTTTCTGGAGCTTCAGGCAAATTGTCTCATGAGGAGAACTATACCTAAAGTACAAATAAATAGTACAGTTAAAAGGTAATTTAAACAGAAGTTGTTTAAATGGTCTGTAAAACATTCCTATACAATATTCAGATATAGCTCAGACCTTCTCACACTTTGAAAAGCAAAACCAGAAAAAGTCCAGTTAAAAATGAGTAACAACACTGGCAAAAACCGAAGGGGAGTTGTCTCTTGAGCCTGGGACCTTGTTTATGCTAATGCTACTTGCTCTCACGTCTTCACAGTGATGTCAGTAGCTGACAGGGACAATATTCTAAAAGCAATTTTTTAAAAAACTTTTTCGTGGTTTTTAGATTGCTGTAAGTGCAAAACTTTTATCAATGCAACAGTCTGACATTGATTTCAATTACAGTTCTTTGGAAGTTTCAAAATTTTCTTTGACACCATCAATACAACCCACGTAAAGATTGGAGGTTTTCAAAGGAGTTTAGAACACTTGAGAGCTTTCCTTTGGCGCTAGTAAGGAAGGGATGCTTGCCTTCCTTAAATTACTGTCGAATTAGTTAAACGTGGAGTGCTCTGCGCTTTAAACAGTGCTGTTTTTCTGATTGCCCGGGCGTTACTAGGAGGTGAAACGTGACCAGACGTACGCGGGGTTAGACTGGCAGTTCTTGACTTCTGAAACAAATCGGTGTTTCTGGGGGAGTCCCCAGCGAGCGTCTCCGTGGCAGCACCCACCTCGTCGGGCTGTCGGCGTTCACCTCTTCACTAAAATCCGGGTAGTTACGCTGCCGCAAATGAGAATTTGGAGGTGCTGCCGGGGGAGTGAAACCACCGTCTCTTGGTCCGGAGGTCCCGCTCTCCCGGGCGGACCTGTCTGAGGCGGAAAAACCCGGCTGGGGTGCTGGGGAGGCCGCCGCGCCGCTGCTCTGGGGAAGAGTTTTCCCGAAACCCCTCCTCTCAGCCGTGGTGGGGAGGGGGCGGCGTCCCTTCCCCGCCCGCGGGGGCTGCCTGGGCCTGGGCCTGGGCCCGGGCCCGGCCCCGGCCCTCCCCTTCCCGCCCTTTCCTCTCCTCCCCTCCCCGGGCGCTGAGGCGCCGCGGCGGGGGCGTGATGCGGGGCCGGGGCGCGGGCGGCCGCGGCTGCTGGGCGTGAGCCGAGCCATGGCTAACGTCAAGGTGGCCGTGCGGGTCCGGCCTCTGAGCAAAAGGTGCGGCGGGGCGCGTTTTGGGGGAGCGGAGCGGGGAC
>NW_010973132.1:506993-661535 GCF_000737465.1 Haliaeetus leucocephalus | reverse complement strand
GCGAGGAGCGGCGGGACTCCTCTCTGCGGCTCGCTGGATAGCTTGGGAAGTTTTCACGGAAAAGTCACCCGCTGGAGCTGTTAGGCTGGCTTCCCTCTTCCTGAGCTCCCCAAAATAGGACAGTTGTCATCCAGTGTCAGGGAATCTTCCCTTCCCCTTCTGTTGTCGCTGTTTTTTCCAGCGGGAGGCAGAGCCGGATATTCCCATTGTCGCTCAGCTCCGCTCCCTCCCCGGCTTGCTTGGCTCCAATAGAAATCCCAAAAGCTAAATGATACGGCTGGAAGACAACTCCCACAAACAAGAAATTGCCGTAGCACAATGCTCTGGTGTTGTTTGGGTATAATGCATAATTAAAACCTTGCAGGCTTTGGAAATTCGGGGAGGAAAAGAAAGAGAAAAAGCAAGCAGCCAAAATTACAGTGGCTGGTAATTTACTCCTCCTGTTAGAGGAATGCTATAGCACTTCAGGCAGAAATGGTTTGAAAAGTGACATGAGCTCTGAGGGCCAGTCTTTGATTTGATGCTGCCTTTCTTTTTAGCATGAGTCCCTCACGTTGTCTTCTGACTGTATTGCCTTCTGTGATAAATAACTCTTTCATGTAGTAGAGAAAACAATTCTTGAAGAGTTGCCCAGCCAGAAAACTAGCCTAGCCATTTAGCTGGCAGTACACTAGCATGTTTTGGACTATTAAGTTCTTATTTGTCTGGAGGGGGGGAGTCCCAAGAAAAGATACCAGAGAGTGTTGAAGAAAATAAAAAACCCCAACCAAACCAAACCTGCTAGTCTTAATAGAAAAGGGAAAATAGAAATAGAAAAGGGAAAGGTGGAAAGTATTTTATAGGTTTTCAATATATTTTCCTTTAACTCAAAGGTAACTGATTTTAAAAAACAGTCTGTCCATAATTTAATTTAAAAACATGTTTGGGTAATATAGTTCTGATTCATTGTCCAGCTGTGAATGGAAGAGATTTTTAACAGATACTGGCATATTGTAAGGAGAGTTGCAGCATTGAAGTAAGCTAAGTTTAACCTTTCATTGCTTAGCGTTGCTTCAGTGTTGGAGATATTATTTGATGAGATGTTAGTCATTCTTAGCATTTACTGGTTAAATAAATTGCCATTATGCTCTCTAGAAATAAAAAGTAGTATACAAGTGCTAGGTATTAACATTAAATGACAATTTCGTAATGATACTAAGTTATCCAGACCATAGGACCCTTTTGTTTCAGTCTTGCAGAGTTGACTGGAAATTGAAAGTATTTAAAAGTCCGACTTGGTGATGTATTTCATTGTGCAGTCAATGACATGTTTGTTTCTCCCACAATAGCATTTGGCTGCCTATTTGCAATTATGTAGCGGATTTAGTAGAGCCTCCTGTAGGCATAAGTTAAAATGAGTGTTTCTTAGCAGTTGGGGAAGAGAGGCCAAAGACTGAATTGGCAGGGATGTAATCCTCTCTCTCACCAGATCCTCCTTGGTGAGGAAGTTTGCACTGCTTCTGTCTTAATGTTTTTTCCCCAATGGGTAGCATTAAGTAGTGCATAACACTGTATATATCATCATAGCATTAAATAGTGCCTGTTACTCTGTCAGATAAGGTGTGATAAACAGGAAAACCTTCGTTATAGGCAGTGTGGGCCAGCTGTTCGGCAGGGAATGTAGTTTGGAGAGGAGGGTAGGATCAGAAAGGCAGACAGCCTCCTGCACATTGGAGAAGCTAATCTGGTGCTGAAGCAGAAATGTTTGTACGAAGGTGAGAGTGGAAACCCAGGGGATGATGTGGGAAGAGACCGTTAAGTAATTCCATTTAATCAACCTGTGGCGGTGTAACAGATGAGATGGGGAGGCAAGAGACCAGTTTTGTGGTATTTGACCCCAAAGGCAATAGGCCATTTGTTCCTTGTACTGTGTTGCCACAGCTGAGGTCAGCAAAAGCATTTCAAGAGGGATTTTTATATTTTATAAATGGGAAGGGGAAGTGATTGGGTATTCTCTGTGAAGGCTCTGACATGAGAAGTTGCTTTCTAGCCTTGACCAAAATTATCCAAATGTAATGACTCTGGGGCAAATACCAAATATATGAAGGCTTAAAGTAACCTTGGTAGACATTGAAAGGACTAAAGCTTTCAGTGGGGATAAGGGCCTGCTCTTTCTAGTTCAGCTTCTTACACCACTTCCATATTGTGGTCACACAAAGCTCTCACCCTTTCTACGCACACGTACTGTGATCGCCTCTAACAGGTACCCACATTGCCAGAGTTCCTAGGATCTCTTAGGTGCTTTAAAAAGAAAAAATTCCTGCAGAAAAATTTCAATTCAACTGGATGGAAGTACTGTAATGTGTACAATCACAGTTCCAGCCAAAAATACTAAACTTTGCTTTTTAACAGTCCCAAAAATAGAAAAGCTGTGGGTAAAAGCTAGAACTAGAGGGTTAGTTGGTTGTTTCTAGACTATCATATAAACTTGCTCATTGCTTCTTTTCATTTAATTTACAATGGCAGATGAAGGTTGGGTTTGCATCTTAAAAATCACAGAATATTCAGATGTTAAAAGATGTTAATACAGGATATCATAAAAATCCTGCTTTCTGTTTAAAGGTTCCATTTTTTAATAATCCATATTAATCACATCTGCAACTTGTTATTTAGCATAAGGCAAAGAGTTATCTTTTTGTTCTGTGCCTGTACGGCACCCATCACAATGCATTCTTTGACAGAGAGCTCCTATGCACAAATAATCCCTGATAGTTATAAAGCGAGTACAGTTGTACAGAATGCAGAAGTTTTTCCTTTGCCTAAACTTTAAATATCTTGTAGCCAATGCTCTTCATAATGTCATCAGTCATCCTGTAACAGACTAAATGATTTTTTTATCACCAAAAAGTTGTCCTGGGATAAAATTCCCTCAGATATGTTCCCTGCAGTGACATTGCTTTAAAGAAGTCTTTATTACACGTTTACTAGTCTACATACTAAAAAAGATTTGTTACTTTGTGGTTACATGGATACTTGTTCTGGGTAAATACACTTACCCCCTCAGAACGAAATATGGAAGCTTGAGTGGGTGCTATAAATTTACTATAGTGATAGGTAATAATCAGGTATTAAATAGGAGCTGAGAACTGATGAAATCCCTTCATGGTTTATTTCCAGACATCTTAATGCTTGGTCTGTTAGATATTAGACTTTTGCAAGGAAAGTGTAATGGTTTTTTTGGCTGTCAGTCAGAAGCATGTAAGTATGTGAACTAGGAATGTTGTTTCTTTTTCTTTCTTGATTTCTGCTGTGGAGCGTGCCAACACCACTGTCTGCAGTGTGATGCTGTGATAGCAGATCTGACCCTCCAGACCTGGAAACAGTGTGACTGGCTGAGAAAGAGGGTACATTACCCTTCAAGTATTTCAGTACTGTGTCTAGGGCTCTCCTTGTGCCTGGGCAGCTCTCTTAAAGCTGTGTTGGGTGTTCGTATGCTACAGAAACACCTCTAGTATTAGACATGCCCTTTTACTATTTATGTAGGCCAGCAGAAACCAATGCTAGTTTTTATGTGCTGCTGGTTTCAAAAATGTTTCTCCCTGCAGTCTCCCATCACAATTGTAGTACCGAGTTGTGGCTGCTCAGCCCCGTGTTACGTGAGAGGAGGAAGGGAGGGCTGTGTTTGTGCATGGGAGGCCCACTGGGAGGCAAGTGGTCAGTGTGTCCAGGACAGTATCGCTGGGACCAGCATGGAGCACAGCTGCCTCGTGCCTTTTCCTCCATGATCCGCTTCCACTGCATCTTCTGCTCTGCATCCAGCTGGTCTCAGTTCACTTGTGTGTACCCAGGATGCGTTCCCTTGACACGGTGTAGTTGGAGAGCTGCTACGTAACCAGTCTTAAAGATGGGAAGGAAGGATTTTAAAAAACACTGCTCTATACCACAATGAAAAGCCTCATGCATTACTATAGGATTCTCTTTTTTAGCATGCACCAGTGACTAGAAGACATTGCATTCCTTCACCGATTGTGGATTTAGGCCTGGCCTAAAATCATTCACAGCAAGTTTGTTTAATTGAATTCTAAAATTAGAGTGGTGTTAGTTAAAAACTTGATGCTAGGGCATGCAAGTTGCCCTGTGACACTTTTTGAGAGTTTAAAGTACTTTGATGGCCCCTGAAGTTTGGGAGCTACTTGTGCAGGACCTAGCAAAACAGAAGACACATTCTGCCATTGAAAATACTTTCTCCACTTTTCAGCTGCCTATGTGGCCTGGAAAAGGAGAGGCTGACAAGGAGCTCTTATTTGAAAGGGTCTTTCCTGGTGTCTTTAATAACTCACAAATGAACTCTCCCATCCTCTACAAACCTCATAGACATGTCACCTGAAAGAGTTGCTAAACAGATTAATTAACCTGAAAGCTGCCCTTTGCCTTTTCAGCTTTGCATTGTTTCCAAGCTGTAACTTGAAGCCTCCTGGGCAGCTCTTTATTTCCCAATCCCCTCAGGAGTTCCTGAGCTTGTCCTCCACACCCTGACAAATGTAAGCATCAAAGAAATATCTGGTAGTCCCAAGTGGCAAAGCTGAACCACACTTCCAGCTGTGCAGGTGTTCACTATCACAGTCTGAGCTGCAGCAGTTGTTTTCCTCGTTACTGCTGCTCTGTATGGCACAGTCCTCTAATTGCCTTCCTATTGGGATGTAGCAGGTAATCAGGCTTAAGGATGGGATAGGGATGGAGGAGTTAAGGTCCTAAGAACTCAAGTGACAGGTGTGATCAAGCCCAAGGCTGGAAGGGAATTGTAGGGAAAGTTTCTCACTTACCATTTCCAGAAACATGCGTGGTGTGCCAGGCTAACCTGAGCAGCATGTTGAACGTAGCTGCCGTGAATAGGTGAGAGAGGAGCTCAGCTGATTGGTACATTATGATGTAAATATTTAATATTTGTTTCTATTCAAAAGGAAAACTTTGTGGAGAAATAAAATTACTTTAAAAATCATTCTGGAAATGATGCAAAGTCAAAATCACTGTTGGTTTTTACTGGGTATGCCTTTATTAATCTGCTGCAGGGCCAGCTTCATTAATTAGTCTCTCTGCTGTGGTCCACCCTCTTTGTTCTTTGTAATCACATTGTGGTAAGTAAAAGGAAGGATTATTTTGCAAGACTTGTTGCTGGTTTATAGACTGTGCTATTAGCTATTTTACATGCTCATGTATAACCACAAGAACGTAGGTACAGCAATATGGCCTAGTGCTGACAAGAGTGATAACTTGTAGCAAATTTTGTAGAAAACATTCCTTGAATCTTATGCATAACAGATGTTAAATGCTGTATCAAAATAAAATTAAAGCAACAGCAGATTGGAGATTATTGTTGTTCTCCCTCTTACCCCCACCAAAACAAATTATTTAAGCGTATTCCTTTTAAAATGTTTATTCTTCACTAGTTGCTCACTGCTGCACTTTTTAAGCACTTTTTGAACCAACCCTGCTCAGGTGGTTGTATCTCTGTCTTAAAACTTCATAATGCCACTGTTAAGAAGAATGTATTCTGAGGAAGGATAGCCATAGACAATTAGGTTAACATTTCAAAGCTTTTCCAATTATATTAAAAAAAAAAAAAAAGCCACCACCCTACTTTATTCAAATTGTTGTTGTGATACACTACTTCAAATGTATTTGATGCAAGTGTATAATGACACAAGATATTGGCATCATTAGTATTTGTACAGTTTATTTTGGTTTACAACTTCAACTTCTGCTTAAGTTAGCTTTTCTATGCTTTTTGGATAGTGTTTTTAAAGTGTTTTTATTTAACTTTCTTGGGAAAAAAAAACACAACAGTGTTTGCAAAGAGAGAACTTTTTTTCCTTTATATTTCTAAAGGTAGATGTGAGAATTTTTTTCTTGCTTTGGGTACTTTCCTTGAGGTGACTTAAACTTTGCTCTGTGACCCAAGTGTGTGTTGGATAAATTAGCTCCCTGTTAATGGAATATTGCTCTTATCTCCATTAACTGGACATAATTGGAAATAACTTCCTTAGAAACTTGTACATATTTTCCATTAGCACAACAAATATATTACAGTCAAAAATTCTCTCAAAAATGGATGGAGTATAATTTGGTTTTATAGGTATTCAACATATGTTCCATGTGGATGTATTTTTCAAATACAAAACAAAATACTTTCTTTGAACAAGATGACAAAATTGTCCTTGATTTCAAAGGGACCAGAATGTCTCTGTGAAAAGAAAAGGTATAAATATAGGAAAAAATATATAACAGGCAAGAGCAGAAAACACTTTTTAGCTTGCTTAGGACTGTTACATAGTTCTCGTGCTATTCCAAGGTTTAGACTAAGGCAGGCCATTGAACATAGTATAGTGAAGTGTCTTTCTTCTACCCTGACCTTTTTTCCTTACCCTTCTCAATTATATATATTTAGTGTGTGTGTGTATATATATATATATATATTCCTTGCTACTTTGGTGCTGTCGTCCTGTCACACCTAGAGAAATGGCAGGCTTTTATCTACTTTTATCTCCTGTGATAGCTGAGTGAGTGTTGTTCCTCTGTGTCCTTCTGTTACATGACAGTCCCTTTCTTCAGGTGGTGGTAGTTGAACTCTGTCCCAAAAGCCGTGGGTTTTGGGGTTGGTACCTAATGGTGGGAAAGAGCTGTCTCAGGCCTCCAAGAGCTGCTTTCTGAAAATCTGTACAAATTGCATTGGTTATGCATTGCTCATGATTTCAGGCTTCTTTTCCACTGAAGAGCTGGGATTTTTAAAAGAAAAGTTGAGATTCTAATTTTGTTTTTATAAAGGAGGTCCCTCTTCCAAACAAATGTGTTTTAACATTTGTGTATCCTGTTTGTAACCTAGCCTATTGTTAAGGTTATCTTGACATCTTTTCCCCTCTCTCTCAAATTAGTTATTTTCCTTTGCCTGGTCTATTATTTAGAGTTTCATGTAAACTATCATTGAGGTGGCTGCTCTTTTCTCTTAGTATCTGTACTTGGCATTAGCAGGTGGTTTTCATAAGCCACATCTGTGTTTTTATAAGGGTACTGCATCAGCAACCTTTCCCAGATGTATTATTCTTGCAGTTGCATGAAGCAAATTTTCTAACTCCGGTAAAGGGCAGACCTTCTAGCTCTTTAAAAGGGCAGGACTCTGCATGTCCTGAGTGGCCGCCACCACCCATTCCACAGAATATGATGCTTCTGCTGATGTTATGTGACAATACTGGGCCTGTACTCATTTAAGATAGGAGCACAAGGTGCTAGCTACTGGTGGTTTACTTCCCAGAGTAAGAAGCTAACTGTCTCTTCTCTTGTTTCACTTCCCTTGTTGCCAGTGCAAAAGCAGCTACAAAAATGTCCTAAAACAAAAAAAGTAAAACCAGCTTTTGGAAGCCTTCTAACTAATATTTTGCATTTTCATAGAACATTTTTCCTCCCAAGTCCTAAGAATACTTTATGAGCATCGGAATGTTTTGGAGCAGGGATCAGGTTTTTTGTATGCAGCAAAGAAAAATGGGGTACAGTGTCATTAAATCACCTGGCCAGAGCCATGTCTTTGCCGGGTAGTTTCGTTCTGTAAGACCACATACTTTATCTGAGAGAAGTTGTAGACATGTAAGATGACGTGTCTGCACGCATAGAGATCACTGAGCACCCCCCCCGGGGAATGGTGAGTGGTTGGATGCTAGTCTTGTGGAACCTTTGTGCAGTACATGGTGAGACACCACCACTGTGCCCAGAGAATTTATGTGAGTTTTGGGTAGAATTTCCCCAGTTTCCTTTTCTTTAGTCCAATGCTTTATGTGAACTTTTAAAAGCAGTGCACTTCTAAAATTTTCTTGCCATCTTCCTATCTGTAGCACAGATTTTAAACAAAATAATGGAGTTTTGCACCTCTGATTTTAGAATTTAAGGGTTTACTGTAGTAGCTGCTTTTAATACAATGAAAGAGGTACCTAAGCAAGAGGGATGCAACAGTGCATCACAGCGTTCGGTGTCACAGTCATTTATTTAACTATGATCGCAGGTTGAAGTTCTGTCCTTGTGGAATGTAAACTGACCACTGTATCCAAATTCTGGCTTGCATGGAAATCACGGTATTTGCACAGAATTTCTTTGATGCATAAGTCCGTGAATTATACTATCTCATTACTCAGTAAACAGTTGGGAAATCAAGGGTGGATGAAACTGGACTGAGTGGACTGTAGCTTTGTTTTAAATCCTCCTTATTTCATGCATCCTTAAATGCTGGTGGTATGACAAATGAAAAGACTTCTTCCTCTCCTCTTTCCTCCTCCCCTCAATGCTTCTGCATGAAAGAGAAAGCATCATTATTCCACAGCTGTTCAAAGCACTGATGGACCATCAGGAGTATTTCTGATTTGGACTGCTCAAGGAAGTTGCATGATGTTCTTGTTCTAGCAGTACAAGACTTCAGAGATGGTGCAGACAGAAACACTGTTCTTGTATTTTGCCATCACATGGGCAGGGTTGCAGAGCTTACTGTGACTGGAGGAGGCCATCCTGTGCTTCCTCTCTTAGCTCATGAATATATATATCAAAAGTCTAGTAAGATCAAGTAAAGACTTTAACTGTTTGAGCAGGCCTGTATCTGAAAAGAGCACTGACAATGCCTCATGTTTATCTTTGCGCCAAATATTCGTATTTTTATTGCTACATAATGTTCACAAAGAAGAATGGGGGAAACCACATGAGGATGACGGTGATCACTAGGAATGGTGATTTTTGACTATCAGATTGTGTTAGCTGTTATCAGAGCCAATGAAAGCTTGGTGCAGCTGTGAGTAGCCTTGAAAGATAACTTGAGCAGCATGTCTAGTATAGCAGCGTGCTGTCTTGGTGAACTCTGTGTACTTGGCTTCAGTATAGGTTTTTAAATTATTTATAAACATCTGTTCTGAATTTGGTAGGAGGATTGCTGACTGGGTGTGCACTCCTATTTGCAAGACACAGTAAAACAATTATGACTTAAAGGGAAATATCCAAAATGGTATTGGGTAGTACTAAATAACGAGAAATGTTGAAAACAAACTTCAGGTAAATTTACTTAATTGTTGATACTTTTTTTTTTTAAGTAAAAAATCCTGTGTTAGCCAAAGTGAGGATGTTCATGCTATTAGCGGCTCAACTTTCACAGGTTACAGCAGTAGGGATAAGGATACAGATTATGCTGGTGTCGTGGAGGGAGGCTGTGTTTGGGAAAGTTGTGGTTGTAGGTACCTTACCTTGTCAGTAGAGTGCAGAAGGTCTAATGGCTGAAGGCTTTGACATTCTTCTCCACAATTTCTGATGGAGCTGTATGGACTGACTCTTAGTGCTCTTCTCATTGCACCTTTGGTCTCTCAACAGATGTGTCCTCAGGCCATTTTGTCTGGGACAGTGTTCTCTGAAGACTAGCAAAACTTAGAAAATACATCATGCATTGGTCGGTTGCTCAGGAGGTGCAAAAATGGCAGCTTCTCAAAGATACCTCTGCCAAGGCCACCTATAAACAAGAGGCAGAGACACTGTACAATATACTGTTAATGGAAGGGAAAAGATAAATGTGACTACCTGAAGTTTTCCCCATAAAACCTTCAGACTTTATGACCAAGAAAAACCTTGCGTTAGATTTGCCTCAGGATTATACTTCAGCGGCTGGCATGGTGATTGCATAGGTGTGCTGTTAGATGGCACAAAGTGTCCCAGGTACAAGCGGAGGGAGTTCTGTAAATGTTGTACCTTACTTATAGCTATCATAGTTATGGGTCACATCCTGGGAAGTGACAGAATCCCGGAATCAGCAGCAGTGACCGCTGTCAGGCATCCTGCCATGCTCACTACGGGTGTGCTTTTGGTTGTATTTGTAAGCAGAGTGTGAAAATGCTCTCCATCACAGTAAGCCACAGAAGGCTACTTTTTTTTTTTTTTTTAATAAAAGTCTAGAAAAAAGATTGAATTGCTCCAAAAAACAGAACCTACACAATTGCCCAGATCAGCAAAAAAATCTCTGCAAGAGGGGAGGAATTGATAGTGTTGCCATAATGCTTTTGAGCTTCTCTGTCTCAGTACAGGCTGAGATTGGGTTTGGAGTTAATTTGGGTGACAGGAATTGGTAGAAAAGCATAAGTAGTTGCAACGATTACATTGCAGGGTTATTTTCAAAGTTTGTATGAGTAGACATGTATTCAGTTCTTTAAAAAATTATTTAAGATTTCTCATGTACTTAAGTGGTATATATTGGCTTTGGTATGTTTGATCACTTTGGTGACTACTTTGGTCGTCTGTATTTGTAGAAGCTGTTTTGTTGTATGACGTGACTACTGCTAATGAAGCCAGTATTTTTGCTTAATTGCATGTACATATTTTTAAAATAAACGGGCAACTTTTTAAAAGTCAGTTCCTTTCTTCTCCAAGTGCCTGACTGTTATTTGAGAGGGTGCAGAAGTGGGGCAAATTTTATAAAGTCTAAAATAAACAACTGCCCCCTTTCTTTCCACCCACTGCTTCCTCCAGCTCTGCATACCTCCTTGCACTTCTTCTGTACTCTCTCTCTGAAGTCATCCCAGTGAGATGCAGCAAGCCATGGAAATGTCTTTCTCAAGGGTCTTGATCCTCCTGTGATTCTTTTCCGCTGGCTCGTTCTTCTACATCTTGCAGAGTGTCTGTTGTCTCTCTGGGCTTGCATTAGCTTCACATGTTGGCTGCAGAAATGATTAGCTGTAGAACAGCTAATGATATGAGGAGGTTTCCTTCGGGCTGCCCCTGTTTTTTGGACTGCCACAGCAGCTTTGCTTCTGTCAGGTCTGTCTTGTAGCTGCCCATTACAGCCCTGCCACTGCGTTCTGTACTTGTGTCACTGTTCTATTGCTGGGTCTGCATTTCTCTAAACCTTTCTGTGTCTGAGAAGATCCAGGTCTTTCCTGGGACATGTGCCATTAAATGGTCTTTCTACAGCTCTATTTTGTACAGAGAACTTGTTTTCATGCACAGTAATTTAGAAGGAGAGAGGCGTTTCCCAAACACAGCATGATTTTTTTTCAAGAAGTGGGGAAGAAGGGAGAATGGGGAAACTAAATGTTAGGATCACTGTGACTTCTGAGCAGCGGAAGTCAAATGTGTTACTAGAGAAGTGCACTTTGGAGTTGATTTTATTGGTACAAGGAATACAGCTTTCATACCTGTGGAGCAGAACACCCATTCCTAGGGATGAAGGATTGTTTTATCAGTCACATGCAAACTGTGGTGCACATAGGTGTAAGACTGTACTGACAAACACAGGTTTTGCTGAGAGAGCTCTTGTAGCGTTTGCTACCTGGAGTTAAGGTCAGAACTTCTAGAACAGCTGGGAGTCTGCTTTGCCTCCTGGGCTTTAGGTATTATATTAAACCGTGCTTTTTCTCCCAACGTTCTCTGGTTTGTACCTAAATGAAGCACGATATAAACACGTGTTTAGAGGGAGGTTGAATGTATGGTTCGTAGAGCTAGGGATGGCTGCAGGTCCAGTTTTGTTTATGCGCAATGCTCTCTGGCTGTAAGCTGCTGCAGAAGGGAGGGGTCTCCATTCCCACCACGGCGTGTTCCTGCCTTTTCTCTTGCTTTGGCTTAGCAACCGTGTGACCACTGTGCTTAGTGCTCTGGAAGGGCTGGCTGGTCCTGTGGCACTTTGCTTATTTATTTTGGTGTGTTTGTTTTATGATCACAGCTGATCTGAGTCATTGCATGGGGGTGTGATTGCTAGATCAGATGCAGGAAAACAAGTGGGAGCACATGTGGGAGGCTGGAAGAGCAAAGAGAAATTGCCTCTTGCAGCAACAGCTTGCAGTGAATATAAAAGTCTGGGTGCTTGCGAATCTGCACCCAGAGCAAGGGGAGACTTTAGTTCTCTCCCTGTTTGCTTTCTTGTCTTGTAAGACTTGAACAAAGATATTTAGCTGCTGCATAGAGCTTTTTGTCTGCGTAGTGAGGAATCCTTGCTACCCTGTGGTAAAAGGTGGTGGGGTAATTTTGTGTGGTTTGTATTTTACTGTGTTTGTATTTATTTTAATATAAGTATATAATGCATGTGGACTGAAGGCAGTGAGTTTGATGTAATTATTATAGGTGGGGTTGAGAGCACTGCTTCTTGTTGAGGTTGCTTTATGTCTGCAATTAGAATATCCTGGTATTTAAAACTATTAAAAGCTTTGCCAGATTTCAACCATTTGGGTAGAATCTTCCATTCATTAATACCTGCCTCAGGCTAGATATTTGTAATTATTTTTAAGCTTTGTCCAGAACAGTTCAGCTGCTACAGAAGATGAGGTTAAGGGAAAATTAGTTTTTAAAATATTTAAGAGCAACTTAGAGTGACTTTTTATTTGAATTTCCCAATTTATTTAAAACTGGAAATCTGGTGTGCATTTTTTTTTAATTCCCCATCTGAATCTACCCATTTCTGACCAAGTTCTAAATAACTGAAATTCTGTAACATGCTCAGTGAAGACTTGTAAGAACATAGCAGATAAAAGTTTTAAGGGATCTGCTTTCTCTGAGTGCATCTGAGCTTGTATCCTCTAGTGTTGACCAAATTGTGCTTGCAGCATCCCTGTTAGTCAAAAAACTCATCAGCTGAGCACCGCCTTGATAAATTGAGCTCAGTGTTGTCCAAGTCACAATTGAAACCCAGGTATAGGAACTGAGACCAAGGTCTTCTGTCCCATTTATTCTCAATAATCTGTTTGCTGACCCCAGCTGGTGTCCAGGAAGAAACACTGATTTAATTGTGGAGTGTACAAGTAAACTTGGGATAGGAAGTGGAAGAGCTGCTGAGAGTAAGATCATGTACCTCTGGAGCAGAGAGATAGGCCTAAAACCAGCTACAATGCAGTAGGAGAAGGGAGACGAGACCTGCAGAGCAGTTGAAGGCACTAAAATTGAACGTGGGCCCACGGACAAGATGTCAGAGAGAACAGATAGCAGGTACCTGTGAGAGATCATGTGTGTGTATAGGGAGAGGAGGACGGGAACTCAGTGAACTGTAACTAGGGTGGTAAGGCTGGAGGGTTAACAGTAGGACTGAAAAATAGGGAATGTTCATGAGGTTTAGAAGCAGGATAGAGCCAAGATCTTAATGCGGCAGTGGAGGAAACAGTATATATAACTGAAGCAAGCTCCCTCCTGAAGGATCCCTCTGGGTTTGTCTGTCTTCTGCTGTTCGTAAGTTCTTGTGAAATTCTCTGTCAAAATGTCCCACTTCCTCTTAGATCCAGTGTGCTGTACAGGGCAACTGCCAGCTTTGTCCATTAGCTCACCTGGCTGAGGTTTGTATGTGGATATGCAAGTCCCCAAACTTACTTGTATTGGAAAACACTTGCTTTTCAAAACATCTACAGAATTGCACATGTCCAGATTAAATGCATCAGTTGCAAATTTCTACCTTAAATACTCACAGCCTGTATCCTTAGGCACTTTTCCTCCTTCATTTGTTCTTTAGGGAGCCTTATGAGGCCTCTGTTCAGTACTCAGCTGTGCATAATGCAAATTCTTTCTCCTCTGAGTGTTCCTCTTTCTCCTGGGGCCTAACTCGGGGATCTAGTGACTGATGTGTTGAACTGCTGAACACTCACAGCTTAACTAAAACCTCTGGGAGCAGTGTTTGTATTGCTATGTGAAGTGCCTTGTATAAGTATGTATTACAGAAAGTACTAAGTTCAGTTTGTCTCAAGGCAGGTGCTCAAAATTAGTAACGTGAAGCACAGAGACTTTAAGGTAAAGCATTATCTCTACCTGCAAAACAGGGATAGCCTATGCTCAGAAATGAATTTAAAACTTCTTTATGCTTGTAAAGCTCAAATGCCACAGCGATTGTCTCTGTGGAAGTCTTAAGTGTCCTAAGGCATTGTTTTGAATGTTGTTTTGGTACAGAATGCGTGGGGTAATGCGTGAGAACTGGAGAGGAGAGACCCCAGAGGCAGGACATGTGCTATGTGCTGCCTGGAAGTTAGAGCTGTCAGTGCAAGGGGATTGTAATTAGTGGGGGAGTAAATACGTCTGTACACATGTAAGGAAATCTGTTAAAAGACAGATCTAGGGCCATGAATGAACGGTGGTCAACTGGGTTTGAATTTTCTAACTCTTGTTTTATCTTATCTGGTTTTTAACTGACCTGAGGATACTGATCCAGCTGATTATCAGGGGATACATATACAGTTAATCTCAAATGACAGCGTCTATGCCTTCAGCTTAATTTTAAACAAAGTGTGACAAAACTGCACTAAGGACAAAATTGATTTTATTTCTAAACCAATTTCTTCCAGCTTTACAAAGGCATTAGGCTTCATCAAAATAAAACTTTCTGACAAAATTGCAGCTTACAAGATTTGTCGGTATCAGAGTGCAAAAAAAACCCATAGAAGAAATAAAAAGGAAAAAAAAGCTTTCTCCTGTTCTTAGCTTCTCAGTACCAAAGTGTTCGTTTAATTTTCTGCTGTCAGAAGTAGGCCACTGACATCTTCTTCCTCATTTCTATCTTGCTGCGTATAAAAAAATCCATGATAATTATTGAGGGGGACGTGAATCAACACACCTATAAATAAGAACATCCTTAACTTCAAGTAGCTATCATGCTGTCGGCCCAGAAATATGCTTTTTTTTTTTGCTTTGGTGACATCCTTTTTTCATTCTTTTCTAATATGACTCATTTTGGAAGTGGAAGTTGGCTGTGGTAGCCACTCATAGCTGTGTTCAGTGGGAATTTTAGACAGTATAAGTGAGTGCATGGTCCTTTGCACTTGGGGAACAATCCTGCCCATTTACATTTCAGGACAGTTTTGCTTTTCTGAAGAGTACTTTTATGAGGACTACAACAAACACTTTGGATTATGTGGTAAAAATCAGACAGTGTGACCTGATGACACTTGTGGCACACAAGTCTGTGACGTGGATCAGTACTCCACGAAGCATAGCCAGTCTACCAGTGCTCCACTCTACTTCCTTGTAAATGTAATTTAAAACAACTCTTAATCAGAAATAAAATCCTAACAAAGTATTTAGGACAAGCACTTTGAAACTGTTTAATCACTGCAGTCCTGTGTCGTCCCCCATTCTCCCCTCCCCCCCCTCCGAGATACCTGGCTGCAGATCTGTAAATGCTGCTTTATGTCACAGTGTCTATAAGCAAAAGTAGCTGGTTTATAGCTCTAATTTGCAGTTTGTTAAAGTAAACACAAATTTCTGGGTTTTACGAATTTGACATGCACCTTTTTGTGTCTTCATATTTAAATGGATTTTTTTTAATGTATTCTGTTTCCAGAGAGAGTGCAGAAGGAGGAAGAGTGATTGTAGAAGTTGATGACAAAGTGGCAAAAGTGAGGAATATAAAGGTATGCTTTTTGTCGTCTTCTCTTTCTCATATAAGAATCCTGATATTCTCATGCTTTTCTATGTTTGCTTGGCTATTGGATCATTCTAATAGAAATATTAAGGGAGAAGTTTAAACCAGCACAGATCTAGAATAATTGCAGCAAAAGGGGGGTGGGGAGGATTGTTTTGGTTCGGGGTTTGTTTGTGTGGTGGGTTTTTTCTTTTGACAGGGGATGTAACATGTAGTTGTGTTTTCTGTATTTTATATTTGTCAAAGCTTCTGCAATCTGGCTGCACGCCATCATTCAAAGCTGTTAGTAAATTGTTTAGGACTTTGTGCTTATCTTACTAACATCTGGATAATTTCTTTCCCTGTGTCTCTCCTCTGCTCATATTTGCACTCAGAGTGCAACTGACTTGCATGAAATGAAGCAAAATGTGTTCAGCTACACTTTAGGCCTTGGTAAAAGACGAAGAGCTATAAGAATAAACTGAATGTAGCTGTCGTCCTCCAAGAGTGCTGGAGCCAGCGTGCATGGGAACCAGCCCTCTGGTTTAGACTCTTGAACTACTTAAAGCTGCCATGGTCCTTCACAAAGTTAATAGAATGGAGCAAAGCAATTTTGTGTTGTCAAACATGATTCTGCTCAAAAGGCAAATAAATGAACCATGAGATTACTGTGGGGATCCTCGAGGATGGATGCATTTTGTATTTCTTGTCTTCTTTTTCTTTATATCTGCAAGCAACCCAGTTATTTTAGATGGCTCATTCAAGAGAAACAATACATTAGGTTTTGAAGAGAAACCTTGGCAAAAATTGAATGAAAGGATTTGAACTATTTACCCTTTTCCATTATAATTATTCTTGTATTGACTTCAGGTGCTCATTTCTGAAGAAAGAAGAGGGAAAAATACTAGTGGTATGAGAGGTCTCATGGATGTAAAATGTTGCTTATTTTCTGTGTATTTCCTTTTCAAAGGCTGTATTTGCAGAGTTTGAGACTCTCACTACCTTCTGAAATAATTTTCCCCAATTCCTTGTACATGCGACAAAGCTCTCAAAGAGACACTTGACCTCTGGGTGTGATGCTGTCTGTTCCTGGTGGTTGTCCTCGGGAAGGCTTTGGTCCCTGGGACATGGCTGTGAGGATTTGGGCCCCTGAGGCTGCCTGCCCCCGCTGGGGGAGCCTCCCTCAGCAGGTGGAGTCCTCAGTCAGGCAGCTGCCTAATGGGGTCCAGCTGAGCCTTGTTAGACCTAGAGGGTTTTCTATTTTATTTGTTTAAAGAGGAGCTGTGGGCTGCCTTGGGATACTTGGGAAACCACAGCAGCGGGGCCGACTGCTCAAAGTAGGCAGAGAAGGGTTATTTGGAGACGCAAGGGCTGGCTTGTGGGTGTTTTCTCTCTTGAGGTTTCGTAATTGGTGAGTTTTGTGAAGGGACTGAGTTTGCTTTATGCATAAACTAAATTTAGACAGCCATTGATGAATCCAAGTTAGTGTATAAATTAATACTTACACACTAATGTTCACGTTGTTGTGTCTGGGGTAGGTGCACTTTGTAGTTGAGAACAAACCCCTTATTGCCGGAAGGGTAATCACCTCTGTGACCAGGGACTGCTGTCCCTGAGGTGGAGGGGTATTTTTTTTATTTTTACATGTTGCAATAGGAAGGCAGTGCTCCAAACTATCTTCTGCTTATTGCTGCAGAAAACCTAAGAAAATAAAAGGTAATTGCATAAAAATCTCTGAATCATGACATGTTCAAAATACTATTATTGAAGATGATCAATAGGTTTGTCAAGATGTTATTTCTGACTAAAGGAAACCTTGGTTGTACTTAATTCAATGTGATAACTTTAGAATCATGCAGGGTTTAAAATGGATGAAACCCCTTTACTTCAGTGATAATCTAAAATTATTTCTGTCCTATTTTGCTTTGCTCTTTCTTGGTTTAAAAAAAAACCCCAAACCCACAAACCTGTCAGATGGGCCTGTAAATTAATTTTCCCTGTAAACTTCACAGCTGGTGGCAGAGTTCAGTGCTTACAGTGCCCTTTATCCAGTAATCTGGCAGACAGCACTGACACCCCTAGTTTTGGGGGCCATTAGTGAAGCAGTTTGTTTAGGTATCGAATTATAATGAACCGTTTTTTCTGCTTATGTTTTCGCAAATGTCAAGGTTACAATAAAGTTACCGATTAGGTCAAAATTACATGTGGATGGTGTTAATTTTGTGTAATGTTTTGACTTGTTACTCTCCTCCTTTGATGAGTAGAGCAACAATGCGTAGTTCCTTGTTCATAAGCTTATCTGTTTTATTACAAATCACTTGGGCAAGATTATACAGAAAGATTTGCACAATTCCCTTAATTTCAGTCACCATTTCTGACTATTATGCTAGAAAGGCTTCACTGTCATTGTTAATAACCTGTAAAGGTTAGGTTTATAGTGTGCAGTCCCAGTGACAGAAACGTTAGCTTGCAACCATGGCAAAGCAAAGGAGAAATAGGGGAAGAGACCTGCATTTTCAACTATGCAGTGAGAAAATTGGGTTTGTTTTCTCACTTGGGGCCTCATTTCTGTGATGTGGTTCTCAGTGAAACAGAATAATGGTGGAGAAGTATCAAAACGGTTGCAGAGCTTTTCTGCCAATATGTAGCTGTTGTGAAGATTAACTAAATTATGTTTATTGTACACAGCCTGGAGAACCTTAGTTGTAGTAAATGAATTCTTCAGCAAAAATGCTTCAGCAGGTCTGTCATGTATGTCTCTGCCTCACTCTCAGCATCAAAGAGAATTGAATAAAGAGGATAAACTATTTGCCATTCCTTTTCCACAATACAGATCCTAGATAAACTTCCTGTTAGTTTTAAAATGCTTATTTTTTGGTCAGCTTCAAAGTGAATTGGTTTTTCTGTCATTTTCCTTCTGTTATCAGGTTGACAGTAGGCTTGATAGCACTTGGGACTCGAGAGAAAAGATTGTGGCCTTCAGCTTTGATTACTGCTACTGGTCAGTTGATCCCGAAGATCCAAAGTATGCATCTCAGGAAATGGTAAGAGATGCTGTTCTTTTTGTCTGTGTTTCCATCCTGTTTTGTCCTTTATAATCACATCTACAGGAAGAGATTGAGACATAGGGTACATAAAATTTAATTTTCTTTTCTGCCCGTATCTTTTTCTTATTTTGTTTGTAATACCACAGTACTCATCATTTTGTCTTAAGTAGATGTAGTAGAACTGCAATAGCCTTTTTTGTCAACTAATGCATGCTTTCATTACATATGTTAACTTTGGTAGTGATCATTAATTGTGATGATCTGAGGACTCTGGCTTAGCAATGAGGTTCTTTTTGGTGGGGGCTGGGGGATCAGGTTCTAAAGGGAGAAGGCTCTGAAGTGAAAGGAGGAGTGTTGAGGTGATCCTGCTGAGAGGATCAACAGGGAAATAATCACATCTTTAAATAATGGTAGTAAATTTTACTTATACTATATTGTTCTGAGCACTTTTCCTTGATAAAGCATCAGAAATCTCTTATAACTAATGGAGACTCCTCCTAGCTTGAAGATCCAAGGTTTGACTGATTAAGAAGGAAGGTTGAAAGATTTGGTATTTTAAAATAGGATATGATTACAAATTTTTGTTAATAAGGAATTATTAAATCTACTACAAATAAATATCATGCACAGCAAAGCTATCCAAAGATTTCACTAAGCATGCATGTGATCACATATGTCAGCATTGAAATAAGATTTTACTGCTGTTTTGTCTTCAGAATGGTATAATTTCATTTTTGTCTGTTGTCAGTACAACTGTTCCTGAAGTTTCAACCTGTATAATTGTGGTGTTTTTCACAGAAAGTATCACTTAAGACTGAGCTAGTCCTGTGAAATTTGTGTTTCTGGTAGTGATGAGTATGGGATTGTTTTACTTTTGGGAGTCAATATTTGAAAAATATCAAATTTGGCAATTACTAGAACGATAGGTGAAATTCTTGACTGTGCTCCATTTCCTTGTTGGTGCAGTAGTGTGGAAGAGGTTTTGGGAACTTGGGAAGTGTATGTAGTGTTTAAAAAATAAAGTTGTTTTTCTAAAGTACTCAGGACTAGATAAACTTCCATTTTAGGGATTACAAATAACAAACCTTTAAATGCTGAACTGTTGGGGTCGTGTCCCCCCCTCCACGCCCCCCTTATATTGTCTTACTTGCTTATTTTGGTTTTGTGTTCTTTGTGAGTTTCTCTCATAATACACTTAGAAGCATGCTTCTTAGAACTGTTGATAATACAGTTGGTTTTCCAACTGAAATGGTTTAGCAGATGAAATATTGATAAATGCAGTCTGCCAAGTTGGTTTTATCTCTACTTGGTATGAAAAAATATCAGAACTGCCAAATGGAAAATATAAATATTGGCTACAAAGTGTAAATTTTTATTCTTGTTGTTATTAAATACAAGTGCAATTGAAAAAGAATGTAAAATGCTATATAAACAGCGCAGCTTCCTTGCTGGGGCTGAGTAGGTATTTCAGACACTGTGGAGAGCTTTGTGTTATCATACAATACAATTTTATCCAATAAAAACACTGAGGGGGAATCATGAACTCCCTGGCCATAGAAGGTTAAGTAATAGGCCGTAGTTCCCTTACTGGTGTCTGATGCTGGCTGAAAGGACATCCAGTGCTGCTTCATGTAACTGTTGGGTTACTGAGCCTTAGACAGATATCTTTCATGAGTAAAGAGAAGTTTAAAGATGGACTGGTGCTTTGAAACGCCTGGAGTCATGAATGAATTTCTTGGGCTTTTTACCTGTCTTGGTGACTGTAGAACCAGTAAAGCATACTTCAAATGCCCTTGAGAAGAGGGCTGCTGGAATACTGCAATCTTACCATGCTTTTGTGCATTTGTCTGCCCCCTTACACTGTATGAATGAAGTTTATTGTACGAATTCCATGTTTTGAATCATTATTTCAGTGCTGAGCTTGAAGTTTCTAAGCTTCTTTACAGCAACGATGCTATCAGCAGCCAAAGAAGGTTCAGTAACACTCATCGAGTAAAAGCTTGCTTTCATGAGCTGACCTTAGATTACTTTTTCCTTGAAGATGTCTTGCCAACTGTTATCATACATGATTGGTGTATTGGTTGAGGATGAAAACTAGATTAAAGTATCTACCTTCAGGTTCATTTTTGTAGAATGCTGTCTTTTAGTAAACTGTCTTTTTTTTGTCCTCTGGATGGATGTATGAAAATGAAATCCTAACAGTTTCTTCAGTTGTTAAGGATTCTGTCACCATAAAACAACAGTGGGAGGGCTGCAAATCGTAGTGTTTAGGTAAAAATATGATTTTAAAGACACAAATCTGCTTCTCTGAATACTACTTACTGTTTCTTCCAGATGTTAATTAACATTGTTCACTTCAGGTTCTGGTCCCTTGCATTCCAGAGATGACTACACACAATGCATTTTATCCCTATATATTTTGAACATATACTTCATAGCTAGTTGTGACAGGTTTAAGTCACCTATGTGTAAGTACTTTCAAATGTTTGGATGAAAAGTTCAGATTCGTTCTGTTTATAAAAACTGTGTTTTCTCTGCCACCTGTATTCTACTTGTATTTGCCAAAATGGGAATACATGTTGCCCACCTTGTTTGTTTTTCCTAATATATTTATGTTAGTATTTCTTCTGTTGTGTTTTTTTTTTTTTTTTTAATTAAAAAAAGGTAGGGAAGGTATCTTTTCCCTTTAATCTGGGGAGAGAAGATTGCAATACAGTAAACTGAAGAGGAACTGAACCAATTTAGTAAAATCTGCAATGCCCATGTGACAGATGATATGCCTTTATTTTTTTTTTTAATAGCACTGAAACTGAAAGTGCTTTTCCCTTCAAAAAGCTGGAGCAAGCAGAGTCAAAACCAAATTGTTATTAAGAAGTATTATTGTCTACATACTTTTTAGGGCTGAATTTAAAAAATAATTATCTTGTCACGATATAGACAAGCTTTCTTGATTGGCATTACATAATGTAAGCCTCCTCATATCTCTGAAAAGAGGAAACTTGCTAAATTAAAAACAAAGTTGATGTTTGACTACTGAAAGAAGAACCCATCACTATTGGTGTATGGAAAATAGGCTTCTTGGCAGAGATAACCTGTTGGATAGTGATTGGTTTTGGAAGATGGTTTAAGGTACAAGTGGATAGTCTTTGACTTTTATTCAAGGTTATTCTCTCATTTAAAACATTTGAGGAACTAGATATGACCCAGAGTTCTGTTGTCTTTATTTCTCTCCTAACTGTGGTGAAATATGAAGCTATACAGTGTTTCTAATGATGACGCAGTAATTTATAAGCTTAATTTAGAAGTTTAATAGTAGTGGTCTGAATTCTTAGTCTTCCTTTAGAAGTTACATAAATTCTTTAAAAACGTAAGATTTTTGAAATAGATCAGCTATGCAAGTAGTATGTTCATTTTCCAAGTAAGCTGAATGCCAAATTTTACAATGTGACCTCTAGTTTTCAGGTGGCCGGTTTGAGATCCTTGGGCCTGTGCTTTTGTTTTCTCACTGAGCAGTTGAATATTTCACGTTTATATTGAGCTGAAGTTTTTATCTGCTTTCACAGATGCGCAATTCTTTCCAAAGGGAGTTTACCTTCTCTTTTTAAAGACAATTTTTTTTTCTAAGTGGATTTGTTAGTGCATAAACAGAATAGAGGAATCAAGAAATACCCTAAGGGAAGAGTCACTGGCTAAATCAACCAGAGCTACCAGCCACTAAAGGAAGAAGGATCTGCTAAATCCTTGTAAGTGCGGAGAAAGGAACCAGGCACTAGGGCTACATGGCAGAGAGAAACTGAGTATCAAAAAATTGTGTGGGACCAGAGAAAGAACAGGTAACAAAGAAATATGAAATCAGGACAGGGACAGAACATTTGATGGGCAAAATATGAAATGAGAAACAAAAGGAAATTTAAAAAGATTATAGGCATTTAAGAGAAGAAGGGCATGCATGGTTTTTCTGATCTTAACTCTGCAATTTGTTACATGCATTTTCCATGGTTATAAAGGAGGGAATGGTTCTCCAAACTATCACTGTCAAGATATAGTTACATTCTTAAAAACAAACAAACAAAAAAACCACCAACCAAACAAGAAAAAACCCCACCCCCCCAAAAACCACAAGAAACTGTAATACTTCTGGTGATGTTCCTTTTCCTGCCATTTTTGAGTCAAACTTGAATTTTTGCTGTGCTGTGTTGCTGCAGAATTAGTTCAGTCTTGCAGAGGGAGAATGCTGAGTGTCTGCACCTGGGTTTTACCACTTGCATGCAATGAAGTAATTTCACCAAGTGTCCTTGCATTGTTGTATTAAGTTTTTTGGGGGAGGTGAATTTGGTACTATATGAAACCTGCTTTAGTAAAGGGGACATTTTGTGTAGAAGTGACTATTGCTTCCTTCTCCCCTGCCCCCTTCCTCCACAGATCTCTTCAGGAAGCTGTGTGTGGTTCAGGATTGTTTTCCAAAGACAATGTTGGAAAACCATCACTCTTTGGCCATTGTATAACTATGGGATTACCCGTTTACTAGAGATTCCTGACGTTTCCATTTTGCAGTAAAAATACTGTGTGATAATGATATTGTAATGATATTTAGGGTTATAATTTTTATTCTTACGGGCAGATTCAGGCTTGCTGATTTGTTCTGCTGGTTGAATATGATAGCTAATATGTAGCAAACATATCCTGCAAACAAACATCTAAATTTAAACTTAATTTAAATTTAAATTTTTGTCTGGTGTAGAACAGTCTGTTTCAATCTTTTGAGTTTCCTTTGTAAAACCTAAAATAGCTCTTAATGAATCTTTCATCAAGTCTGATTTAGCTCCACCAAGCAAAGGAAAATCTTTAAAACAGTTGCAAAACTTAAGTAAATGCCCATTTAAAACCTACTGCCAAAAAAAAAAAAAATTTCAGCTTCATCTAATGCAAGCACTGTTAAACAAAATCTTAACTGTATTCTGCATGAGTATTCTTAAGGCTACAGGAACACATGCAAGCATTACGAATTCTTGTAGCTGGTTGTAATAGCTTGAGTCCTCAGCTTCCCTCCAGCCATCCTACCCATCCGGTTATTGTGCATGCACAGTAACCATGGTGGGCAGACTGACCCACAGGATGTACAGGCAGGTATTTATACACAGCAGTTGCCATAGATAGCTGATGTTAGCAATCTGTTTCTTTTGATAAGAGTAATATGTTCCATGAGTAATAGTCGTTGAATGGTAGAGATCGTGAAATTCAGAAAAGTCTTTAAGTGTCCAACTTGTACTGATTTCAGTGGGATCCAAATCTCCAACTGGGTTTTCTTAAAACAATTTTTGTAGCTCTTAAGCTTAGTTTTTGTACTTCAGTACATCAGTTAAATGGAGATGATAATGTTTATAAAGGAAATCATAATTTAGACTTTAGAATTTTTACTTCTGGGTTTCAAAAGAATGAAATAAGCTATATTCATATTGGTCAAGGAATTTCACACTTCTGGGCTTGACTTGGTAAGGATTTTATTTTGGTTTGGCATAGTGTATTAGGTTTATGCAGGTATGAATATTCCTTCAGTGTCTTTCTGAATATTATAATTTTCAGTAATGCTTTGACCCTCATTGGAGCTTCTAAGATACAATCGTAAAAGCACTTGACCAAAAAGGCCGTGGCCAAACAAAAAGATGACTCTTTGAGATAAATCTAAGAAATATGAGAGCGCACAGAGATTGTTGTAAACACCTGAGCGATGATATACTGTTGCATCTTTTTCCCTGAAAGATTACATTGCCTTTTTGATGAGAAGTGGCTGCCTATCACAAAAAAAAAAACAAACCAAAACTTAGTGTCAATATTTTATATGGATTTCCCTGTATGTGCAGGTTGCACTGTGATGTGTCACATTGAAAAGTATTATCTTAATGAATCAGGATAGTTTTACAGTGAGAAAGCAGTAAGGGTATGAAAACAAGTCTTACTGCGAATGTCAGTAACTGCTCCTAATTTCTTGACATTCTTACCCCCTACCCGCCCCATTCTTTGGCACTGATTTCCTAATGTAAGTGAAAGGATAACTGTGAGTCTTTCTTTGGTGCGCTTCCACTGTGCATTTGAACCATTGAGGGTTTTACAAGACTGTTCAAAAGCAAGACAGTGTGTTAAATTAAGGGTTGTTTATTTCTAAACTTTTATATAACAAGCGCACAGGTTCTGTTTGCCTGTCTGTCCATTGCAAATGTGTGCTAGGAAGAACTCCTTTCCATTCAAACACATGATCCAATAATTTCTATCATTGTTTATAAATATATTCATTGGGAAGATTGGCATTTATTCTGTGCTCTGAAGGCAGAAATGGGTGTTACTGATGGCTCATGTGAGTGAATGCACATGAACCCTGTAAACAGATTTTTCCATTTCTTATTTGTTTTAAAGTACCATAATTGCTTTTCATCACATTTGACTTCCCAGCATAGTTGGGTTTTGTACTACTTCCAGCTAAGTAAAGCAGTTTCGGAAAGGAGCAGATGGGCACATGATTTTCTTACCTCCTTGTCAAAGTGTAACTGAAAAACAAATAGAAGAAAAAACAGATATGTTTGTTTTAATATGCAAGATCTTCAATATGGCACTAGGTTTTTTGTTTTGTTTTTGGAGGGTTTTGTTTGTTTGTTTTACATGTTAATTGAAAAAGTTTAGAAAAGTTACACAACGGTATTGTTTGGAAGCAAAACATTGCAACATACTTTCCACCCCTTCATCAAACTAAGTCACTGTATTTGATCCTCTTTTTTTTTTTTTTTTTTAATTGCAAACATAGTCATGCTTCTGAAGAACTGAGAGACCTTCCCTTTCTAAGCTGAGTTTGTGACACTTCCATGCCTCCATACAGTCTCTCTGAGATTCAAGTTTTTAATTGTCTTGGAATTCTCAAGACAAATTCAAAATCTGTTATCTGGCATGAGCACTTAATTCTAAAAATTATAACATAATAAAGCTCTAATTTAAAACTCTTGAAAAAGCCTTCAATGTGTTCTCTCTTTCTCTCCCTGCCTGTGTGTCCTGCCCCGTCGTCCGTGGCGTGTGTCCGTCCCCCCCTGCCTTGGTGTAAAAGGAGGGAGAAAGGGGAAGGAGGCGGTGGCTGTGGGTGTAAATGGCATTTTCGCATGAAATATTTGAAAAGCAGTAAGCATTCCATCCACAAGATTTCTTTCTCCAACCCAGAGTGAGACAGAAGTGAAAAGGAGAGTGTGCTGTAAGAAAAAGGCTTTTTGTGCAATAATTGGATCAGTATATAATGGATTATGGTGGAGAGAGGGAAACCACCATGAGTGCATGCTATATATCTTCTGCCAGCAACACAGCTGCTGTGTTCAGTTCGTGATCGAATAAGGTCATTCTTTCCAGCTATACCAAGATATCTTTGCAGAAAACTTCTCTGGGAATTATCACGAATAATTGCAAGCTTCAAAGCAGGCTTTACTGGAAGACAAAAAGAGTCAAGTTAATTTTCAATTTAGCATGCATAACATGAAAAAAATTGTATTTTGGGGAGACAAAAATTATTTTTAAATAACTGAGGCATTGAGTTAATTGATTGGAATAATTATATAGTCATACATTCATATGCAACTATAATTTAATGCAGATACATTTCAAATATGAAGCCTAAACAGGAGTGCACAAGAAAGGATTAAGCTGAATATTGGTAACAGGTTGAGGGAAATCAATAGACTATTTCACAGACAATGAAATGAGACTTTTTCTGACTGTTCAATCTGCTAGTGCTCATACACACTCATTCTGTTTCCCTGATAGGCGCTGATGGTTGCTTACTAGATACACAGAGCACATTCTTTACAATAGGCAGGCAGTATAATTTGCTAAATAATATTGAAAGGATCTGCAAGTGCATTCAGCAACTTAGAAGAAAAAGAATAACAAGTTCTTTGGGTTGCCAGTTGTTGTGCATGTTGCGGTCAACCTGCACATTTGCAATCTGTGTTACTTCGATAAATGTGATTTTTGCATGTCTTACAAGTAAAACCAAAAACTTGATACTGGTGACCTGCAAACTTTCTGAAGTAACTTGACAGCATATGGTCATTTGGAAGGATGAATTTTTTTTTTTTATTAACTTCTAGTGATGGAGATGTATTTAAAAAGAAACAAACCCAAACCCCACTGTTATATAGATAAGATGTATGCAGATGTTGATTGCTATTTCTTATTTGCAGATGAACATTCACAGTTTAAATTCCTCTGTGTAATCACACCGCAGTCTTTCCCCCATGCTCATAAAGTAGTGATATTTTCTTCTTCTTTTAATCTAATACTAGGACCATTCCTTACTTTTTGCTTTGCAAACAGATTCCCTTGTTCATCTGCAAGTATTTCCACAGCATGGCTGGACACAGAATGGAAGGTCATATTCATGGTGCTTCCAAGGTAGCAGATTGATCCAAGATTAGTTTTTAACTTGGAGTGGTTTTTCTCCAATCTTAGCAATGTTTTGTGAATAACTTCAGTTAGACTGCTCTTTTGGGAATTGAAATTACTGAAAAATTAGTCTGAACTTCAAGTTTCCAAGATCATATTGTTCTGCGAGTTCTGTAGTCACTGGATGGAAGGATGCTGATAGACTTTTAGTAGGAGACTGGGCCAGGTTTGGGGTTTTATTTGGTTTTAGCAGGCAGCTGTCTTATGAAAGATTTTGTTGGGCAGGACTGTGCTGGCATTGAATAGTGAGATCTGTTTATTGCAGCAGCTGGGATCAAGTTCAACATGGCCATTTTGTTTATTTCTGAAAACGTGCTGTGTTTCTGACATGTTGCAGCCGTGAGACTGGGCTTGCATGTGTAAGTAGCTAAAGCCTGAAAAACCTAAATAATATGCATGTGTCCTGTATCACTGTTTATTGAAGTGTTTGGTGTGAACAGCAATTGTTCTTTTATATTATAGCAAAAAAACAGCCCTGCCCTTTTTTATAGATCTGTGCTTGCTTTATTTATTTACCTTCATTAGTAGCTAACATATTTTTCTGTGAACTAAGATGGTATGCCTCGGAGAGATGTGTGTGGCTTTGAACACAAACTGAATGAATCATCCTTTTGGCTGGATCTGAGCACCTGCATGTTGACTCCCAATTCTGTTTTGTTTTGGATCAACAAAAAGTCTGCCCTTGAGAGCTCATATGTGAAAAGCAAAATTAACATTTCTGCTCAGTTGTGGCTTTTCTGCTAAAGTAGATTCTGTTGGCAGTGCTCCTAAACTGCATAAGAAAGAGTGAAGATGAATAAAATTAATTCAGTCTAGAAACATTTACAGTAGCCTCATTACATCAAAAATCAAAATTCTGAGTGTCAGTTTAGGGTTCCTTAGCCCCAGATGTACATGCTATTATGGATAGGTTCTCACTCTTTATTACTTCAGTGTTATAATGTCAGGACATTCTCAGCTGAAGCAGGGGAGATGGTGTTCTGTATCTTAGATTGGCAAATGTATTTTGGAGTATGTTTTACCAGGCTATATTACTGTCACATGAAGTAGTTGATTAATAAGTTTTGGACTGGACCATCTGAATCAATCCTTGCTGGATAGGTTATATTCCTGAGATGCTGAATAGCAATGAAAGTTTTCATGGATTTTTTTTTTTTTTTTTTTTGTGCCCGTAAAGATTGATTTGCTTTCAAATTACATGTATTAACTTTAAGATAGCTTTCAACTTCTGCTATACTGTTACTGCAAGTGTTTTCCGTTCTGAATCTTCAGACATCCGTCTCCTGCACACTCATGTATCTTTAAGAGTGTATACATGGATTGTATCATTGATACTGTGTGCCTTCACAGTATTGTTGGCAGATTTTCTTATGAAGAAAAGAGTCAGTCTCTTATGTGCCTTGTCCTATGTGACAGACCTGCATGTGAAACATCAGGTCTGAAAACTGAATCTAAGGAACTGTGCGGATCCAGCCCAGAATTAATTAATTTGGCCTACCTAATTTTCTTTATATTTATAGATTTTATTTATTTATTATTATTTCATAGGGAGCTGAGTAGCTTGACTTCAGTGGGTAAGGAAAGCCTTCTCTAGCTAGCATTGGAGAAGCAGAGATAGAAAATTGCAGGGGATTATTTATTCAAAGTAGGCATACTTTCAGGGAGGTTATATTTATACTTCATATGTGGTTTTGAAAAAGAACTGTCCACCTCTCTAGGATTTTATTTCATTTGGAATATGACTAAAAAGAAGAGGAGCTCAAATAATTGGTGGAAGACTGCTTTATGCTTTTTGTTTTGGTAGCTTAAGTTTTCTGAGACCATAAATGTTTTGCAAGTTTTGCTCAAATAAAAGATCTTTCAAGGTATGTTTAAATTGTGCTTCAACAAAGCAACATCCAGGAAAAAAACAATTGCTTTGAAGGAGAACAGAAGGAGACATGTCTTATCTTGTGTTAGGTTTTGCTGAGTGTGTTCTGTTATGATAGCAGAAAATGGATTTGAGTAACTGCAAATAGACTTAGGAATAGATAAACTTTTTTTTTTTTTTGCTAGAACAACAATGTTGAAAGCTTCACGGGTAATGTTTTTTTTGTTACCCTCATTATGGAAGAATGAGGTTTCCTGATGGATTTTAAAAGCCAAAAATCTTTCAGAGCAATGATTCCCAGTCTTTTGAAGCAAGCCCTATTAGAGCTGTCTATGACCTTGTCCTGGTTTTGGCTGGGATAGAGTTAATTGTTTTCCTAGTAGCTGGTATAATGCTGTGTTTTGGGCTCAGTATGAGAAGAATGTTGATAACACACTGATGTTTTCAGTTGTTGCTAAGTAGTGTTTAGACTATGTCAAGGATTTTTCAGCTTCTCATGCCCAGCCAGCAAGAAGGCTGGAGGGGCACAAGAGGTTGGGAGGGGACACAGCCAGGGCAGCTGACCCAAACTGGCCAAAGGGGTATTCCATACCATGTGACGTCATGCCCAGTATATAAACTGGGGAGAGTTGGCCTGGGGGACAGATCGCTGCTTGGGAACTAACTGGGCATTGGACAGCTAGTGATGATCAATTGCATTGTGCAACACTTGTATATTCCAATTCTTTTATTTTTATTATTTTTGTTATTATTATCATTATTATTTTCTTCCTGTCTGTTCTATTAAATTGTTCTTATCTCAACCCACGGGTTTTACTTTTTTTTTCTTTTTTTTTCTTTTTTTCCTTTCTCCTGATTCTTTCCTCCATCCCACTGGGTAGGGGGGAAGTGAGTGAGCAGCTGCTTGGTGCTTAGTTACCTGCTGGGGTTAAACCATGACAGACCTTCACAGTAAAGAGCACAATACTCATTTTGCCACATGATTGATAAATGTAACCTAAGTGCTTGGAAATATGATCAAAAGAGCTTCCTTATATAGTGCCCTGAAAGCACATATCCCTTTGGGACAGAAGAGGTACATCTACAAATTCCATCTGCAGAATAGAAAAGTGCTCCTTTAGCTGTTGGCATTGTGACCCACATGCTGGCTTGCCTCACTTGGGCTTTGTACTTTTGCACTCCCTCTCACACATCATCTCCAGGACCCTCTTGTACATTGGCAATGTTATTGCTGATGGTGATGGTGGGAAACTCAGGCTACCCTGCATCATGCATGTCATGCGTGAAGTCACAGTGCTGCTCTAAAAAGCAACAGTGCTCTAAGGCCATTTTCTTTTCCAGTCTATCTTATTTTCATTCTCTGAGTTGCAGCCTGTTTCTTAATGACTGAAAGTAGTTCATGAGTGACTTACATATATTTTTTTTTTATTGCTGCATGTTGTGACCTGTTTCCTAATAGAACACAAGTTCTGCTTTGAACTGTATGAGTGTCTGAATTCACTGACCTTTTCATTAGCTGAACAAAATGTGAAACCTACTTGCCATTATAATTTTTTCCTTTTTCTTTTCTTTGTGATTTTCCTTTTGATTTTGATTAGAACCAAGAGCATTTCTTGTAGCTGCTTTGAAATAGGAGTAAAAGGTGGAATCATGTTAAAGATCTAGAGGGAGAGTTGATATGAATTTATCATTGAATCAGTGAGATTTTCTCATATTCCAGCATTTACTTTTAAATTCCAATCAAGTGAAAGGGTTTGGTGGAGCTAGTTAGCATTTTAAAGCCAAAAATCATCTCACTTCTGTAACGATTGGGAAATGTTCTAGTCTGCAATTTGAGGCTGTTACTTATTCCTTTTTAATTTTTTTGACAGCTAACATTGTTATATCTTTTAGTTATTTTTAATGTGTCTCATAACTCTAAATGAAGAAATTGACACTGAATTTCCAGCTCACGTTCAGAAAATTCACAACCTTCTTGATTCCTACATATGGAGAATGAGATAATTTAAAGCCTGAGCTTAAGTAGCTTTTGATATTTTTAACTTAAACTCAAATTCAGCAGAAAGTCAAAAGAACTGTCAGTGCCTTAAAGATACATTTAGTCTGAAAACACAAGGGTTTCAGAGGGCTGTAGAAATTTGCTTCCAGCTCTTCACATTGTCCTCCTTTACATCATTTCTTTGTGTTTGACTCAGCTTGGTACAGCACAATGCTTTTATTGTCTCACATCCTACTGCATGTCATTTGCATAAATTTATTGCTTATTACAGTATGTGGAATGTAATCTTTTTCTATTCCATTTATTATGAATGTAAGTGGCTTTCTACAACTCAATGTCATTGGCATGTTGAGTTGAAAGAGAGCAAGATATTAGAAGGTCATCTTTTGCTCCTCATTTTATTAACCTGGAGTTGATGCTTTTTTCCTCATAGGAAACTGACACTGTATCTGTACAAGTAAATAAAATGGCTCCATTTAATGCCAGGAAACATTCCCTGAGCACTGCAGCTTGGTCATCTATACTGCTAAATTGCTAGAGTCGTTCCTGGTACTATTTGGGCTAGGATAGCTGGTACTTCTTGTAACCGTTTCTAGGCTCAGTCCAGGAACTGGCAGGGACCGTGACCATTCCTGACTGGCAGTTTTCATGTGGCCACCCTGCTTTGGAGGCTGAGAGCGCCTGACAGTATGAACATAGGCTGGTCTGTGCCGTATAGGCTAGACATGTTTAGATCGCTAGTGTTGCAACTGTAATTGCATGGTCCTGTCAGAAGTGCTTGTAGTACTGTTTGGGAAGTGATACTGAAGTGCTTTTGCAAGTGACTAGAAGTTCCCACGTGGAGAAGAGAGAATGTTTTTCACACATACCTCTCTGGTTCTGTCTTCCTGGCTGGGGGGGGGGTGTGTTAAAAAAATCACATTTTATGTTGGCATTATACCTGACTGCATCTTTGTGGGGTAGAAGATAGCCTGCATTGTGTAACCAGCAGTGGACCTAAAGCTGTGATGGGAGCTGGCTGCGGAGTTCCGTTCCCAGCAAAGGGATTAGGGGTGGAGACTTAAGTTATGGGGGCTGAAATTTGTTGCACGCAGTTTAGGACCTTTGTTTTAATGGCTATGCTTCATGCTAAGGATCAAGAGCTTTTTTTAATATGCTGTCCACAAGTTGTCTAGCAGCACACACATTGTAATGTTGTTCTGGGTTTGATACCGTTGGGAAAGAATCTGGAGTCTCTCTTACAGCTAGACTCTGTATAAATTCTTTTCACATGTCTGTAGGCCAGCCTTTGAGAGTCCCTGCAGCTTTTGTTTTAAAGATGAATTTACCATTAGAGATGGTTCGATACAGCACACCTTCTGCACTATGCAGTTTTGTACACTTCTTCACTGATTCAGTTACCTGACATCACATCCCAGAACGTGAGAACATGTTCTTTAACATATCTGTACAATGTCAGAGATCTCTGAAAATTTCTACAGCGTTTTCTACCTTTCTTTTGTATTGTTCCATCCTCCTGATGATTGTTTTTGCTACTGTTGTAGATATAGAAGTATTTCTCAGGCTGTCTTTTTTGCCTAAAGAAAATGGGAATAGGAGGCAGGAAGAGAGATTAGACAAAAATAGGACATAATTAACACATTTGAGGTAGTGAATGGCTGCTATTTAAAATACAAATGTTTGTTTAAGAAACATTAATAAGAACTAAAAGGCTAGGCAGAGCACAGAGGCAATTTGTCACTTGAAGGAAAGAGAATATTCATTAGCTCCTTTTTTGTTCTTCTAAGACCTAGCTATAAGAAAGTGTTAGGTAAACTCAGGCTGCAAAGTAAGTCCTTGTAACCATTTCCATCAGAGGCATAGCCTGCAAGTAATCTATGTAACCTTTTTTGAGAACACAGAAAATGCTAAAGTAGGCCCACATATAATTGACCCGTCCCCCCACTTTTCCTTCCGGAAGGAATGACATGAGTTGTAAGTTGCTTCTAATATAAAAAAAGTATTGTTACTATCTACCAAAAGGTTTTTACACATCATAAATTTATTACAGTCAGCAGCATAAGCACTGATACCTTTATTTGCAAAGGATCAACAAAATTTGCTTTCAAATTACAGTGCAGTTAGCAGCTGTGTAATGTTGTTAATGAGACAGCATGAGATGTACACCTTTATTTTGAGAAATAACCCACATAGCAGCTGGAGGATGTTTTCAAAAGACTTGGCTGAAATGTTTTCATGTAAAGTGTTTTCTTGTTGAGTCTAAAATGGTATAAACCTGGTTAAAACTTGTGGCATGCAAAAAGTTGCCTATGCTACACTTCCTAAACAACAATCCAGTAACTATGCAGTTCATGTATATTGCTTTTTTCCAGTAAAAATTAATACAGTTTTTTTGGTGGCCTTTTAAAAGGGAAGACCTGTATTATTGATTTGTAAAATTGTATGTGCGATACATTTAAAATTAAGACGGCAGTTAGCTAGTAAGGAAGCATCTTGATGTAATGAAATGATTAATGTAATTTAAAATAATGACATGAAATGTAATTTTAAAATATTTTGCCATAATCTTAACTATTTTTTTTCTCTGGTTACATACCTTAGAATAAAAGCTTAACAGAAGCTAATTTCTAAAAATGAGGAAAAGGACCCAGGGAGACAAATTATTTGATAATGGAAATCTGGAGGAAACAATAATATACATAGAATAATATATTAAAAAAAACACTTTTAAAAATCCTTTTTGAGTCAGGCTTTGACTGTTTAAAAATGGTCGAGGGACTAATAAAAAATGAAGTGTTACAAGTGAAGTGCTCTAATTTGTATAGAGCACTGTGCTACTTTGACCTGTTTGTGCCGCTTTGATCAAAGCTGGCAGCCATTTTTTAAAACAATGAATTTGCAGAAACTGAGGCCTTTTTTTTTTTTTTTTTTTTTTTTTTTTGGGGGGAGCAGAATATGCAGATGTTGAATGTGAGAAACACCCAATGGTTCTGCTGTTAAGTCATTACACTGAAAAGAGAGAAGACTCAACTGAATTCCCTTGGAGGTAGATGGTTGTCTTAAAGAGCAGTCGTCTGAAAATCATGCAGCAACTTTGGCATGTGGTCATTATATTCAATAGTCTTGAAACAGAAACAATATTCTCTAATAACTGAATTTCTGGTTAGGTCAATGATGCAACTGTCTCTATCTAAAAGAGAAAATAGTGGAAGTAGAAATATAGATGATTAGTGTGTCATATTCCATCATATTACATGTACATCCTCAGGTTGTGTGTGAACCTGTCTTTTTCTGAATCAGTTTATCATAACAAGACAGTTGTATTAAAGAAGAGTTAAGGGATATGTATTTAAAATGTATTGATTTAAGATATGCTCAATGCAATAAACTTATTTTGGGACAGAACTGCCAATGTAAGTTGCAAACTATAAGTGATAAAACTTATACCTCATTATAAAGAGTATTGTACTAACATGTTGGAAAGTATATGTAGAAGGCTGGATAGTTACTTAAATGTTGTGTAAATACATAAATGTCTTGCATCTCAATCCTTTGTAAATCACTTATTTTGCACCTCCAGTTCTCTGCTCATTTCTTGCCCATTGTAGTTGTGCTGCATAGCACAAAATTTTAATTTGTAAATAAATAAAATTTAATGCAACTTCGTCTTGGAAGAACTTTAAATGAAGATGAAATTTCTTCCTTCTGTCTCATTTTAAAGGAAAAAACAACCCTCTTCATGTGTTATATTAGTTAATGGTAAAATTATGCTGTTTTTCTTAGACAATCAAATGTGTTCCTCTGAATATTTTTAGGTTTTTTTTGTTGGGTTTTTTTTTTGGTCCCAGAAAGCATCATGTCTGAGAGGGAAACTACAGTATTGTCTTCACAGGAAATGTCATAATATTGTGAAGAAGGTTTTTTGACAGTTTGCCAAAGGGTCTTTGTTCATCTTGGTAATTTGGTTTATTACTGGGCTTGTAATGGCACAGAAATATGTGACCTTAATTGGGACATGGGAATTCCCTGGTTCTGATGCCTGTTTGGTTTCTGATCTTTAGCAGATCTGCATGTTTTTCTTTTTGAAAATTGTCATGGTTTAACCCCAGCCAGCAACTAAGTACTACGCAGCTGCTCACTAACTCCCCCTCCACCCAGTGGGATGGGTGAGAGAATCAGGGAAAAAAAGTAAAACTCATGGGCTGAAATAAGAACAGTTTAACAGCATAGACAGGAAGAAACTAATAATGAGCATAATAATAAAATGACAAGAATAACTTTAAAAGAATTGGAATATACAAAACAAGTGATGCACAATGCAATTGATCACCACTAGCAGTCCAATGCCCAGTTAGTTCCCGAGAAGCGATCTGTCCCCCAGGCCAACTCCCCCCAGTTTATGTACTGGACATGGCATCACATGGTATGGAATACCCCTTTGGCCAGTTTGGGTCAGCTGCCCTGGCTGTGTCCCCTCCCAACCTCTTGTGCCCCTCCAGCCTTCTTGCTGGCTGGGCATGAGAAGCTGAAAAATCCTTGACATAGTCTAAACACTACTTAGCAACAACTGAAAACATCAGTGTGTTATCAACATTCTTCTCATACTGAGCCCAAAACACAGCATTATACCAGCTACTAGGAAAACAATTAACTCTATCCCAGCCAAAACCAGGACAAAAATATATGATGGTGTCTTTCGCTTTATGGAAGTATTGGGCTGGTTGATTTCTTAGCTATTTTACAACTACTTTTTAGATATTTTACAGGTGATGCAAACCAACTTGCTTTTTGCTTTCTGTCTAGTTAAGCAAAGTGTAGTGTGAAGCACTGAGCAATCTTCATAGTACGCCTTGTCTGGTTTTGAGGTTGGTGTGGTATGAAGTGCGTGGGGAAGAGAAGGACGGTATAAAGAAGTAGTTATGTCCAGCCTAAGTAATTTCCGTCACGAGGAGAGCAAAAATAGAAGAAACTGCAACCTTTTTAATGTGACATTTCCAATTAGGTGAGCTGTGACTCTTCATTGCACATTTGGCTGTTATTATGTAGCCCCCCACTACTTGAAAGCTGGAAGTGAACAAAGGCCACTGATCTGGCAAAAGAGCAGAATTAACAATTTACTCAACCAACTAGGCCTGGCAAACTTTGTTGTTAATATATTGGTGAGACTAAGATGCCAAGAGCTCTCTCCGTGAACTCATAAGTGACCTTAAATTACCTCCTGGTTTTTGGATTCTCCTGGAAACTGCTAAACAGTATAAATTTAGAAAGGACCTTTTTTTCCCTGAGGATTCTGTACAGCTCCAAAGCATTTTTTATTTTTTTTTAAAGTTGTGGGACATACCGTAGGCAGCGTTCTTTTTTTATGCAATAAAAAAAAAACCAACCATGAAACTTTGATGCTGCAAGAATCTTTGAAGAGCTGAACCACAGTCAAGAAACTTGCTTGGGGATTTGACTGCTGGTTCTTGATCTTCTCAATAAAGTGATATTTGAATTCATACAAGTATGTAGATTTTTCCTTCACATCCTTTTTGTGGAAGTCAGCTGCACATTTAGTCCTCTGAGCAATCAGGTAGGTGTTTCAAAATACAGGCGTAAAAATAGTCCCGTCACTGTAAAGGGCTTTACTCAGTGGAACGTCACTGTTGTATCACTGTTCCCTGCTTTTGGAGGGGGGTTGGACTAGATGACCTTTAATGGTCCCTACCAACCCAAACTATTCTGTGATTCTATGTATGTCTCTGTGCCTGTGAGAAAAGTGATAGCAGATCCCTCCCTTGTGAACTGCACTTAATGAAGATAGCTGGTACTTTGTATAAGTGTGGGGTGAAACCCACATATATGCAAGTAGGGTTGATGAAGTACCTGTTTCTCAACATGCTTATTTGGCAATTAGCTCTGTACACATTCTAAAAGCTGGCCAAACTTTCCTATCAGAAGGCATGTACTTTTATGTCTTTATTTTAAGCAAATAATCAACAGGGAAAAAAAAAAACCCTCTAATGATTAAAACAGATGTAGTCCTAAGTCTATTGCCTGAAACTAGCAGAAATACGTTAATCTATTTCTTTTTTTTTCCTGTGAAAGACAAAAGTAGAAGTGATTGCTGTGTATTACTAATGTGTCCTTTAAACCTTCTCATCTCCCCAGTTATGGAGACATAATTTCTTTTAAATATAGAGACTTCTGTCTTAAAGTGGCAACGTTTCTGGCTTGTACAGTAACATCATAAAGAGTTGTTTATAGATGATCTGAAATGCTTTCTTAACAGAAAATACTGCTACAGCTTGCTTAATATCCCAAATTATAAACAAAATATATGTGTCTATTGTATTATAGAATCAGGTTAAAAGTTGGTTCTTCCTTTAATACATCTGTAACAACTGGAGTCAAAGGATTTGTTTTTCACTGGCTGAATTTGATAAAACATGTGGTGCACCAGAATAAGAGAGCATGGTAAGCCACTCCTTTCTTTGCTTAACTGCTGCTGATTGCTGCATGCAAAATACAGATTCTTCAATCCCAACCTTGGCAGGTAAAACTGCGTTTATTGTACACTTAAAAGGAAACAAATTATTGCAAGAAATCTGAAGCCCCTTTCTACATATGCTGCTAATAATACAATTGAGTATAAAGTGGAAAATTTTACAGTAGTTGCTTTTTATTTGGTTTTAAAGTTCTGAGCTTGGACAATGAAAAATCAGTTTAAAAATGGAACTGTGTTCAAGTAACTTCCATTGCTGCATTTTTGTGCCTTTTAAAGTCTTTTAAAGTCTAAAGGGAATATTTTTTTTATGTGTCAGTTTTCATTGGAACTCTTAAAATCAGTACTTCTGGGTTTTCAGTTTTTCAAGAAGATTTGGCTTTTTATTTTATTTATTATTTTTTATTTATCCCTGGAGGTATTTAAAAGATGTGTAGACATGGCACTTGGGGACATGGTTTAGTGGCGGACTTGGCAGTGATCGGTTTACGGTTGGACATAATGATCTTCAAGGTCTTTTCCAACCTAAGTGATTCTTTGATTAGCTTATAGTGTTTATGTAGATGAAACTCAAGACACATTTTACTGAAACCGTTACTGTGTATGTTTCCAACAGCTGTCATAATCCTAATTGTCAAAAACTTAAATTTGAGGTGCAGTTGAGACCAAGCACTCGCAAACTCCATGAGTGCTCGCAAAGTTCACCCAGATTAGACAATGTCAAATACAGGAAATTTACTTTCAGAAGCATGAAGTGAAGCCTATCAGTTTGGGGTACCGTTGAAATTCAGCTGTTGCTGATAGTTTTACAAATGGAATCTGCCTTGTGGAATTTCTACTGGTATTTTAAAAGAATTGTTGATAGAAAGTAGTATTTTCAATGTCTTGTCATCGCTTTTGCTTCATTTTTACTTTCTTCTGGCAATGCTGTCTCTTGTATGAAAGTGAAGAAATGAGCTTATTGCTAGGAAAGTATACTTTATAGGCTTAAGAATTGTTTTCCAGTGTAGTAATTTTAAGAGCTGATGATCTAATAGCAATAATATCAACTTGAATTAGCTGATATGTGAAAAGAGAATACCAATTTCCAGCTGAAGGGGAAAAAAAGCAGAAATCTAGTCTTGATATTGTTATTGTGCTGTTGTCTGAGTATTACAGATGATTGTTAGCCCTTACTGAATTACTGAAAAACTGTGATCACTGCTTTTTCCTCCCACCCCTTTGTTAATAAAGTCAAGGAATGATCTTTTTTCCTTCTCTAGCCTCTGTCTTCTCACAAAATTAATGGGCAGTTGTTTTCAGAGACACAGCTGAGAATTGATATTTGTCCCTGCTGCCTTAAACAATAAAAGTTACTAATTTTATGTAGTTGTTCTTTACTTTCCTTTCACATGGAATCACAGACATCTGCTAATGACCTGGGATCCTAGCCAAGAGCTAGCAGTGGTGGGACAAAATGCAGGATATTTGTAACTTCATTATAATCCATTATTTATTCCTTGCTCTCTTCATTGCAAGAGCACTATAATTCAGTATAAAAAAAAAAAAAAAAGCCACTAACAACTCTCAGAGTATTTATTTTGGTCATTTTAAGAGGGTATCAGTAAAACTGCTGGGTTTTGGGGTTTTTTTGCCTTTTTTCTTTTGGTAGATATTCAGACACAGATAATGATTGTATCACAACACTGAAGTGACAAATTACATTATTTTTCTGGCATGAAGTAATATCTGGGCCAGGGGAGTGGGATGTCTAAACCATTTTCCGGTCCTGGTGGAGTAAAACAGTATGACTGTAGAGAACATTGTGCTGCTTCTTCCAGCTGTGACACTAGCCTTTGCTAGACCTTTAGAAAAGCTCAAGTTTTTAGTTTCTCCTGTGGTTCCATTCTTGCATGGTCTGGCCCAGAATTCACTCAGGAAAAATCTTCCTTCACTGCATATTGCTGGCACTAGTGTAAGTCAGCGTGTTACTGTTCTGCTGGTGAAGATGCACAGCACAGAAATGAAATCTGTTCCTCTGACAGCCAACCCAGCAAACACCCATATGGATAGAGCACGACTCAAACCTGCAGGTTGTGTGTAGCTGGCTGTTTACTTGTAATTTTCTCCTTTGTATCCCTAAGGTTGTTTATTGAAATTTTATATAGTTTTAAAGAGCTAGATAATACAATGATGGTACAGAGTAGTCTTTCATTGCCTTCTGTGAAAGTCATTCACTCTTTTGCAAAAGGTAGGCATAACCAAAAAATCCTCTGGTTTTTTTGAGCATGTCTAATATTTTGATATTTTTGGGGGGTTTGTGTTTTGTTTTGTGGTTTTTTTTTAACACATGGCCAGTGTGACTTTCCTCTGCCCCCTGGTGCACCCTCCCACCCCCCTCCCCCCAAGTCTTTTATTACAATTGTGCAATGGCAGAAGTTCTTATACCAAGGGAAGAATTGCTCAAAATCAGACAAGGAGTGTTCTTTAGCTGGGAAGTAAGTAGGATGTATTCCTGAGGCCTAGGCAGGAGGTCTAGAATTGTATTAGTGCTCTGAATTTTCCTTTGACATCCATAAGAAGTTGTATATGTACAAGTAACTGTGTCTGTAAGGACTATTTTACATAAATTGAACAGGGCTCTTGGAAAAACAGAGCACCTGTGGCAATTCTGCTTTGCAGAACATCTGCACAGAAAGAGGATTCAAGTCTGAAGTTAGACTTCTGCCAGGTGATCCACAGGTTTAGAACAGAAAAAGAAACAGCTCCCCAGGACAAACAGTCCTTTTCCTGCAGTTGCCCTTAAATAGCCACAGTTTGTAACTATTAGCTTTTGAGGAAAAATGGAGGATGTTTTCACTGTGTCTCCCTAACAAATATTGCTGTTCTGCTGGAGAGAATTACCAAGCCTAACACCTACCTCACAATTCACTAAATGAAAGGGGTTTCATTTAGTCCTTAATGGATAGGATTTGTGTATGTTGATTTGATGGGCACATGAAATACCATGAAATACGTACAGCACAAAATGTGAAAATTTTAAAGTATTCATTAATAAAGCCAAAAATTGTCAGGATTTTTCTGTGTAGAAAGCTTTATTATGACAAGTATAGCTGGACTGAGCTAAGCCAAATACTGATACAGTGTCAAATGCTGTGGGGTTTGGATTGTATGGCTGTTACATTCAAATTCCTCTTTTACAGTCCAGTGATAACACAATAGGAATCCCTGTCAGGTAGGAAAAGGGGGATCCGAGAGGAATGTGGTTTTGTACAGGTAGATGAAAATACCACGTGGTATTTTTGTGATGGGTATCTGATCTTTCAGGTTGATGTTTACAGTAGAATACCGGCAATTAAATAAAAAGATGGGGGGGGGGGGGTTGTGCCCTTGGTGATGGAGCACTTCAGAACTTTAAAAAGTCCAAGATTTCTATCAGAGCATTTATAAATTTGATGTGGTAAGCACAGGGTTTTTTTCTTTTTCAAAAGGAAACAGATTTTTTTTTTTTTTTTTTTAATTGATGAGCGGATAAGGTGTATTTTCATGACTGTATAATTCAGTGATAAAATGGCAGGAATATACAGCTACCACTCAGCCTCGTCAGTGTTTCTCATGTTTTTCCTCCCACCCCCCAGAGGAACAGTATATATTTGTCATATGTTATCTGTAACTTTTTCTAGTATTTTACAATTCCACCTAAATACCTTAATGAAGATTGAACTTTCATGCTGTTAAATGTAGCGTGTGTATGTACATGACCACACAGAGCAGACGGGTTTTCCACTGGAAAAAAATTACAGCTGATAAGATGAACAAAGAAGTCATTGTTCTGTCTCACAGGGAGAATTAAAGCACAAAGGGATTTAAGGACACGCAGGAAGCCTGTTGGCAGAGCCAAGAACTGAACTGTCTCTCAAGTTCTGGTGCAAATGCCTCTGCCACCGGCCAAGCTTCTTGAGCTGGAGCGAAGCCGTCCCTTTCACACCCCTGCATCCGGTTTGACTGGGAAAAGAAACTGAAAAGGCTGGATAGAGGGACAGAAAAGAAGTAATCCTGGTTGTGAAGCTGCGGCCTCTTAACAAGAGAGAAGAAATGTTCCCAAACTAACCAACCGATGCCTTCTCCCCCACCCCCCCTTATCCCATTCAACCCCAAAAGTAATGTTGCTGAAGTAATCCTAACCTCACAGTAGAAGGTTCTGTGCAGCTGATCAGCATAATGTGCTTCCCTTTGCTTGTGCTTTCTCTGGCTGTGTACAGAAAGCCCTTCAGCTGATACTTCTTTAATAATCTTTTAAGAGAAAACACATGTGGAAAAAGCCTTGCATTACTGGAACAACCCCCGAGATTTGTTTTCAGATATTCCTTCCTTGCATCCTCTTTCTGCCTTTTTTATTTAAATTAACCTTTGGGGTTTTGTGAAGGTTTTGGAACCAAGGCTTTCATTATTTTGGCAGGAATCACTTAGTTCTGCAGAATTCGATTTCGTGAAATATTTTTTCACCTTAAATCCAAGTCTTGCATGCTACATCTGAGATGTAGCAGCAATTTAATTAAACAGAATTGGATCGTAACCCAAACAGTAACAACTCAAGGCGGACAAGATTCCGTAAGGAAAATACCAAATACGAGATAACTGTGTATCTGCAGTTCATAGTGGAGATGGTGGCAAATAGGTACTGCAGGACTGAGCCTCTTATGTTTTATGCAGTTGCTTAAACTTTCCTGACCTATGAGTTGAGAGCGATTTTGTCTGTATACTAAATAACAACACCTTTTTTACACTAAGTTAATTACATTCCTGGATCTGCTGCAATTGTCTTGATGCTCTGAAGCTATCTACTGATGAGGAAGTTTTCCGTTTTCTTACTTGCATGGCAAATCTCTAATGGAAATTGAGCCGTTGAGTTTTTTTCAGCATTTATAAAATAATGTGGTGGTTCTATGGTGCAAAGCAGCTGTTGGTTGTATGTCTGTCTTAAGTTCAGTCTTTTCCTCTTTCATTAAATCAGTGGTATTTTAAAGGCTATTTTTAAATTGTGCTATGCAAGAAGATAATTTTCTTCTGGTTTTGGTCCCAGTTATTAACCTGTGGGAATTTATCTTAGGCTAATGTTAGAATACTAATGTTTTACAGGTTTTTTGTTGATATTGATGCTTGTGGACTATGCATGTAACAAGTAGCAAAACCTTTTTTAAAAATTACCAGAAGTTTTTATTCTTGTCTGGCTTTTTTGCCTTGACCAAATAAACTCCCTTGAAATTTCTGAAGTCTCTAAGATTAGTTTAGTTTCTTAATGATAATATTAAATATTAACCATTTCAGACATTTGCAAATAAGGAAACAGTTACTGTACAGATAAGACTTGATAAACTATTCTATTAGCTTGTTGTTCCTAAAAGGTGTAGCTCCCTCTCTTCTTCTGCTTTCTCCTCCCTTCTCCCCTACTTCAGTCAGAGTTGGTCCTAGCCTGTTTATTGTAGTCTAAGCAAAATGCAAGTATTGTTTACCAGAAATCACTTGGGGTAAAAAAAAAAAAACAACAGAAACCCCTTATTTATCAATATTGTTCCTGCTGTCCCTGGAGGTTTACTGGATTTTTTTTTTATGAACTTTGCCTGAGTAGCAATTGCATATCTGATGTGCCAAAGTGCTATTTATGTTTCAGTCTGGTAGTATAACCAAAGAGGATTGAAAAAGTTTATATGTCTTTAAAGGGTATAAGTGTATGAATTGTACAAATGGCTTCAAAAATCATCAAGAAAACAGGTAAGATCAAACTGAATATAATTATATTTTTAATTGAATGATAGATTCCCTGGCACATAAATCTGTAAACCTTAAATTGTTTTTAAAAAACATGTTTTGGTTAAAATGGTCTGGTTTTCTAGTATGGACAAGAGCAAATTTTACTAATAATGTAATTTTCAGAAATTAAGTCCTGTGATTCTTTGTCGGTGTTACGACTGAGTCATAAAACTTAGGTTGCTGCTTAAGAGTTGGTAAGCCTTGTACATTAATATATACTTAAGTCTTCTTTTTATACATTCCACTATGGTTTCTTAAGGGCAGGATTCCTGTTGCAATCTTTCTATATGCTTCTAACATACAGTTACACAATTGCACAACTTCTTATGAAAGATTTCACAGTGAGCAGCTTAACTTACCTGTTCAGCAAATATTTAGACTCTCTGAACTATTTCTTGTATCTTCTAATGGAGCATTGAAACAGGTTTTGAAATGTTTAAGTGATCTGTCGTTACACTTGAAGTAGATGATTCTTATCTAATATAAAACAGTTTAAACACCAAATACGTTCGTATTGCAACAACTTAGACAGCATTTTGTTATGCCTGAGCCATGTGATTGGGACAATTTAACTACATTTTAGACCAAACCTTTGCCTTTCTCCCATTTGTACTGAAAGTCCTGTAATGAGGACTAAGTTGTACGATTCAGGATTTGTTAGATTTGAACTGTAACCTGTCCACTTTCTAGTGAGCATGCCAGCAAAGTACCTTGAATGATAACAGTTGCTTTAATGCCCTCTCATAATGTCTTCAGAAAGGCATGTTTTTTCCACTATTAGGACAGTTGACAGGTAATAAATTGGAGAATGTTTCCCAGATCACCATGTGATATGGACCAAATACAGCAGGGCAAGTGCAGGAACAAGGTATAGCGAAGCCAGTCAAAGCTTTGTTGAAGGAAGCATTCTTGCATGGAACAAACTGAACAGCACCGATCATGTAGAGCAGCCATGCAGGGAAGACATGGTTGTCTGAGCCAAATGGCATGTTGTCTGCAGGAAGCCATATCCAACTCATGTTCTTTGAAAAACCTCGTCTTCCTGAAGTTTCATTTAAAAAATGAGACTTGGAAGAATCGCAGAATAATCTTTTTTTTTTTCTTTTCCTCATGATCAACAAAAACCATGATTCAATCCATTATATCATGAAATATGTTAATACATATGTCCAGAATGATTAATTGTAGTACTTTTTGTATGATGTGCAGCTGTTGATGCTGATGGGTATTTGGACTAATGCCTCTGATATTACCACAAAAAAAGCTTTGATTTCAATTACTCTCCCTTGTTTTTAAACAAGCCATAAATTCATTGCTGTGCTTCACTTCTCCATTTTTTTTCTGTAGTACACTGAAACAAAGAGGCTTTTCTGACTAAATTGAGACTATATTCAATTAAATGAGTTGTAATTTATCCTCACAAAAGGAGAGTAATTTACCAGAAGGAAGAGACACAAAACAGTATAAATCAGCTTTTAGTAGGATTTCAGTAAATAATTTTTAAAATTCTCATTCATTATCATCATAGGGTTATGGCACTCCTTTCAGAGTTATCCAGTTTTGTTTGTAATAATATGTCAAGGCCTAATTAAAAAAGGACTGATTTGAAACATATTTGAATTGAAGCGTCTGAGTAGCCATGTGTATTTAATAGAGAGTAAGTGTAACAGAGCTTTACTTAACTGGGACTTCAATGTTATATGTTCTTCTTTCAGAGAGTCCAATGTATGTGGAGAGAGACCGCACAGTAATTTGCACAGTTGGCTTAAATTGCTGTGGATGTTCTAAGAACCCAAGGAGTTTTATGAACATTAGTGAGAACATCCCACAATCTTCTGCTAATGCATAGCATTATTTCTACTTTATCTGTAGGAAAATTGAACCATTAAAACGTTAAACCAGTTGCACAATGTCATACAAAAGTTTCAACAACAGAGGTAGAAGTAAAATGCAGTTCTAAAATTCTAACTTCAGTGTCCAGATGACATTGCTAGCTTTGCTATCCCGAAGGCTTGCCAACTTGTGAAGATTTTCGTTTATTTTACTTAGATCAGTTAATAACTCTCAAAGATCCATTACGAACCTTCAGAAAGGAGGACAGCTCTTAATGAGGAAACTATCATAGAATCAAGATACTTCTCTAGGCTGCATTTATCCCTGTTGTAAGAGGTTCTACTATGTGAAGTACAGATTTCTAAGTTGATATGGAGTACACAAGCTGGTTTTAAGCCACTTCTCTTTACAACGAGCCATGCAAAATTCCTGAATTTATTCAATGTTGATAAGTCTGAAGGGAAGTGGGCACAGACTCACCTTGCTCCTATTACTTCAAGATAACGCACCCTGTCATTTCTTAGTCCTGTTTTTTATACTGCTTAAGTCCAATCCTATTCGGTTTGCCCCAAAATCCTATTCTCTGGACTCCAGATGTACAAACATCTGTCTTTCACACTTTTGTCCCTGTTCTATGTCCTCCGTATCAACCCAACACAATGTTTTCCTGCACTTTGGCTTCCAAACTCCATCTTTCCTACTGATTTGTTGCTCCCAATGGAGCCTACTTTTCCTCCCTTACCTCTGTCCAGTTTGACTCCAACACTCTTTTCTCCTTATTCAGAGCCTCTTATCGGTCTCATTCTCTTTTCATTCCTTCCTTTCAGTATTACCGGTTCTTGGTGGTTGTTATTTTACCCAGTTGTTCCCCAGTCCTCTGTCAGTCTTCAGATCTGGCTTTTGCCATCTTGACTTTAGATCAGATTCTTTCCTCCTCCCTGTGTTCACGTTCCCAGCTACTGAAAATCATTGAGCCACTCACACAGGAGGAACTTTCTCTTTCTCCTGCTCTGAATTTAAGTGTCCTGTCTTAGACATGTCCTGGCCCATGGCAGTCCAGTTTGGAATCTGGGTGAAAGTCCTTCTCACCTCATGAGCTGGAGCATGTCCAGAGCAGACAGAATCCACAGAAAATTTAGCTGGTAAAATCTTAGTCTCTACTGAATAGGTAGTAACTGCAATCTGTTATCCTGATTTTCTAAAGGAATGCAATTTTACAGTGGCTGTCTGTTTTTGATGCATGTTTCCCAATAATTCTTGAACAAACTGGCTAGGCTGAACCAAATTGGAAAGAGGGTTAGAGATCTCTGATATTAGGTTCCTACAAGTTTTATGTGCCAACCAGGTAGGGAAGAGATCCTAATGGTGCTTCTACCGAGGGACAGTTCAGTGTTCACTGGAGAATTCACAATTGTGGGAGCACAACCTTACGAGGAAGGCCTTAGGCGAACAGGTTAGGTGGCTCAAGAATTATGTTATGATCATTTTGCTTTGCAGTCTTGGGGGATTCTGACATCTAAGTGAATAGTAAGCAGCAAAACAGAAAAGCCAGGAGGGCAGAGAGGAGGCGAATTCTGGAAGTTGGCGTGCAGAGGGCAGGCAGAGTGGGCAGGAGGAAGGCAATGACTGTTTAGCAACACAAAAGACATTTGGAAGAGGGTGCCATTCTTCCATCTTTTAAAAGGCTGTATGACATGCAGTTCATTACACAGATTTAAATTACAGGGAATTTCTTCGTGGCCTGCCAGGGCTGAGAATCAGTCTGTGGTATTTGGTGCAAGGCTTGTATGCATCTCCACTGGTGGCACAAGAGGATGGGGATTACATATAAAGCCACTAGTTGCAGTTTGGTGTAACTGGTGAGTCTTCATTGGCCTGCATGCTCATTGGAGTTGTGAGCTCCTGATTTTGCCTTGGTCAGTGTACAGATTTACTGTAAGGGATTAAACAGATTTCTGAACTCATGAGACTGATGTACAGGCTTGATGTACAATGTCAAGTTACTTGACTTACTTCCTGCATTGATTGATGATACCTGCCAAGAATCGGTTACAGTGATTTGCGTTGCTGCTGTTAATGCTCAGATGCTTTCCTAAATATCTTTATTGAATTAAAACAGATTAATCTGTTATAGTGATGTTGTAAATATGGGGCTGACCTCTTTCTTCACTGAGACTAGAGGGAGTGCATCAGTATTACTGAAAGGAGAAACTTCACAATCATTGTGTTTAGCATGTAGCTTCCTCTATGTTTATCACCATACTCTAAAACAGCAATGTGCTTATGGTCAAATATAGTGTGCTGTTCAGCTCTGGCTGTTACCTGTGGCAGTCTCTTTAGTTAGAAGTTTGACATGACTATTGCTGAATCACTGGAACAAATAGCAACTCTCAGTTCAGAAGCAGGAACTATGCTGGGACAGGATAGGGATACATTGCATACTGTCTACATGCGGCCAAATGCAATCAGGTTACTAAAAAAACAGTAAATCAGGAGCAATGGAAAACTCAGAACATGTCATAAAAATGAACTCTGAAACAAATACAGGGCCAACTTCTGCAGACCTTCTTCATCTAAGAAATCCCATTGCAGTCAGACCCACTGAATCCCACTGAGTAAAATAAAAGCAACAGGGCTAATTGCACAGTTTTATACATTTATTCAATTATTACTTTTAAGTGGGGCTCCCATAGATGAAGGGATATAAGTAAAAACAGATGTTGAAACACTGCTACAAGCAACCTCCAAGAAAACCCAACCCCCAGCCTAATCCCTGCAGTTACATTTTCCCACAACTCAGAAAGCAAGTCTCATGGACAAAGTGCTGCCTATGATCTTATCTTATAATTTCCAGTATGTACTTGATTTATAAGGAACAATTTTCTCTCAGTTCTGGTTGTGGAATCAGGAACATTTATATCTGAAGTGGGTAACAGAAGCACCACTTTTGTAATGGCTCTGAGAGAGGTTTCTAGTGGTAAACCCGTTCTGCCACTGGAAGAATGAAACTTCCTTTTCCCCTTACCATATCAAACAACTTTTCCTCCTTGTCTACAGTGTTCAGAAACTGCTTTGTAATTGTTGCTCTGTTTTTTCATCTTTCTTTTGCCTGGTGCTTTGAATGTATAGCTTGCTTAGCTGTCTTTCAATTTTTTGCCTAGCCCTCTTTGATGCTAACACTCAGGCTATTAAAATCCCTGGGTGTAAACTTCCCTTTTCTCGTCTTCTCTTAAAATATGCACTTTTGTTCCATAGTATCACTTTAAAATTGACATTTCCAAGTGCTTCTCAGTAGCTTTCTTCTCTACTATTAATTTCTTAAGCCCCTTCTCTTTTTGTGCACTCCTGGCTTCTTTATACAGATTCTAAACCTTTGTGATGGCAAATAATGTGTATCCATGTCTCTATATACTGATATTTGTAAAAGTATTGTGATAATATTTTTTTTTTAATTTGGGCAATGTTTATTTATTAGGTGAAAGTGGTAGATTGGCCTCTTCAGCATGACTTTTAACCATCATGGTAATATGTCAGTTAGTTGTTCACTCGTTCATCAACTATGTGCCATTGATTTGTTTTGCTAATACTATTGCTTTCTTTTTCCTCCCTATCCATAAAAGTTGACCTTTTTATGGCATATTGTGCTTGGTGAGGAATTGCTAGCCAGATGTGCAGCAAATGAACTACTAGTTCTCAGTGTATATTCTGGACTTTTGGCTTTGATCTAATTATTCAAGACCTTAGATAAGTTGTTCCCGATAATAAACGTGATACAGTGAAGGCATGTGGAAGGCCACTGCCTCCTGTGGACTCCAGGACCTGGGGATTCCTCTTGCCCAGTCCCTGGAGGCCAGCCCTCTGTGCCTGGACACCTGGAGGTCTCTCCATCCCACCCTAATGGACAGGGCAGCTGCTCTCCCCTTTGCAAGTTCAACCAATAGTTAGTCTCAGTGTGTATGCCAAAACGACAAACACTGACAAGGATAGAGGACGCAGGACACCGATACAACTGCCTACACAGATGGCCCGAGAAGTCACTGCCTTCAACAACACCCACGTATAACACTGCCAGCACACACATGAAACATAAGCGTAGACAGCCACGTCCCCTTCTTCCTATCCAACTGATCAGGATTGAAGTTTGATAGTAAAAACAACCCCCCCTTGCTCTCCAGGGCTGGAGAGCAGATCGCTCAAATGCCAACACGGGCCTTGTGCCTATCGAATAACCTTGCCTGGACCCTGAGCCCTCTCAACTGCTCTACAGGTCTTCTACTTGCGTGATAGCCCAACTTGCTGCTCACTAGCAAATATGCATATGCTCACAAGCACCCCTGCCCTGAATCCCTTGACTATCAGCATAGGCTCTACTCCCATGTAATATTCCTGCCTGGACCCTGGACCTCCTGCTCATCAGCTTGTCCAGTTTGAAGTTTGTTCGCAAATTACACACCCCCATGCTGATGCATGTTGGCACTCCAGCCCCCTCTCTGCCCCCCACCCTCCATGCCAGTAGCTGGCACACAGGCCCTGTGAGTGGTGCTTCCCTGCTCCAGGTGCTGATGCCGAGACCCTCATTTGCTTCACCTAAGCCACTCCAGTAGCTGGCACCTGCAACACAGGCCCTGGGACCCACGGTCCCTTTCTAGCTGCTGACAGAGATGCTCACACTGCTCCAGTTCCCCTAGTAGCTGGGACATAGTCCCTGTGACACATAGTCCTGCTCTAATTGCTGGCATTTAGACTCCTACTACATGCCATGCCAGCTACCAACACTGAGACTCTCACTGGCTTTGTTTGCTGGCACCACTGATGTGATGGCCCTATCACCTGCGGTCTTCTGACTCCATTGCTGGCCCCAAATTCACTCCAGCTGCTGGCATCTAGTCCTTACAGCACTCACACATGGGGTAGAGAGTGTGGTTACATGGAAAGATCATCAAGAAAGGATTTAATAAGAAAATAGGACAGACTGTGGTGATCAGGCACAGGGCTCAGTCAGGCAAGCATACTGATCTGCTGCTGCTTACATGGGACCAGCCCCTTTTATACCCCCTTCTTCTTCCTGACACCCTCACTTTAAGCATTCCTTAATAAGTTTTGCATAGCCCTGCAGGCCCCCCTAAAACATGCCGAATCGTCCTGTTCCTCCTATTTTGCCCATCTTGTTGGTTATGAAGTCCAGATTAGCCCTCTCCAAAGGTATGCTTCAGTTCCTTAATGGCCTGTCCAGTAGTGACTGGAGAGTTTGTCACTATCTTTGTTATCCTTGTCTATTACATTTGTGTCCATATGTTTTGTTTATGACTTTCTCTGCTACTCTTTGAATGGAAAAGTTCCTTGATCTGATAATCCTAATGAAGCAGATGCTGTGATATGCCACATACCCTTAGAAATATGGGCAAGAGTAGCCAAATTCTGCCAAATGGGAATGTTACTGATTCTTCAGCCAGAAATTAACATCTTGTCTCAGTTTCAGTTGAAATATGATCTGAAAATAAAAGTCTTAGGATTTTTAATCTCTTTTCTGGGCAGTTTTGGTAAAGTGGTGATAGCTATGAAATATATTTTACTATTGATTTTTTATATCAGTTTTAGTGCATTTATCTATCCATTGGAGAAGCAAATGACCTCATACTGGAGGAGGTTCCACAGCAGTGAAACACTGAAATCATATGCATCTCTCTCTATACTAGCTAGTTTTCTATGTGAATGGCAAAACCATTAATACTTGTAACATTTTTTTTGAAAAGCCACAGCTGTACTAAGGGATTGGTAGCCTGCCTACTGGAACCTTTTGATCCATCATGTACTTCCTAGCAAACCTTACCAGGTGTCCTTTCAGCTGGTCTATGGCAAGGCTTTGATGTGCTGAGAACATGGTCACAATGTGGGGCAGCTGTGTCTCCAAAAAAGGAACAGGAAAAGCAGAGGGAATGACTGTTCAGATCTTGTTTATGGGTAGTCTGGCTGTGATGGTCCAACTTTTGCAGCCACAGTGGGACCAGCGCAAGCTTTGGAAGCCCCTAGAGGCTGACACTGATGTGGTGGTAACAGTTCTTGGCTCTGCATTATGATGAGCAGAAGGTGGCTCATCACTGTGTGTGTGGCGTGAACAGAAAATAAAGCATTTAGCCTTTGGTGGTGTGGCTTACTGACCAGACAGGTCAGATCTAAGTATTGCTTGGGTGAGGTCTGCTTGCAGGCTATGGGTTAGACTTTGCTTTGCTTTTGACCTGTAATTCTGATGCCTAATGCTCCTATTAATGTCATTGTGTCAAAGAGCCTTGATCATGCCTTTCCGTCAGATATATGCTGAGGACAGTAAAAACTTGGGGTGGGGGAGATCCTCAAGAATTCATACAGTCTAAGTATAAAATAAGAGATAGCAGGCAGGGAAGCACAATTAAACACTACTGCTTGGTGTCAGCACTATGCTTGGCATACCACCATCTGGAGGAAGATCTAACAAGTGAATGCTGGGCACTTAACATTGTGTCTGATGAATTAGAAAGACAAATACTGTGAAGATTCTTTTTTTTGCATGGAGTTATTAAAGCTGCAATATCCACAAGTAATGCAGAGCGTTTATAGGGAGGCATATTATTCATGGACTGTTTTGTTTCTTTTGGTCTTTTCAGGTGTTCCAGGACCTTGGCACTTCTGTGTTGTCAGGTGCATTTAGAGGATACAACATCTGCCTCTTTGCATATGGACAGACAGGTTCAGGAAAAACTTACACAATGATGGGAACACCTGTGAGTTACACCATTCGTTTTACACTTAGGGTCGAGGGTGGGATGTCCAGCAGAAACATCGCTTTATTTTGAAACCATGGTTATGGTGCTTGTTCAGCAGAATGCTTATACATATTTTATTTGGTATTTATATATATCAAATGAGAGTCAAGCATTTACATTTAGATAAATAATGTAGCATCAGCTAAAAGTACTAGAAAATATGATGTAGTTTAAATATTTATTTTAGATAACCTTCATCTTGCTATGTATGAATGTTATCGCTATGTTAGAGGACAAAAAAAACCCCAACTATATCGCTGAATAGTTCTCGTTTTTAGAAATGTATAGCTCAAGATAATACAAAGTATTCATTCTCATGGAATTTTTTGGCAGTCTGAGCTATGCTGAAATTAAATTACTTTCACAAAAAAACCTGGATACAGTGCACAGGAATACTTTTGTAACAGGCTTCATTATCTACTTCAGACATTTATTTGTTGCAGAAGTTATCCTTTGGCCTGTGCAAACTAATATTTGCTTTACTTCCAGTTTTGAAATGTATTTGAATAGTGTCTGCAGAATCTGTTACATTTTAAGATTCTTGTCTACCAGGAACCACTTAAAGTGTATTTTAATCTTGGTACTCAGATCGACGGGGTCAGTTGAGGATTTCCTGTGTTCTGCTGCAACACAAGGCAATTTGATCTCTATCCATAAATATTCTTGGCTGTTGGTGAAACATGCCCCTAAATAAGAAAAAAATTATTTAACAGTTTGTGCGCGTGGGCCGCTATTTCCTACACCCATGGGATTCAATTTTTAAGGTGAAATAAGGGTAAAAATTGTTCAAACCCCAAAGACAAGAAAAAGACTATTCTGGCATGGTTTGTGCTTTTGACAAGACTTTGGATTTTTAAAAGTTTATTTTCCCCACAGACATCAGCAATTGAATGTTGTTAAATCATTACCTGATTCTCCATTCATTTGATGCAAAATCAAGCTTAACTCCATGAAAGCCTGAAGAATTGTTAAAATTGGGGTTAATAGGTGACAAACTAGGATATTTGTATTATGTTATTTTGAAAATATCTTAGTAATTCAGAATGGCCACATCTTGAAATTATCCTCATTTCCAAGGAAATTTCCAGGTGTAGTGTTTCTAAGAGATTTCTGGCTTATAAAGTGATTTCTTTCTCTGTGGAATCCTGCTTTGATCTTATCTTTAATAACATGTATTCACTGTGAAACAGTGTTCAAAACTAGGTGGAAACAAGTGTTTGGTATAAACTGAATTTTGTCCACAGTGGTCCACCTGATGAACTTGACTTTCTTCCCCCAACACCATTTCAAGTCTGCCTTCTAAAAGCCTTTAATGCTATTCAGCAAGCAGATTCCACCAAAGCCTTAGAGTCTTTCTCAGGGTGTGTTGGCTCTGCAATCACTGAAGTGCAAGCAATCATGTCATAAGAACAGTTCATCGCACAAAAACACACCATTACGTCAGTGCTGTGTAGACCATTTGGGTAAAGTTTAAATCAGCTAGTTTGCGTACTGCTAGCAGCCCATATCGCATTCTGTCTGAGAGACCAGATTTACAAATCTAGAACATAAAGCTGTTCCAAGCCTGTTCTGTAGTGCCATAGCATGAAGAAATAAAAGTAGAATAACAAAAAACCAAAATATTCATTACCAGTCAAGCTAGTTTCAGTGTTGGCCTGGCTTCATCTAGACTGCAACACCTCTGACATAGGCATGTCCAGTGTCTTTACATCAGACAGTACTTTGATTTAACTCAAGCCTCTAACTTCTCATTGATGCTGTATAAGTTGCTCTAAAATGACTTTTGCTATAAATAGCATTTGCACTGAAGCTAAGACAGCTGACATTACACAGCACACGAGTCCCTGCAGTGTTTCATGTGCAAGATGCTTCAGCTAGAGTAGTAGAGCATTGCCATGCTGTTCTGAACTGCACTCCAGGGCAGTTTGTGTTGTAATCCACCATACAGTCATTACTTCAATGCTGCACTATGATTCTGTCCTTTTCTCATAACTTGGCCTTTATTTAAAAATAAGTTTTGCAAGAGTAATAGCAAGTATATTGTTTAATTTTTTTTTTCTGTTTATTATTTGAAGGCATCCATTGGGCTGACACCTCGTATATGTGAGGTACTTATTTTTTATTTCACTTGCATTTGTTCAAGTAGTTAGATTTTCTTGATGGATTTAAAATTTGCATAAACTTCTGGTTTGTGCAGGGCCTCTTTTCAAGGAAGGATGATTACTCAGACCAGACAGCATCTTGCAGAGTAAAGGTCAGGTAAGTGTGTCACTGTTTTGGGCAATGCTATGAATGCTTTCAGCAACATGTTCCTGTAATCAAACAAAGTAAAGACTAGTTTATTTTGTTTCTGTTTTCTCAGATGATATCGTTTTGCAACAAGGGAGAGAACACAGAGGAAGAATGAGAAAGTGTTGATTTTAGTTTTCCATCTCAGTATAGTTCTTGGGATGCTGTCTGTTCACTTTTGTATAGACAGCTGAAATAGGAGTGCATTAAAAATTTACTTCCTGTTTGTTTAACTCTTAAATTTGAGCCATAATCCTACATTCCATTCTTATTAATTGTTCCCATTGATCTAATGAAGCATTATGTTTGGAAAACTGGGGATTTGAAGTCCCTGGTGTTAAAAAAGCATATTTTTTGAGTTTTCAAATAAAATACTGAATGCCTCTTGCTTCTTAGAAATTTGGTACTATGAGTTCTTTCTACGTGCACTGCATGGGAAGGGGCAGTAACAGAGATAATGGAAATAATGAATTAATTAAATTTATTATGAAAGATCTATGTAAGATTCAGGTAGCTACATTGTCTAAATATATGCTTTCTCTCTTTTTTTTATTGTGTATATTTAACATTCTTTTTTTTTTCTTTTCAGTTTTCTTGAAATCTATAATGAGCGTGTCCGAGATTTGTTAAAACAATCAGACCGAAAGAAACCTTACACACTTCGAGTCCGAGAACACCCTGAAACAGGACCATATGTACAAGGTGAGAGTGGGCGTCACAACTAGCATCAGAATTTTAAGTAAATGTGTATCAGGTCTTGTATGTATCTTTGTGTATGTTCCTTGCGTGATCCTAGTTGCTTCTACTCTTCAAGAGTTACTTTCCTCAAATATTTTGCTTGTTAATATGAACATGTATAATACACTGAAAGCTTTGCCTCTGTTATCCCACTGGGTGGATATCCTGCACTTTTCTGTTTGCCTTTCCAGGCATAGGTTGTGTGTGAGCCATAGTGTTTTGCTTTCTTTTGTTTTAAAGAAATTTTAATCAAGAAATCCAGCAACATCAGCTCTAAATAGGTTCTCCAGATCAGCTTAAGGTCCCTCCATACCTGTTTCAGTCCTTGGCAGCAGTATATATATAAAATAATAATAATAAAAAAGTAGATAAACCCAACTGTTTGATGTTGCAGGCCAGGCCATGTAAAGCGACTAAAATCTGTATTACCTGAGTGAGAACCCAGCAAGCTTCATTTTCCTTCATTAAACTGAAAAAACATAGGATGGGTAATGTAGGTGCATTATATGATTAAAAACATCATACACTTTTTAATTCACACTTGGAACAGCAGTCCCTCAGATGGCTTTGTGTTTTCTAGTGAATCATAGCTTTCAAATCAGGTGACACAGCAGATTAAAAAAAACCCACAGGTATTTTTTCCATTTCAGTTTTTGTACTTACAGTTCATTTTCACTTTTCATTGGTGCCTTCACTTCAAGGTCTTACATAGCTTTAAATTGGAGTTTGGCCATTGGTACTTCGTAAATTGATTAGCTCCCAATGTAAAGTTTGCCTGCTATATTGCCATTTATCTGACCAAAAACTGACAAAAGGCATGTGTATCTGTCATCATTTAAGCCCAGCTGTCAGCTAAGCACCACACAGCCACTGACTCACTACCCCCCACCCCCATCCCCCACTGTGGGATGGGGAGGAGAATCAGAAGACAAAGGTAAAAAAAAATCATGGGTTGAGATAAGGACAGTTTAACAGGACAACATGAGGGGAGAAGAAATTGCTAATAAAAGAATATATAAATCGAGTGATGCACAATGCAATTGCTCACCACCAGAACCCGATGCTCAGCCTGTTCCCAAGCCACGATCCCTCCTCCCAGCCCCCTGCCAGCTCCCCCAGTATATATACTGAGCAGGACATCATATGGTATCGAATATCTCCTTGGCTAGTTAGGGTCAGCTATCCTGGCTGTGTCGCCTCCTAGCTTCTTGTGAAAATTAACCCTGTCCTAATCAAATGCAGGACATTATCCACCCCTTATTCTATACCATCTACATCATTCCCAGATCCTACACTTTCCAGTTAATCACCACCACTTTTCCTGTCTTTGATAGATAGATGGATAGATATATATACACACATACACAGAGCTATCATTTCCTTAGTCTGTGGGCCATCCCTCTAATGTGTCCATTGAGTTCATTTAATCCATGACTTTAGGGCTCCATCTGTCCTAACAGTCTTTCAGGGCAGGAGAGATGGAGTGTGTGGTGTGTGATGTTGGATTTTTGCATGCTGCATCCAGAGCTCATGGCTGGTGTATTTGGTGCAGCCCATGCCCACGGTCTGCAGGTTGAAGATGATGATCTTGAGGAAGTTGCTGGGTGCCAGTTGCTGAAGCCAGTTCAAGTTCCATCACCACCGCACTTTGCTCGGTTCCATCAAAGTCCATCCTTCATTAATTTGGGTGATTCTTACTGTAATATCATTGATATGGCATATAGCAACTGCAGCAGTGATGACATACAGTGGCAGGGTTATTTAGTGATTAACATCATACAATTTAATTCCCTGGCTATTCTCACCCAGAATCAAATCCCCTTGAGGTACACATCAAAATTCCCCATCCTTCTGCATCATTCACCAAGTGCACCCAGGTCCTTGAGCAAAAGCAATCCCACAAATGGGTTTACCTTTGCCTGAGGCAGGAGTAACCCAGACTGTCTTCCCTAACATATTTTTCATGTGCACTACAGGGACTTTATCCTCTTCTACAGTATGTAAAAGTTCAAGTGCTTGCCTTGGTGGGTTTGTGGGAGTGTGATATAGTCAATTTGACAGGCCTCCCCATGTTTATATTTCAGCCATCGCCCTCCATACCACAGGGGCTTTAACCGCTCAGCTTGCTTAATTGCAGCACGTTTCACATGCATGGATAACTTGTGCAATAGTGTCCATGGGCAAGTCCACCCCTCGATCACAAGCCCATCTATATGTTGCATCTGTCCCTTGATGGCCTGAGGTGTCATGGGCCCACCAAGCCATAAATAATTCACCCTTATGTTGCAAGTCTAAATCCACCTGAGCCACTTCAATCTTAGCAGCCTGATCCACCTGCTGCTTGTTTTGATGTTCTTCAGTGGCCTGACTCAGGTACGTGGGCATCTAAGTGATGTACTTTTACAACCAGCTTCTCTAGCCAGGCAGCAATATCTTGCCGCAGTGGGGCAGCCCACGTGGGTTTGCCTTTGCGCTGCCAGTTGCTCTGCTCCCATTGCTGCAGTCACCCCCCCCAGGGCATTTGCCACCATCCATGAGTCAATATAGAGATAGAGCACTGGCCATTTTCCTTGATCAGCAATGTCTAAAGCTAGCTGGATGGCTTTCATTTCCACAAACTGGCTCAATTCACCTTCTCCTTCAGCAGTTTCTGCGACTTGTCATATAGAACTCCGTACAGCAGCTGCTCATTCCCAGTTAGACTCACTTCAGCTTCCAATACAGTTAGCTGCTGGGATTGCCCTGTCACCCCAAAAGTACAGATGGGTTCTGCCTCGTTATAGCTTGATGGCACCAGGGTACACTGCGTACCGGTGTCCACTAAAGCCTTATACTCCTGTGGGTCTGATGTGCCAACCCATCAAATCCACGCAGTCCAATAAACCTGGTTGTCCCCTTCTTCCACCTGGCTGGAGGCAGGGCTCCTCTAATCCTGGTCATAGTATTTGTTACTCGCTTTTTGTAAACATGAATCAGAAATCCCTTCAAGAGGATCAGAAGTGAGATCAGCCCTTCCACTCTGTCTGGGGAACTGCCCGCTGGAAACTGGAGCAGGATTTTTCCAGGAAGAATCCCCTTTTGTGATTGTTTTTCCTTGCAACTCATGTACCCGTGACTCTAAGGTTGAGGCAGGTTTTCCATCCCACTTCCTCATGTCCTCTCATGGTCATGCAGGTAAAACCACAGGTTACCCCATTGTGTGTACCTTCTGTATCTTCTCTCTTGAGCAGAGGAACACTTGCTCCTAATAGCTGAGATACGGGCCTGTACAAGTAGGGAGTAGGGCGTATCCTCTCTGAATTGCTGGAACTCCCGGGGCAGTTTCTCCACAGCCAAGATGCAGGCCTGTAAGGAGGAAGAGAGACTTCCTTCATATTGCTGGAGTTGGCCAGCCATTTCATCCACTGTTTGTCCCTCACCTTCTTTCCAGGTCATTACTGCCAAGGAGTTGGCATACGATGGTGGTGCCCTTTGTAGAAACTTCCACCACATGGGTTGTGTGCATTGGACTTCATCTGGTTCTGTGGGTAACTGCTCGTTATCTGGATCGTTATAAATAATCTCCAGCATGGCTAATTCCCTCAGGTACTGGATACCTCTCTCCATGGTAGTCCACTTGCCTTGGTGACATGTAACTTCTTCCCTGAAGGGGTACCTTTCCTTCATGTCTGACAGAAGTCACCTCCAGAAGCTGAGGGCTTGTGTCTTTCTTCCAGTCACCTTGTCAATGCCCCCTTCCCTAGACAGGGATCCCAGTGGCTTGTCTCCTACCCCCTTAATTCCAAACTACTGGGCCTGTTATCCCAGCATCGGAGCAGCCAGGTAACAATGTGCTCATCTGGATAGCAGCTGAAATCCTTTCATACATCTCACAGCTTGCTCAGGGACTGGGATCAGGCAATTATCTCTGGTTCTGCCTCTTCCTCCTGTCCTCTTGATGACCCTGGTTTACCTTCATCTTTCATTAAGCAAACTGGTTTGTTTTTTTTTTATTATTTCTTCTTCTGCATACGGGCAACTGATACCAGCACAGCTTGCTTCTCTGGTTCAGCTGCAGTGCCTGTCGCCAGGGCTGGGGTAGCTGCAGTGCTTGTCACGAGGGTTGGAATAGTCACAGTGCCTGTTGGTCTGTTTTCCCTCCCTTTCCCCTCAGGGTGCTGATTAATATCAAGCAGTGTTTGGTAGATACTGGCCAGGGCCCAGCACAGTGCAGTAAGTTGTGCCTTTTGGGAATAGCCACAGTGTTTTCCTTTCAAATATTATAGCACTTCATCAGGATCTTGTAAATGTTTGGGAGTGAAGTTCCAAACCACTGGAGGTGAGAAGTTCTCTAGATACCTGCCCATATTCTCCCACATGCCATGCCACCCATGACTGTCCAGACTTTCTGGATGGTATTCATAAAAAATTTTTGTGTAACCCTAAACAAGACCTGAGACATATTCAGAAGATATAGCAATAAGAGCATACTGGCTTCAACATCCCAAGCTTATTCAAAATTCTCAAAAGCTGTTGTAATTAGCCTGAAGGAGAAAGGGGAGGTGAAAGAGCAGGAGAAAGTATCCCCCCTGCCTCTTCCCCATAGATTGGGTGCAGTTACTAATAAATTTCAATAGAAGGCACCCGAGGTGTGGGTATGGCAACAATGCTGCATACAAACACCAGCTTAACCTCATGACCGGTGATACATCATAAGTCAACGTTACCCATTACAGCAAAATGGTAGTCCTGATCCCTGTCCCAAAGGTGATAAACATCACCACAGGGAATACATAGTGCATATGAGGATTTACGTAACACCACCATGTGAACAAGTGAACCAACATTGTGACCGGTGACTATTTAACTAATGTAAGAAATGCATATAACAATTTTGTTTCGACATGCTCTGGTCAGATCTGTCATTATCTCAACCCTGTGAGACCCACGTTAGGCTCCAAAAAGGACTATCAGATATCCCCTTGTCTACTTTGGGTCAGCTATCCTAGCTGTGTCCCCTCCCAGCTTCTTGTGAAAATTAACTCTATCCTAGCTGAACCCTGGACACTCTCAAAAAATCAGTGCACTAGTGCAAAATCATACAGAGTAGCTTTACAGTGGAGAACTGAAGGAAAAGCCTTTTCCAAACTGATGCAAGTACCAAAATTAGTGAGTTTGCTTAGAAAGTAAATGCATATATTTTCTTTTCAGTGTGCCTTTTATCTAGTGGACAGAATTCCAAAGTTGCCTCTGGTATCACTGACTCTGCAACTGCTTGGCTGGCCACCAAGTGGGTAGTAACACCTGGGGAGTAAGCATTTAGTACGCAAAGCGCATATCACAGAATTTTATTGGTCCTGTCACATCAGATCAAATACTGATTTATTCTGGCTTTTAAATAGAGTTCTCTCTGTTTGTTTTGTGAATTCCTTTTGTTATCTCCGGTTAACTTTTCTCTCTCTCTTTTTCTTTATCACAGCATTACATGTCAGATTGTTATCCTCACTTCAGAGATTAAGGCAAGGTGTGATAATAGATAGGGTGACTTGACTGTGTGACTGAATGGAGCCTGGAATTCCCAGCTCTCATTCACTCAGCACCTGCAGGATCCGTCATAGCTCATCTAACAACCAATGGTTGTTACCAATTCCTCCTCTCAAAATTTGAAATAAGCACTTGGAAAGTGTTGAACTTGCATGGTCCTATACACAAGGGACTATCTGGCATTATGGTTACTTCAGCTGTGCTTTCCCAGCACATCAGCATCCTGTTTAAAGAGAGTTGGAAAATAGATGAATTGATGGTCTCATTAGTATGGCAAACTTACCATTCTTTGAAAAGCAGATTCATAGACATTTGGCCTTTATTGAGGTCTTTCCAAGATTTTCTTTCTACCTGCTTGTTATCGAAGAACTTAATTGTTGGTGGAGTACAGATACTAATTATTTTCTTTTAGCAGCTGCTCCTTCACCACACAAGAAAAGGCCTTTAAACTGCTTCCTTCCTTGGCAATTTCCATCCCTTTTCTCAGGCCTTATATCTCCAGTGATTCCTTGGCTGCATATAATGGAGTTTCCTTGTTTTAAAAGAAAATGAAGTTATAGCTTCTGCCAGTGGGCTGGCTTGCCTTTTGTCACTATTTTGTCTTCATCTAGAACCTTCCAGGCCAAATCTGTCACTTCTTTTCCAGTTCTGCTTTTTTTGGTTGGTGGTTTGTTGTTTTTTTTAACTTAATTTTACCCCTTTTGTATAAGGATTTTATACTTAGACACAACTAAAAATTGAATGGAACAATTCTATGCTAGAGTTCTGAAATATCCCATAAAAGTTCCCAGTTGATTAGATTTTGAAAATAATAGGAAAGGATAGTGGAAAAAGATTAACCTAAAATATTATTTGCCAGCTTTGACCATATTTGTAAATCCAGTGTGAATACTTCATTTTAGAAGATTCTCTCCCTCTGTATCTTATGACAGCCTCCAAAAATCATTTTATTAATGCCTGTAAGAAAAATTTAATTTTCATGATAAATGTGATTCGCATTTTTAGAAAAACTGATCGTGTGCATGAAAAATGAAGTAATTTCGCTGCTGAAGGCATCATGGGGTGTAATTAGGTGCTGTTGTGAGACCATGTGAACAGAAGTGATTTCATGCTGATGAGTCAGTGGCTTAGGGCAACAGTCAGATGACATAGTTCTTTATTTAGGTATGTGTATATAAATATATATTAAAAATAAATATGTTTATGTACAGTTTACGCAATTAAGAACTGCAGCAGTTTGCTTTACTTGAGACAACCCTGCTGTCTTTTAGGGAGAGGGACTAATAAAGAAGGTGTGATTACATAGCTCCTTTTGGAACTGCACTCATTAGCTCACATCAAAAATAAGCAGCAGTGCGGAAGTCCAGAGGTCTTTTGAATGCAGGTGAGGAGTACAGTCAGCTTGATTTTAATAACATCAAATTCAAGAAAATGAAGCGGTTCTCAACACTGGTACAAAATGCCCTTCTCACCTGCAGTAATACATTGTTGCTATCATCAATTGCTGATCTCTGTAAGGAGTGCCTGCTATGTGCTGAAGTAGTCTTTGGCAGTTTTATACGTAGTCTCTCTCTGTGCAGGATCAGAACGCAACAATATTGTTTCCGATAGCTGGATGGCTGAGATCAGAATTATCAGCAAGCTTACTAGAAGGGGAGCTTGTTTTGTATTCTCCCTCTAGGCAATTTGCTGTATGGGAGAAGTAAAAATGGTGAACATCAGCAAAGCCCAGAAATTTTCCATTATTTTCCGTAGATCCTGTATGTTAAGGACTAGCATCTGTATTTGCATCATACTTCCTGCAAGCTATCAGCAATTTTAAGGTCTGCTGATTTTGATCAGAAGCTCCCCGGTGTACCATTAGTTTGTCAGTTGTATGGTTGGTGTTGATATTCAGAGTACAGTTAGCAGTGGATGAAGAACAGACAGAGAGGAAAATTGGAAAACTTAACCCCTCTAAGGATGCTTAGGTGCTCTGGACAATGCGTTTTCCATTTGCAAGTCCAGTCAGGAAGTCCTAACTCTGAACACTGGGTATTTTGAATAGTTTCCAGCCCATCATTTTTCCATGTAAAGGCTGTGAGATTGTAGCCTTTAAAATGCTGAAAGTGTTTCAGTGCTTTGGGTTGGAATTGTTTCAAACTTCTCCCTCACAGATGGTTGCACTGTTAAGGAATCAGCCTCTCTTAAATCAGGAAATGATGCAATCTATTTTGTTACCCTGAGAGATTTCTGAGGGAGATCCTTTCTTATTCCAAGGCAGATTTCTAGATGAGCAAGTGTTTTTGATCTTTCTATGGGACTTGAAAATTACTTTCTTTTTGTAGCAGCCAACAGAACACTTTGTCATTTCTTTTCAAACAACATTTACAATATTTCATTTACCTTATTGAAAAACTAAATGTTTTGAACTCTGTGCTAGAATCACTATTCTAGTAGTAATGGAAATGTAGGTAGGTAAGAATTTCTTCCATGCCTCCATTTTATAACTGGATTTTTATTCAGTTACATAAGACCCTGAAAAAGGGTCTGGGAAAACAATATATGATATTTTCCATATTCTAATCTTTGAAGATCCCAGTGCTGTTGGAAAAATAATGGCCCTCTTTCTCAAATGGAAAATGTGATGACTTCTGGAATTAATGTATTGTAAAGGGACACTAGAGAGCAGAAGAAATGCTTTTGTTTGAAAATCAGCCTATATTTTGTGTGTGTGTGCAAGTGCGCATGCATGCACACTACAGTTAGGGGGTTTTTTAAAAGTGTGGGTGATTCAAAAATCTTTTTTTTTCTTTATGTGTATCAGTTGTTAAAGGACTAAAACAAATTCCCATCTTTGGCTTAGATTTTGCTTTCATTTGAAATTAAGTAAGCTGTTATGATGTAAGTATAGACTCTCTCTAACAATGTCAGAAGGAACTTATTTCAGGCTGGTTGAATTTTATATTCATCTTGACTTACATTTTAGCAGTAGATAAATGATTTGATCCAAATAATCACATTTTTCAATACTCTGCCTTCATCCATGCTTTCGTGGCCTGCAATAAAACAAACCAAACCTAAATAAGTGTGTGTTTGTGTGAAGTAGCCCGGGATTCCAGCTGTGAGATAAAACATTCTGCAAAGGAGTGTTTTACTAGATACTGTATGACGAAGACTTGCTTCTCAATTCAGGTGGTTTTTTTAAGAGTCACTGCAGTACAGATGATAACTAATCATCACCATAAAATGCAAATGAGGCATATTAAACCGGATTTATGTGAAATACAAGCCTGTTGAGGTTGATTTTGCGTGTCTGCTGGAATTTGCAAGGGGCTGGCAGGTCCGCTACAGCACAGCAGCACACTGCCCTCCACTGGGGCCCTGTTAGTCACAACCACCACTCTGACACAGCAGGCTCTGCAATGCAGTATTTCTTTTATTTGTTTTCAGTGGGCTTTTTCCCCCTTGAAAATAAAATCAGATTAAAAAAAAAAAACAAACCTGAAAGCAGAAGATATCAAAAGGCCCGACGTTTCATATCATTATTTGGGTACCCTCTGGGGAGAAAAGAGCATGAAGACTTAGTGTTGCAGGCTGAAGCCTTGTTCGGTAAATGGTAAATATTCGCAGGGGTTGGTTCCTAATTCTGTTAGTTGCACGAGCAGAGCCATTATCCAGAAGCAATGGCAAAAAGCTTCTTTACAGGATCTGTACCCAGTTAGTAGCAGTGACACAGCTGAAAATTTCTTACGGAGTTTCAGTTATACTGTTTTTTAAATACCGTTGTTCTGCAGACAAGTTTGAAAAAGGTCTGTACTCTGAAGGTACAAGTCATTTTTTAAACTGATGTCACTGCATCTGAAGGATGGGCTGCAATTTTTTATTTTTTTTTTTTTTTAAATAAAATAGTTACTCTAGTTGAGAGACCACTTGTAGAACAGACTGGCATCGCAGCAGAACATCCTTATGCTTCTGATGTTGGGTAAATTGTTGGGTAAACTGACTGAAACTTCCTGAGAAAAATATGCATTTAACTCTTTTTAAATCTTTGGCAGGATTGACTCAACATTTAGTTACAGACTACAAGCAAGTTGTAGAACTTCTAGAAGAAGGAATAGCTAAAAGGTATTTTATAAAACAAACCAGCTCCATCTTTAACACATTTTTCACCATGTGTTGATTTCATTGATGTTTATTTTACTAACAGTGTTGCCAATGCTTTGTTGTGACAGGATATCAGATTTGCTGATCCTGTACATGACGTGCACATAAGATGTTACCTATCCTCATATTATCCCCAGCAAGAGCTACAAGCACTCGTGAAGTTGTTTCTTCAAAACTGATCCTATGCTGACTTACCCACAAAATTCAACCATCTATCTGGGATAAAAAATGCATGCCAGGGAAACGTTTTGGTGTAAACAGACTTCCACTTTTCTCCTCCACTTGCTCATGACACTTTAGACTGTATAGCTTTCAACTCGCTTGTTAGTGTAACTTAGTGATTTAAAACTGCTGAAAAGATAGTGTATTTTTATTTAATTTCTAAAAATATTTGTCTTATAATTATTTGCTTTAATTTTTATAAGTATTTTTTAAAGTTCTTAGTCCAAATCATGCACGTTCGCTATGAGAGAACTGTGGGAATTGGCACACTAGTGAAGCCAATGATTTTGGCTCTCAGTAGTCAAGACACTTTTTTACTTTTTTGACAGAGAGCCTTGGATACCAATGCAACTGCCATTACAGTGATAGAAAAGAGTTATATTTGAAAGGATCCTCCAAATACAAATCACAGTTCCAAAATTGGTGTTAAGTCTTATCATAGGAGAGGTTGAGATTTTAGATATCAGTGATGCTGGGAAGTAAATAAAAAACTAAGCTGCGTTATCACATAAACATAGAATATACAGCAGGATTAAGTTTTGATGCTTCTGCTTGTAGTGATCAATAGATGCAACTCTACGGTAAGAGGAGAATTTTTCAGAATAACAGCAAAATTCCAGTCTGTCTACTAGTGTAATCCTACAGTTGTCTCATTGCTAAGGAAGTAGAAGATGTAGAGAAAACTAAATCAGAGGTTCATTACTTTGTGTGTAAGTTCTTGTGATGCTGAAGTTTTAAATTTTGTCACTTGCATGAAACTAAGCAACTTCTTTTTCTGAGTAACTGTTCAAAAATTTATTTGGAATATACAGGAAACTCCTTTTTACCTATAGTCTTTATTTTTATGAAATATTCTGCAGAGCATTTATTAGCACATTATAAAAGCAAACAAACTAATTTAAAACATCCGCAGTCTGGGAAATTGTGTCAAATGGACATCAGCAAGATCTTAAGGATAAAGGTGGGGAACAGGTTGCAGTTGCCCCATACAGCTGGAGGCAGGAGAGGAGCAGATGGGGCATGATGGTTCCAGGTCTGGCTATACAGGAAAGATAAGAGAGGAAGCTCCCCTTGAACATGGGTGGTGCCTTTCATGGGGGAGAGGGCAGCTGCTGTACTAACAACAAGCAGAGTTTACTGGAGGCATTTTTTTTTCTATCAGTTTTTTTATCAAGCCATCTCTAGCCCTGCTCTGGTTGCACCTGTCCATTATAAAATAAACAAATATGATTTTCAGCATGCAGTCATTGTTTTTGTTGTAACTTTCAGTGCTATTATTTTTTTTTATCTTAATGCTTTGCAAGACTCAGTCTCAAATGCTTAAGAATAAAATTTTCGAAATGCAGGAAATACAAATTTCCAAAAGCATAGCTCTTGTGCTCTGTAAAGCAAAATAACCAACGAATCTAGATAATGTTATTACAACAGCTAAAAATATTAAAATGTACACTACGTGCCACAGTGAAATAGAATATATGAAAAACTAACACATACATTCTCCCCTAAAAATGCTCACACGGGTTGTGAGCAGTTGAGATGTGAACTTGCCCTCTAATTACCCTGCGTATTGTTGGAGGTGAGAAGCAAGTACTAACACTTCCTCCTCCAAATCCTGGGGCACTTTCTATTTCTCTTTTGTGTTATAAACTTAAGTGCTGTTCTTTTATATTCTCTGCCCACTGTAGAGCTGTTTGCTGTCTTCTGCCCTTTACCTATTTGTTTATCTTCCTCCTCCAACGTCTGGAGACTAGCTCGCATTCTCCTGCTTCCTCAGCTTAGGCTCACTTATAACCATGATGCACTAGACTGCCTGTAGCTTTTGGTGCCTGCTGACTTGGCTATGGAGGTGTAGGACGCAGTGAGCAATAGAGAGGAGAGTCCTGGCTTTGGCCTCCTGCGGCAGGCGCTCAGCGTCGTCCGCACAGCTGCGGCTCTCTAGTGCAACTGGTCTCTGCAGTACTCTGACAGCTGGGCTCATAACAAAAACGTGGTTCCACAGTCCTTTTCTCCACTACTAAAACTGCCTGATGTTGTTGAGGGTAAGCTTGGCAAAACTGATGCTAAAGGCTGCGCGTATAGCCAATATTCAAGGCAAGCTACAAGAGTGACAAAGGAAAAGACCTGTGACCTGGCTTCTGCCCTAGGCAAAACTCGGCTTTCTTTGGGTTTGTCTAATCAAAACAACAACAAAGAAAGTAGAATTTCCAAAAGTTTATGTAACAGAGACAGTGGGAGAGTGCCACTGCTCCTTCTCTTCCTGTGCCTGGTACCTGCTAGCCGGAGTGCAGTGGGTCAGAGGGCTAGAGCTGGATGACTAGTCTGTCCATGTGGTAAAGCCAAGGAAGTGCTACAGTAGTGAATTACAGTATTCGTTTGGTACTCACATGGGTAGATTGGCTAATCTCATCGGAATCCTCTAACAGCGTAAAACTACTGTGTCAGCACTGTGACAGAAGGGAGCCCCAGAAGTGGTGTACAAACCTTTTTGGACCCTTTGAAGTGCCAAGAAATAAAGATGGGGACAATATGGAGAAAATGTACTTGGCCAGTACATTCAGTGGTGTTGGGGATGAGCTGTACGATGCTGTTGCTGGCTGTACTTCTCTGCTGTGTTCTACCCTTATGCAACACCTGACACCTGTGCTGTAAGGCTGCTTTAAGGTATTTCTTCAGAGTGCTGCTGGTGGACAAAAACACCTCTAACTGATCCTTGGTTTCCACCCTTCCAGGTCCTCTGCCAAACACACTGTTATCAGATCCAAGAACACAGCCTACCATATTCTCCAAGTTTCATATTCCTTCATCTTCATTTATCTGCTGTATTTGGGGTTTTTTTTGCTTTCCCGGAATACAGGGAAATAAGCCTTTGTAATTGAATGGTTTGTTCTTCTTTCTAGAATCACAGCAGCTACACATATTCACAATGCCAGCAGCAGATCCCATGCTATCTTCACCATCCACTATACTCAGGTTAGCTAAAAATAATCCAGCTTCCTTTTCACTCTCCAGAAGCATTGTTCAATGTGTTGTGCATTGTTTACTTGTCACTGTTTTGTGCTGTTTGTAATAATCTCGGTGGAAGCTGTTACTTATTTCCTTTGGATCACACTGCAGATGTGTTACGCTTCCTACACCGCCTGACGTGTTGAGTGTTTATTGAGTGTGTTCTTGTTCCTTTATGCAAGCTTATAGTCAGAAGTGATGCCAAACACTCACTGTAAAAAGAAATGTTTAAAGTCTTCATCAGCCCTTTGAAATGCAATACCCCTTCTAGGATGCTGTGAAAATTGCATGTGAATATGTTTGAAGTTACGTTTTGTTACACTTGTTTAGGATCCTTAACTGAAGTATAACATTAGTTTAACACTTACCAAAATTTTGTATCTGTCCAGCTTTTCAGATGTGCTCATCTCTTTAGCATTTGGCACCCAGTACTCTCCCAGAGACAATGCACCCTTTCTCTGGAGGAATTATATCCTTCCCTGGCAGGGAAGTTGTTTAGTGATCCAATAGACCTTTTCTATCTCACACTTCTAACATCCTGTAATCACAGAACATTTGGGGGTATTTTTCAGTAGTTTCACAAAAGACCTTTGGAATACGTTAGTGGAAAATAACTCTGCAAGATCTACAAGGAAGCCTTTCACAGTCACTAGGCAGTAAAGGTTTTTTTCAAGAGGAAGTAGGCATAAGAGGGTAGTTTCTCTGATGGGTGAGAAAGCTGTTGAGTTAATGGTTTGAACATAGTCAGTGGGTCAGAGTCACAAAGAAAGGCAGTGAGACAGTCATATGTACAACTCAGTTTCAATAAGAGTGCACATCTATTTTATTTTCATTAATTAAGAGGAATAATCTTCCTTATTTATATTTTTCTCTTCAGGCTATATTAGAAAACAATCTCCCTTCTGAAATTGCAAGCAAGATCAATTTAGTGGACCTTGCAGGCAGGTAATAATATACTGAGGGGCAAAAAGGTAATTTTCTCTAAAGATGCTGGTAGTACTGCCTTAAAAGATGAAATTTAGTATTTTCAAACTTCATTAAACTAACAATAAGCCTGACTTTTTTATACGATAACAAGGAATACTGAGCTAATATTGTCTCTGTCATCTGTTCTTCTGTATTGGGTATTGGATTTCACTGGGGAAGGGAATTCCTGGGTCCTCAGATCCAATACTGTTCTGTTGCATACATTTAAGGTAATTCCATTCAACCCTGTATTCTTATTAAGTGGCTTTTCCAGTAGCTATTGTTGGAATTACCAAATCTGAGCTTGAAAAGAAAGAGAAAAAAAGGAATGTATTCCTCATGGCTGCCTAGCATGGGTGGAAGAAAATAGTCGTATCTCACTGCTTATGTTGTTCATGTTCCAAATGTTCCTAAGTCTCTGATCTTAACTATGCATTTCAGTGAGGAACATGTGGTTATGCTGGATATGATAGAGAACAGAAAGATGGAAGTTGTGCTGAAGATGTATAGAACAGTTGGAGAAGAGGACATTTTTCTTTCTCAAGAACATAAATCACCATGCATGTCTGAGCAGAGAAAGTAGTGTTGAGGGGATATACAGACTTTTGCACTGAGCCTGTCTACCCTTGTTGTGAAATGTATGTTTAGGGTTTTTTTTTTTAATTCAGAACCACTATGACTGGGTTGCACAGTTCAGGGTTGAATTTATGTTTTGATGGGTCTTTAACAGTAGTTTGCACCAATGGCCTTTGCTCGTGGTTGTTTCAAAGCATATGTGTTTTTTTAATTGCAAAGTTTGCAACTTCTGTTTTCTTGTATGTCAGGAAAATACATAATGTTTTCATATTTATTGTATGTTAATAATTAAGCATTTTTGTTTGGTTTGCAATGTCTTTTCCATGCTTGTGTTCTACAGCGAAAGAGCTGATCCCAGTTACTGTAAAGATCGAATTACCGAAGGTGCCAATATTAACAAGTCGTTAGTTACACTTGGAATTGTCATCTCCACTTTAGGTGAGCACAATAGTTCTTTATATTGAAGGGTAGTGATAAAAGCATAGGACTCACTTACCATGTTTATCTATATTTACAACAAAAAGCTGAACAGAACAGCTATGTGGCATCTTCATAAATTGTAATGATATCTAAGAAAATTAAATATCAATGACAGAAAAAGATAAACCCTTTCCTGAGCTCTGTGGTACTTCTCCTTCAGCACAAAATTCGCAGATGTTCAGCAGCTGCCAGAGCATAAACACCATAACTAGTGAGGGGGAGAGCAGTCATGCGGACAGTCCTTCCACAGGCAGCATCAGTGGGACCAGGCGACCGGCTTATATCCCGTACCGTGACTCCATCCTCACCTGGCTTCTGAAGGACAGTCTGGGGGGCAACTCCAAGACCATTATGATTGCTAGTGAGTTTGGTTTCTATTCATTGTTAACATTTTGCACTACATTACCCCCTTAAAAATACATCTCTACTATAGTGAGAAGACAACTATATCACTTAGAATCTGTCCTTGTAAAGATTTTCAGAAATACTTCATAGGATGCTCAAGAAAATTGAAAGGCATGCTGATTGTGCATGAAGTTAAGCTTAAGAGCCTTTCCAAGATCATAGCTTTGATTTAAAGTGATTTATTCGGTTATAAATACAATCTTGAGAAGACATTCTCTGTGAGCTTGATGAAATATCCCTAAGGATATTGTTGATTTTGGTTTTTAAAGAAGCAAGGCTAAAAAAATCCACCTTTTGAAAACTGAATGGTTAAACTGATTACTGTTTAAAATAGTGTTTCTTTTCTATTTGTTTTCTGTCTGTAGCTATCTCTCCTGCCAGCTCCAGCTACAATGAGACCATGAGTACTTTGAGATATGCTTCAAATGCCAAAAATATTATTAACAAGCCTAGAGTGAATGAGGTGAGGCCTTTAGTTCTGCTTTTTATTCTTGTTCCATTTTGTTGTATGTATTATTTAAGGTTTATTCAGTATATCAGCTCTTTGAATAAAATTCATACCTCTTTTTCCCATGTTAATGAGAGCTAAATAGGAGCCTGGATATTACAGAAATAATTTCCTTGATCCCCTGCAGCTTAAACCATTTAGAATTTCACACCTATTTTACATTCTTCATCTCTGTCCATTGAGTTTCAATCCTCCTTCTCTTTGAACTGTTATGACATGTATGTTTACCCTATGTCTTTATCCTAAATATTGGCAGAGTTAAAGATCTGTTGGGATTATTTGTTACTATTTAACCTGTTACTGTAAGTGCATAACCCTTGCAACCCTTCCTTTTGGCATGTTAAATGAACTCTGCTAAGGTTGCAAAGTCAAGAATTCAAAAGTTAATACGCCAGGCCTAAGGTAGTCTATGTAGTCTCAATTTGTCTTCTTTTCAGTACACAAAATTATGAAACCTTTAAATACATGGGAACAATTTTTTCCATAGAACCCCAGCTTCATACATTGCACAAAATATGCCTGTTCCAGGTATGAACTCTGACTGTATGGCAGATTCATCTGTTTGATTGTGCAGGGGTCCTTCACAGGCTGCACAAGTTAAAAGGTGGCAGGATATTAAGGGGAGACTCTGGTGCTGCCTTGGAGGACTGGATTCTGTTGCTGCCCCTGCTACAGCATTCTTGTTCAGTGCTAGTCCAGATGCTTAAAGCAAACTTTCAATGTGTGCTTGTTCCTCATTCTCCACCCTTACCCCAAGTCCATATTTATCAAATGGGAAAAACGTAAACTCTCTCAATCAAAGACGTGCTGTTAAAACAGGCTGATTAGAAGTTGTGGAGGTTTTAGATGCTACAGTGATGAGAACCAGCATAGAAAAATCCATGGGGAAATGCATAATTCTGTCTTTTGTCACAGAAAAATTCAAATAGCATGTAATAATCAAGATCTATGATCACATATTCTAGAAATATAAAACTCTTGAGTTGCTGCTCTTTAACTGAGCATTCTTCACCTGGCATTCTGCACGAGGCTGCTATCCTACAGTGATCATATAACTAAAGGACTGAATCACAGTGTATCCATTGAAGGGGACTGAATTGAGGTTTCAAAAAAGTCTTGATTCCAGCATTTCCTAATCTTTAAGCAGTTGACTTTATAACTTTAGTAGTGTTCTTTTGTGATTTGGCCTGGGTATATCAAGATTTTATCTGTGGATAAAAGGGTAGAATCATAGAGATGTACTTAATTTATTTGCTTTCCTAATGATACTCTCTTAAATCTTGGGCAGAAGGAAACCCTTGTAATCCAAGGTTTCCTAAATTTAATTTGTGTCCGTATTACCAGTACCTATAACTAGTTTTTAGACATCACTAGTAGCAGCAATAGTGTGTTTGGTTTTGGCAGCAGCATTTTTCAGCTCTGTGACAGGTCACAGGCAAGTAAACACAGTCCTCCTGGGTTAGCCTCTTGTTACATACAGCCTCTCAGTCTCCCAACTTGTGTGCCCATCACTCTCTTGCACAGCCCATGCTAGACCCTTAACTCCATCCCTTCAGCTAGCTGCCTTCTTCCCCTCACTGCAAATTGACCTGAGCCAAAGTGTCACTGGCAGCCCAGAAAACGTTGACCCTTGACTCAAGAGTTTCCCTGAACTGTCTACAAAAAGCTGGTTTCCAGAAACTGCCTGTGCAGTGGTGCTTACTCTGAAAGTGAGATAAATGCCTCCACACAAGCAGGTTGGAAATGCTTTGTGTATCAGCTGCAAGGGCTTTTAATACCATGGTTGGTGACATTCTGACTTAGTCTCCTCTAGCCTGATTTTCTTCTCTGCATGACAGAAATAAGAGCATTTTTCTGACCTGATTGGACTATTTGGAAGGTAAATCTGTAAAAGTAGTGATGTATCTAGCTATTGTCATGACAAGAACAAATACTATGGTAGGTCTGTGTTCAGAAAAGAGATGGAACAAAGTTTATGGGAAAAGAGAACCTGTCAAAGACGGGAACCACTTGCCCCTAGGCAGTACATCCCAGGGGCCTGGCACAGTGGAGCAAAGAGTACTGCTGTGAGTGTGCCTGTGCTCCTTTCCTCCTGGCTCTTGGAACAGCTCTGAATTGATTTCTTTAGCTAGAATTTGTTAAAGAATGATTTTTCCAACACCTGTGTCTCAATGTTTCAGGATGCAAATGTAAAACTGATCAGAGAACTGCGAGAAGAAATTGATAGGTTGAAAACTATGCTGATGAGCTTTGAACTGGTACGTAGGAACTCTTCCCAGCTGGAGCTCTAATGGTGCTTTGGGTAGCTACAGTAGCTTACTTTCATCTTAGCTGTTTATTGTTCCATGTTTATTGTAACTGGAGGGAAATTAAACTGTTCTCTGAGTGATTTCACAATTATTATAAGGCTAATTGCATTTCTGTCATTTCTCCTTTTTCTGGCATTAAATTCATAATCCTGAAGTATAAGCAGTTGTGTAATGATTAGAAAGGATTTCCTTGCCTGTCTTTCATGGAGTTGGATAGTTTTGTTGTCCAAAAATATAATGAAATAGAAAAATTTTATTTGTAGGGATATGGCAGCACCAAGACAGTACAAAATAATAATCACTGATGTAATTTCCCTGCCAGACTTGTTACAATCCTCTATCCCCAAAAAGTAAACTGGTATACCTCAACAGTATTTTGGAGGTTTCACCTTGCCTGCACATTCTGTCCCCCAAAAGAAGTTGTGAACATCTGTGAGCCCTCACAATACAGCTGACACTCTTTGTGGTTTTCTCCTTTGGAATAATAATAGCATCTTGGTTTTCCATGCCATGGAGAGCATGTTTTGCTGGGAGAGACTGGAACTACAGGATTTATTTACACAGAAGTATTTCTCTGTTAATACTCTTTCACCAGTTCGAAATAACTTGCATGCACTAGCTAGAGAGGTGTAGGCTAGGTGCTAGAAGGCAGCATCGAATGTCTGTGTATTTTATCTTTCCTTCTCCTGAGTTCATCTCCTTGAAATTCTGGAGAGTGTAAGAACATGCCTGCTGGTTGTGAATAAGGAAACTAACATGTAGATCTTGGTGGCTGCTGTTTGTACAGAGGAATTCCAGTCCTTCTTGGAGTGATGACAGGGATGGAATTCTGACCGAGCTGGTTCTTCAGAATGAAATGAAGGTTTGTCTGATCTATTTGATGCTGTAAGTCTCTCCTGTTTCACTGGGCTGGGGAGATAGCATTGCCATAGTTCTGAAATGATAGTGAAAATGTTTTTGTCCTAATTCTTTCCTGTTTGCTCTGAATATGCAGGAAACTGCCATCCTTAATGCATGTGTCATGGTTTAACCCAGCTGGCAACTAAGCACCATGCAGCCACTCGCTCACTCCCTGCCCCAGTGGGATAGGGGAGAGAATCGAGAGAAAGAAAAAAAAAAGTAAAACTTGTGGGTTGAGATAAAGACAGTTTAATAGGACAGAAAAAGGAAGGGATAATAATAATAATAGATTATACAAAACAAGTGATGCACAATACAGTTGCTCACTACCCGCTGACCGATGCCCAGCCAACCCCCGAGCCGTGGTGTCCCCTGGCCAACTTCCCCAGTTTATATACTGGGCATGGCATCATATGGTGTGGAATACCCCTTTGGAACATTTGGGTCAGCTGTCTCAGCTGTGTCCCCTCCCAGTTTCTTGTGCACTCCCAGCCTCCGCTGGCAGGGCAGTATGAGAAGCTGAGAAGTCCTTGACTTGGTATAAACACTGTTTAGAAACAACTAAAACATCAGTGTGTTATCAACATTATTCTCATACTACATTCAAAACACAGCGCTATACCAGCTACTAGGAAGAAAATTAACTTTCTTCCAGCTGAAACCAGGTCAGCATGTTGGGTGCTCTCTACCAATTTGTGATTAAAGTCTCATGTCCTTAATTGGATACTGTCCATTGCCTATCACTAAGTCTGCACTATCTACTCCTTGTTTGAAAGCTGTCTCAATATATCACAGTAGTTCATTATACAGAGCCTCTGTCTTCTAAGATTAAACTCCTCCAATTTATTTAAAGGAAATTATTGTGCAGTCACCAAATTACTAAGAAGATTTGATCACTGGTGACCTGGAGAGGTTTTGGAGATCTTAATTTTAAGTTTTGCTTAAAGACAGGCAAAATAACTAGTTGTCAGAAAGATATATGTTCATGCTATTTGGGGAATGAGTCTTCAATAGATTAAACCTACTCCACTAGGTGGTAGTACAGTTTTTACTAGATTTTTTTTGTTGCCACAGAAATGTACTGCAATTAGAAATACACCAGCATTGCAAGTGGTGAAAGAATTTTGCATCCAGTAACTGGAAAAAAATGCTGTTCATTCTGCAGAAATTTATGTATGAGAAAAATTAACCTGCTTAGTAAGTAAAACAGTTTCCCCTCCTATTCTTTAAGATTGAGCAGTTGACCAAAGACTGGACAAGTAAGTGGACAGACAGGAAAGCCATTATGGAAGAATACAGTGTGGACATCAACAAAGAAAAAGCTGGAGTAACAATAGATTCTAGTTTACCTCATCTAATGGCCATGGATGATGATATCCTCAGCACAGGAGTGGTGCTGTATCATCTCAGGGTGAGATATTGTCACTTGTCTTATTTTTCCCTTGAATTTGAAAACATTTATTTTCTTTGGAAACAGAGAGTGGTTAAGATGGCATTACAACAACAGCTATCAAAAAGTAAAGGCCACAGTCCACAAGACACAGATAACGGGGAAAAAATTAAAAGATGATACCTGAAAATGGAGGAGGATAAGAATTCATATATGGAATAATAAGTTGACCTCTTATGAATGCACGTGCAAACTATTTGATAATGTATCATAAGCAAAATACTCAAATTAGGCATTAGTAGTTTGTCCACAAAGCATGAGGACAGGTCTGTGTGTGTGCGTGTGTAAACGTAAAGGATGGTGCTTAAAGTATACCAGACATACTGGTCCAGATTTTACTAGGTACTTGTATGCTTGAGACTGGAATACTTGTATATGTGTAGATCAAAGATAAAAGTAAGCTTTAACAAGCACAAGCTCACTTTGACAATGACTTCTATATATTGCTCTTTTAACCCCATGAGGCCTGCCAAGTGGATTCCAGGTGTGTAACTTGAATGCTAATTACTTGTGATCCCACTTGATTGGCTATTTTCCAGTATCAGGTAGAAATCCTGCCCTCATAGATACTGTTTTGCTGTGTAGCTGTTCATTTAAGGCACCAAGGAGCTTTCATAACATTGTATGTATATTACTCCACATTGAGGCTTATGATATACATGGCTAGGTTTTAGGGGATTTTTTTTTTTTTTTTTAATAAGTCAGTGCTAAGCTGGACTTTAAGTTTTTAATGTTGTTTAAATTAATGGAAATTACTGAAATATTGATGCTGCTTAACGTAAAAGGAATGATGAATGGGTACCTCTACAGAAATGCACTCATTAGTAAAAAATGTGTTAAATGTGTTAAACATGGTTGAAAATCATCTATCTGTCTACTAATAAAATATCTTAATCCAAATCTAGGTTTTGTGCTACTTGATATAGTTTAGGGACATGGGATTTTTTTTTTCCTTTAAAAAGCTGCAACAAATATTTGAAACAGAAATCATGCTGCTGTTCATCATGTTGAAAGAGAAACCTTACTAATTTTCTTCATGCCAGCACAAAGAAATTGTACCAAGTAATAATCAGGGACCAAGTAATAATGTCCAGTGCTGATGAACATGCAACTTGATTACTCAATCCTACATTAACATTAAATATTTATTAAAAGTAATTGCTACTACTTAAATGTCTTTCCATTATGTGCCATTTTGGAAACAGCAAATTTTTTCACATACTAATTTTGACAACACCTGAAGTAATTTAAAGATATTCATTTTAATGGAGAACCCTAGTTTGAAGGGTCACCTTCTATAGTCATTAGTATCTCTGTCACACTAACATCTTTGTCCCGTTTCTTTGCTCCTAGATGCTGCCTTTTCTTTTCTTTGTGCTTTGCACCTTTTAGACTCTGGTGTCTATTACCTTCATCTGAACAGCAAGAAGGTAAAACATTAGTGGTTCCTTACATACTAGGGCTTCGACATAAAACAGCACTTTGTCCTTTTATGGAGAGGTCGTGGCAGCAGTTTTCAGATCATGTAGAATAAACAATGTGTTACTCTTTTAGTCTCTTGATATTCCATAATGTTAATTGTACTAATCAATGCTGTGCCTGTGCTTAAAGAACCTTTCTTTCTTAGGTTCTGTTCTTTTTTTTCTGGCTTTCATTAACAAAAATGTATGTTTTCCCTATAATCTAACTGACCTTTTTGCATAGCTTAAAAGTATGGGATTCGTTTATATTGTTTAAGAAAAAGATGCACTTCAAAAACTTTTTTGAAAGTTGGAGTACTCCTAAATCTGAAGGGGGAAAGCAGTCTCACTCTTTATGGTTCTGTAATGCACCTTGGGAATGCTACCCTTAGACAGGAAACACTGCCAGAAGAGGGTGACAATGTAGAACCACTTCAACAGGTATGAAGATGTACCTCGATATATTAAGGTGAAGTTGTGCAATCATTTCATCTGAATCATCTGTCTTTCACTTTTTCAGGTGGAATACTAAATATTAAATTAGGGAAAAGTATAAATATTTAAAATATTAGCTCAGTAATAGCATTTGAAAAAATGAAATCGACATGGGCCTGGGTTATGACTATTTTTGTTTTATTTTCTTCTTTATGTTGAGATAGTTTGCTTGTATTGGATCTGTACCCTTGCTCTCAGCTGCAATTTTTAGTTGTGCTTAAACTCACCCAGAATCACTCCACTAACTGGGATACTATGGTGAATTTCATGAGCCAATACTGCTGTAATACACTTTTCTGAATTAAATTGTATTACCAGAGAGTTATTTCAGCACATTGGAAAAAAGTTTCTTTTGGAATTACAATAGCTATTTCTTTGTTTAGTCAAGAAAAGGTAATTGATAAAGAGGTCTTTTAGGAGTTGGTTTACTTTTATTTGTATAAAATACATGTTGCTAACTCACTTGATTGTATGAGGTGAGTCAAAGGCCATATGGATTATAAGTTTTCTACAAGTTGTGGCCAAGCCAGGTGGATATTTTGTGGTTGAGGCCACTGACCATTAAGCTGACATGTAACTTGATAATTGCTCCAAAGGAGGGGCACTGGGCACATCCAGCTTTCAGCCCCTCCAGCAAGGGAGTCTCAGCAGGGCTTGTAGCAGAAGGCTCTGTTAGTTGGTTCAGACAGCTGAACTCTGTGAGGAACTGAATGATTTCCCTCCAATTCACAAAACCACTGTGATTTACCCATAATTACCCATGATTGCATCATCTTACAGTAATCATCAGCTTCCCTTTTCCCAGTCTTCAGGTTTCCGATTACTACTTCTTGCTTCATCTTTAAATCTAGGTGATAATGTGCTTGGAGCAGAAAGCGTATTCAATTTATTCTAATTAGAATACAAAAATCAAGTAGTTTAATGACCATAATTAATTTTAATATGACTGAAAGGGTTGCCACTAAAGTCGTTTTAGAGCACATTCACAAATCAGTTTACAATAATCAAGTATAGTGTCTCTTCAAAGCTGGGAAATAATTTTGCTTTGTTTTCCTAAGAAAAAAGAGAACCAGGAATGGAACATGCTAGACAGGTGGTAAATTCATTGCTTTTTTTGGTAGTTTTTTCCTCATAGTATTGATTAAATGATGCTGTTTTATTGATATTTGCACTATACCATAAGAATACTGTCTGCCTTCCATCACTGGCCTGTAATATGGTTTGAGTCTGCTTGTTCTGGAGACTTTTGTTCCTAGGCAGTTCTTTTCTTTGAAGTTATTGACTCTTCAGGTTTGGGAACTTGCCCATATACCATAATCACCAAGAAGACTTTCTATAAATGTCATAAGTTTTGGAAAAAAGTTCTCCTTTAGTAGTTAGTTTGAAGAATTCATAATCTATGACGAAGTTCCCTTAAAAAATAGAAATTCTGTTACTTTTATATCTGAAAAGCCTAATTAACTGAATAATCGTTTTGCAGCTTCTTTCTTCCTGCATGGATATTTATAAAAAGAATTATCTCATTTCTGCAAACAAGTCTCACGGTAAAAGTTCAAAGGATCAGAATTGTGTGTTCATATTAAAAATATTCATCTCAAACACAGTCCAAAAATCATCCACTGAGGGTTACTTCATCTACTGGGGTCATAATAAGAGAAGCTGACATAGCTGCAAGATAAGAAGTAATTGGATCGCCATGGGAGACAGCAGGCTGAAGTATTACAAAATAGTATATAGAGTTTGCTCTAAACAATTCAGTCATTCAGAGGTGATTTATTTCAGGTATTTGCTAAGATGCTGTACCAAAGTTGTTTTAATTATTCTATATAATCCACTTCCAGTAACTGACTTTTAAATTAGTTCTTTTCTTGTTTTAGGAAGGAACAACCAAAATTGGAAGAAGTGATTCAGACCAAGATCAAGACATTGGTAAGAGAATGATATTACAAATTGTTTTATGATATGGTCAGGTCAAACCAAGATGTTTACATTTGTCATGTGTAATAGCTAGGTAATGTTTCTGTTTGTCAGCTTTCTTTATAGAAGAAGGTAAGTAGAAGGGAATAATTAAGTTGGCTAAAATATTTCAGTTATTTTTGGTTTTGTTTAAGAGGTCAAAAAGTCAACGGTCTTGACCTAATTGAGATCTCGTCAGAACTTTCTTCCCACTTGTGAAATGCTACATGAGAGTTTAAAAATATCTTCATCCAACGTCCATATGTTGGTATGTTCTATACTAAACTATTGGCACAAGTGATCATGAGACATTGAAAATGCTTTTCAACTCTACCTCGGCAGAGTATTTTAGATATAAAATCCAAATTATTAAGAATATTTATTATTTAATTTCATTTCTGCTCTTAATTTTAACCGTCAATATCAAGAGCTAGAAATTATGGTAGAAAGTTGAAACTTTATATTGAAATTGGAAACTTTGTAGAATCTCTGCTTTGGTAGTTCTGGTAGGTTTGGTTAAGTTTGATTATTTTCTGCCAGTAGATTAGTAAAATATAAACAGTAAGTGACATAATAGCAATAAGAAAATTCAGCACAATAGAAGAGTTTGCACATCAGCTCACAAATCAGAAAGTAGTGTATAGTTTTCCAGAACCACAAATACTTTAAAAGAGCAATCTCACTGTTTTTAATCAAGTTTTTCTGTGAGTGAGTACTTGGCTAGCCATCAAAGATGACAATTTCATCTCCTTGTTGCACATGACATAGTTCTCTGAGGTATGAAGTATGCGGTCATAGTGTCAAACAGTGTGTGGTACTTCATTGTGAGGAAAATAGTGCAAACCCAACCCCTTCAACAGGTGAGATAAATCTATACGTTGTAGTTTTGCAGGGACGGTGGATTGAAAGGGATCATTGTATGATAGACAACCACTGTGGGATTGTGACACTGCGACCAGTTCATGGCGCACACTGCACTGTGAATGGATGTGAAGTCACTGGATCATGTCGTCTGTCACAAGGTAAGGCTTGCTTTTTCTATGAATGCTGCATTATAATCATCTTACCACCGGAGTTTAGAGACACAGATTTATGGAACTCATGCAGATCTAAGAAATACATCTGTCAGTCTCCTACTGCTGCCTAGCAGCACAAGGTTTGATCCATGGCTAGAGCTTCCAGACTGGGACAAATAAAATAAGTACCCCATAGAAAGTAAAATGAAGACATAGGTGACAATATTAAGACCCCTTTTGGCAGCAGTAGTCTGTAGCCTTCTGAAAAGGGAAGACCTGTAGTCAGAGGCACTGTTGTGGAAGGTAGTGGAGACTGGCTCTAAGCCAGCTGACCACTGGTGGGTTTTTTTGGCAATTATGTAATATGGTTGAAATGACCTTCAACTTTTTTAGTGTCTTTACGTGGAGGGTACTAGCCACTGACTCACAGGCTATGGTGAATGAGCTCAGATGAAATGGATCAGGCTCCCATATTTTCAGTTTGTTATAAAGAAAAAAAACAGTCCAGTTTCTGGGAACTTGCAGTGATCTGGATTCATAAAAAGATGGTGTAAAAAAAAGTTTCCAGAAGTGGGTTGGTTGTTTTTGATATGAAGTCATGCTGGTCTTTAATATGAAGAGGGAATTTACTGTTATGTTGAATTTGCAGACGGCTCCAAGATTAGTTTGCTTGGATGCTGTCGTTACAGAATGATAACTCTGCTGTTCCATAGTGGCAAATTTTAAAAATAGCTCTCTGCTCTATGATGGTCAGAAAGCTGTTGGTCAGAATATTTTTTTTTTTTTAAACATGCTATTCTGTAGTAGTTTGTGTATGCTGTAGTCTGTATACTGGAGTTAAGATTAACTGCTAACATTCTAGGGACCAACTGTTTGATGAATTATGGCTCTGTAGATTTCTAATTAATTTTTTTTTCACAGGTGCCCTTGTTGTCCTTGGCAAGTCTCATAAGTTTAGATTCAATCACCCAGCAGAAGCTGCTATCTTAAGACAAAGAAGATCAGTAAGTTCTAAAACTATTTTTCTCTCCTAATTCTTCATTGATTTTCCTAATTATTTTCCTTCTTAAAAGCAAGCTTGATATAGATAATATTTCTTCTCATCATTGTATCCACTTGCTTAATTTCCTCTATCTAATGGTCTGTAATGACACTAAACCTTTTGAGGGAGGACACTAGTGCTTCTTTCAGATGTGCTTAGCAAAAGATGATGCAGATCCCTTGAATAATTTAGTGTTTCCTATTTCTAGTCATGACTACAGTAGGATTGAAACAGGCAGAATGCCGCAGTGAAAAGACCAGTTAAGAATCTTTCCACATCTGTTAGTTTTCTGAATTATCTTCTTTCTCTGTCATTTCACCATCCCAAATGAGGTATACTAGAAGAAATGGAAAATTTATGGGATTAAATGCTTGAGTATTGTTGACTCTGAAAGCACTTGCTTGTTACATACATCAGAAATAGATAAAATAGTTGGTATGTTAATCTCAGGAACTAACAACTGTAAGATATTATTTGGTCAGCTAGTTCAATAATGTTTCAAAAAAATTAGATAATTCTTAAAATGACTGGCATATATAACTAAAAAACCTAACAATGTAAATTTTCTGGTTTAGGATATAACCATATTACCAACTGATATTGGCAAGAATCTACCTTTTAAAATGAGTTTTCATATAGTAACGTTTAATACTTTCCACTCAACTGTCTTTTTGTACACAATTCTGTAGTTGAGATAAGGGGCTTAACTTCCATTTGTTTTCATTCTTAATTTCTTAATTAATGAAACATATGCAGTACATTGAAACAAAGCTACAAGAGGAGTACTCAGTAACAAATACTTAGCAATTTTGCAAATTATCAAAGACTAAGCAGAAGGGTAAGTGAGATTGTAAGCTCACATGGGAGGTATTATGCAGCATTGCACACAGTAGTGAGCAATGGCAGTTTTAATGATAACTTGGAAGTTCCTGGGTTGCTGTGATTTTTTTTTTTTTTTTCCCTGTTCTCATGTTGTGTGTTTTGTAGATTAATGAAACCCCACCCATTCTGAGTTGTGGAGCTTTGGACTGGCTCAACTTGGATGGAAGTTGCACCCATTCTCCTCACTATATCCTTTCTTCTCTTGACAAGTGAGTTTAGAATAAACAAACCATTTCTCATGTGGGATGATGTCTGAAACCAGGACTTGGTTCAGACAAAACTTAAGTTGTATACAGAATAGGTCCCGTCATGTTTTCAAGTGATCAGATAAAAGTGTCTGAGAAAATGCATTGGCCACTAATATACAGTGTTATGATATCCAAGCAACAAACCTGAAAAATTATTTATTGATGCACAATCAAGAAAATGTCTCAGATGAGACTGTCAGGCAGCCTTAATTCAGTTCACTTGCGCATCTGCATTATAGCTGTTTTGATTTACAAGCTAATCTAATTTTTACAATATTCTTACTTCAGCACACAGAATGGACTTTTCTAGATATGATTTAGCCAAGGTAATTATTACCAATTCAGTTTCCCTGCTAATTTGTTGTGGAAAACAGGTTAGTTTGTTCATAAATTCCCTTGAGTTCAAGTCCTCATTGAGACCTTCATCTCAGAAACCCATTGTGATTCTCTTTTTTTTTTTTAAAACTGAGCAGTAAATAAGGCGTAGACTCCTTCCAAAATGTTGAAGAGCTGCTCATACTCACAGTGTTTAGTGTATGCTTTTCATGGCAGAGCCTTTCTGAAAGGGAAAGGGTTGGCGTGATGAGACAGTGATTAATATGTATCAGGAAAATGAATTAAGATATCTCCTGTGTTTCAGTTCATGACATTGAAAACAGAATATCATGGAATTAAATGTAATTGGGTTCTTTCTCTTTTTTAATTCCTCTCAGCCTGGCACATTCAATTGACCTGTTAAAGGCAAGAAACAGCCATCTTCTCATTCATATCTGTTGATAGTTCTGCTTCTTGTTAGAGTGTTTTTGGTGTGGTAACATACTGGGAATCTTTTATCTCTTTCTAGAGGAAATATCTCATCTTGCTTTTATGAGCATAAAGTGTTATCTCTGTTTTGAACATCTCTTCATACTTCTAGTCAAGTGGCTTGCTTTCCACCTTGGCTAGTGTGTTTCCATGTGTTCTCTTTAATGTATCTAATCTCTGCATTTGCTTTTCATTTACTGCAGTGATACCTTTCTATACAAAGTGGTATTTAATTTTGTTTCTTTACTGAGGTATGTTTTACACATCACTGCTGTTATTTTCTTTGTAAAAATTACAAAGAATTTTAAAATAAGGGTTTGTCTAATGACCTTCAAAAGTAGATACCAAGCTGTGCTTTACATAGGTATAAACATCAGAGGTGGAGCTTTTGTCAGAAATTTGTTGGTGGTCCTAGAAAAACCTGCAGAAATCCTGAAGCATTGTGAACAGTTTAGCACAGAATTGCACTTGGTTTTCCCCTTTTTAACCTGACAAAACTGAAGAACATTTCTGATTGATTTTTTTCAGACCACATTCAAATAGCAGATTTGTTTGTGTTGATCAATTTTTTTTAATCACTTGGACAGCACTATGCATATTACATTGCTTAACGTTACCCTCATACTTACCTAGATTCTCTCAAATGGTTACTTCAGTGAAAATGAAAAGCATTATGGTATTGCATTCACTTGATTTTTATGAATGTCCATCTCTTACAGGAATAAGCTATAAACTATGTCTAATATTAGTTGTCTTTCACCTTACATAATCCAGTGGTCTTTTTTTCCTCTTGAATAGTTTTTTGGCAAAGGTAATCTGAATTGATCTACTCAGCCTTCCTTTACAGTAACTACTAAGCCTGTGTTTCTGTCCAGACAAGTAGTTTTGCTCATGGAGGGGGTAACAATTGAGACATCTAGCCTAAGATCTATAATATGAGAATAAAACAAGATATATGTGGTCTCTCAAATGTCCAGCTTTCGTGAAGAAAAGTCAATGTCAAGTACTAAAAGCTGTGTCTGAGGTACTTTGAAAACAGTAATACAGGACTAAGTGGACTACAAGAAGTGCTTATTTGTTCAGCAGTAAAAAGTCCACCTAGTACAGAGTCTTATCTCTGTCAGAAGGACACGCTTAGAGGAAAATGTAAGAACAGGGCAAGCTCTGTGTGTGTGTGTCTCCCCTCTCTGACTTGATAGTTCTTGATGCTCTCCCAGCTGCTAGCAATCTGCATCTTAGAGTCTTCCTCTACTGAAAATTACAGTAACATCTCTGTGTATAATAGACTTCAGTGAAGTTTTCTTGTCTTCTTTTTGAACACCTTTATGATGTCCTATTTTTATTTTTGCAGTCAAAAATGTAGAAACTGTAAAGAAAACAAATGTTCTCGTGAACTAAGGTAAGAATATTAATGTGTCTAAATCATGCTGAATATTTTGGCCCTTCTAGCTTTGTCTTTCTCTTGTGCTACACTCATTTCCTGCAGAAGAGATGCAAACTAGGCTTCAAGCTTTAATTTGTTTTTATCATATTGAAACAAGAATCTGTACATGCAGCTGAGTTATAGGCAAGTCTCTGCAACCATGTTCTTTCTTCATACTTGACCTTGTGCAAAAGGTTTGTATCTTTGTTGCATGTGCAACCTGGATTTTAGAGCCATGACTAGAGTGGGGTTTACGCTGAAGCTGCCACCAATTTACAATACATAAAAACCCTAAAATGTATTAAATTTGATGTCAGTAGCAGGTACTGTGAATACGCATTAGTATATTGAAAATTCTTTGGACAAATTGGGTTCTTTTCTGGTGAGAAGAAAATGGCTTTATGGAAGAATCCAAAAAAGAAGTCATAGCATAGAACATCATTCATTCATGCAGAGAAGCACAGCACCTGCACACAAAAATAATTCAGAAATTGTTTGGCTTCCATGGGTTTAAGTACTCTTTAATCAGGAACTGATGGTACTTTGCTTTCTTCTGGATTTTTTATTTCAGAACATATGAGCATATATATATTATGGTACTGATTAATTACAGTCTTATCTCCCATGCTGTCAGTGTGATGACATTTTTCCCATCTGCTTTTCATGGGTTGAATTACCAACTCAACCTCTAATTGTATGTTAAAATGTTTTGAGAAATGAGAGGGAAAACAAATTTCTACCATTGCACCCAAATATGAAAACTTTAGGCATGAAACTTTCTTTGAAAAGGGGTGTGATTTATTGTACTCTTACTTGGCTGCTTGTTCATACAGCCTACTCAGAAGAGCCCCAGTGCTTCAAACTTCTATGTTTCTTGTCAGCCAGCAAACACACAGAATTCTGGCTTGTTACTGGCATCAGTCATCATATGATACCGTCACCACAAATAACTAGACAATGAACTTCTTGCTCCTGTCATTGCCTTAATACCACACTGTATATAAATATAAACCCTGATTTTGTTCTCTTGCTGGTTTGAGAAAAAACAGTTGTTCCATTAGAGTCCAGTGGTATAAGAGTACACTGAATTAATTTTAGCTCCTTGGAACATGTTTAAGCTCTCTTTCTTTTAAAATACCAATATTGTTAAACCAGTGAAAAAAAATCTTATAAGAGTGTGTGAAATACTACTGAACTGGAAAGGAAACAGTGCCCATAGATGTGGTATCTGATGCTGGAGAACATAACACATTATTCTCATGTGGTATAGTTAACGTGTCCAACTAATATTTGTAAAAATAGTACTCTGAGTTCTTACAGCTTTCATTTGAGAATTTCAAAGTGCTCTACAAATACAAGTTAAAGGACTCTTTTGCATCTCCTAAAAGATCCCTCAAATATTTCATTTCACAGGGAAATGCACTGTATCAATCACTGCAACTCTACAGCTTACAGCAGAATCACGTATCACGGGTTAGCAGGGGAACTAACTGATTCTATATATAACTGAAATCATAAGGGCAAAACCTGTGATAGATTGTAGTTCCAGCTGAACTGGAATTAGCAAGGCAGTGGTGACCTTTACTGGAGTGTGTGGCTGTGTCTTGTGCCTGTGACTTGTTGCCAAAAAGAGTTCTGTTTTAGAAGTGTATTTAAAGGGTTGCCCTAAGGAAGTCACCTTGCTGTTGTTTTGGGGACTTAGGCAAACAAAAAAATGAGGCTTTGCATGGAAAGGCTAAAAAAAACCAACCAACCAAGAACAACAACAAAAATGCACAGGTGTGCTTTTTCTGTAAGCAAACCAGCTAATCTGAAATCCAAATGATACTTCATCTCATGGTAACTTCCATGAAGGGGATTACTCTGTGTGTACATTGCTAAAGGTCCCTTCTTTCTAAAGGTTTCTGACTCTGCTGGCTGCTTTGACTGGTTTCTGGTTCCCACCTCCTGCCCACCATCCCCAACTTTTGCTTTGAATTGTGTGAGTGGCATTGCTTCAGGAGGCTGGAGGAGGTGATAATACCATGTCTTCGTATTTCCTTCATTGCTCTTCCCTTTGCTTTAGGGAGAAAGGAGAGGTTTGAGCCTCCGTGCTAGGCAGAAGCAGATGTACGATCCCAGGCAGCTGCGTGGTGCCTGCTGCTCTGTGATGCTCTGAGGCCCTGCGGGAAAGGGCATGGATTGGACACGGGTGGAGAGGGAGGATGGAGTGGGGGTGGATGTGTATCAGTGGATAGGCTTGAAACCCTGACTTGTTATTGCTCTCAGTGCTGGGATTTGCAAGGGCGCAAAATGCCTTGCCAACATTTTTTTTTCTGCTTTATTATTAACTCTTCTTCCCCTGGAAACAGTAATTTATAAAAGAAAAATGGGACTTGAACACTAGACAGACAGAAGGATGGGGATGCTAACTTAACTGATGTTTTCTTTGTGAAAATCGGCAAATTTCAGCTTTTAGCAACAGTGGTTATTTTCACTTGAGTTTCTTTATTTGAGCCTTAAGGTTTTGTTGCAGAAGGCATTCAGCCTCACCACAGAGCTATTGCTGCCATAGTTACTGAAAACTGCATTATGCTGTAGCAGCCGCCAGCCTCTGCATCAGCAGTAGAAGTGTTTGGGGAAGAGGGGAGGAGAATTGCACAATAGGATCCCGGAGAGCTGACGACAAAACAGGCTGGAAAAAATGTGGATTTACAGATGGTTCATTTAGCACGCGTCATGCAAACTTTGTGGAGAGAAAAATGAGATGGAAAACAATCCAGCAGCATGGTATAATATGAAAATTTTCTCAGTAATTTGTGATTATCTTTAAGGTTGGTGTCTTTCTCTTGTTGTAATTTTACTTGCTGTTTTTAAAGGTTTACTTGGAGGAGGGGTAACTTGACACTTCTCACTGCATTTGGTACACCTAGAAATCTGCATGCTTTTATGAAATTCTATGCAGGGTTGCTTTTTTTATATGCTGTATGCCAGAGTATGCCAGTCCCATGAAACCAAGATTTTATGTATGTCTTGATACCTACAGAAATGAAGCTGTTTGTCTTATGTTTGTCCTGAGGTTATATTATTTTCTGCTAGAACTATACCAAATGTAGATTGCTTATGTGGGAAGGCAGGAATACAAGCAATAGCAGAAATTGGTCTGTGCTTTATTCCTGTATCTCATAGTATTCCTGTATTTCAAGTCTAAATTTAACAGTACATCTGATTTAAGATGTTTTAGATGAAAGAAATGAGTGATCTCATCTACCCGTTACAGAGTATGGCTAAATTCTTATGTTAACTGGATTGATATTTGGTTTTAGTTTAGTCATCCAAACATGTATTACACAAACTGATTGCTCTTTAAATTGTCTATTAGGTGATTTAGCTACAAAGTATGTGTGAATCTGTTATTTTCTTTCTGGGTCATCATCATCTCATTTTTTAGTTTAGTTTGTCATGTTATTTCCACAAACCAGCAAGAGCGTGTTGACGTGACATAGCATGTTCAAAGGTAGAAAGGGAGCATTCTTACTTCATGTTCTTGGTTTCAGCAGTTTCTGTGAGAGACAGATCTGTATCCCAAACCCAAACCAGCCAGTCATTTTGCTCTCACAGTCAGTAGTCTCATGGCCAGAGGAAAAACATCTTCCTGCATACCTGTATTATGTAAGTGGCTCTGCATGAATTTTCATTATCTTTTTGTTCCACTTGAGAAAACCATCTTTAAGAAGCAACTTCATAAAAAGGTGTTTAATGTTCAATCTCTGTATTCAGACCTGTCTTTACTGCCCTGCTTGGTTTTTGTTTTGTACTATTAAAAATTAGGAGATGAAGCAAAGAGGAGCTGAAATAGCAGCAGAACTGCAATTCGTATATATACCTTCAGCAACAGTAATTTATTACAGAAACTTTAACCTTAGGGAGAGAGGATTGTACCAACTAGCTACATCACCAGAACAAAAGCAGTAATAATACTGTAACGGTTGCTGTGCCGTTTTTTTTTTTTCCAAGGTTTAAAGTGAAGTATCGGTATGCATCTGTACTCTGCCTTTTTGGGGTGTAGTCATAGTATAGAGCTGTGATTAATAACATCAGTTTGGCCTGCATCGTGTTCTGCTCTGTGTGCAAACACACACGCCTGTTGGAAAGGATCTTACAGTTTCATGTTAGTTCAGCAAAAAGCCATTAGCACACACATGAGGGAATACGCTAGTGCTGCTGAGAACAGCAAACAACACACTTCCATCTGCTTTGTTTGCATTGCTTATTCTCTGATACTTCATATTATATGGGTGGGGGTGAGGGTGGGATTGTTTCAGCATTGTTGGAAAGTATGGGAAGAACTTCTGACCCTCTCCCATCTGTAAACTGATGTTACCTAACCACCTCTGTGAGCATTGTGAGGTCTTTGGACTGAAATGCAACACTGAGTTGTTTCATGTACTTAAATGTTCTGGGTTTCAATTTGTAAACAGATTGAACTCTGATAGGTCGATTTTATGGAAAGGATGGCTGAGTGCTAAAAGTCATGGTTAGGAAGAATATGAGACATTTTGTAAGAGGAATTTTATCTAGTTTTAGTAAACAGGTGCAGAACAAGAATTCTTTGTCTACTGTTTTACTATCATGCTCAGCTTTTCAGCCTTATTGGCAATGATTTACTCAGTTTCCTCAATCTCATACAGAATGGTGCTAATAATGATAAATCATAAAATGATAAATGATAGAAATCAACTCTTCTGATACTTGACTTTCTGATATTTGATAATGTTAATGGTTCCTCATCACTCCTCTTGGATGAATGTACTTGGCTTATTTCACACGTGCCTCAGACTAAGTGACTTGCCCAAGGTCATGCAACTGTCCAGTAACAAATTTTAGAGTCACATTTTTCAACTTTCATATCACGATAGGAATCAGAGCTTTTATATGTCTTTTAGCAAAACAGGTTAGAGACTACCCCATCATCAGAGTATGCAGAGACTTAACATTTACAATTGCTATTAAGGTTTAGTAGTTTTAACGTATCAGCAAGAAGAGGCTTCAGCTGACATCAGGGCTCTGTTAGGTTTAGTGCATAAGCATCCAGAGGCAGTTCTCACCCTGAAGACCTTGCAGCCTAAGTACATGAAGGCACAGAGGTGATATAACTGCTCCAAAATCAGAGAGGTCTTGTCTCAGATCAGTCCTTTAATCTCCAGATTATTTGGCTGCTCCATTACATTTCCCTTGGAAAATATGGAAGATAACCTGGAAGCCATATTCAGGGAAAGCCTCCCTCAGAGTTATCATTAAAACCATGGGAGTTTTTCCTAAACGAGATCCTTCAGATTTAATACTATGTTCATAAAGTGATTCTTCTTTAGTTAACCAGTCTAGCTTTAACCTCTGAGTTTGTCCCCCCGTAGTTGGTGGCATTACAAATACCTGAACAGCTGGCGATTTGTAATGGCCATACGAGCGTTTCAGTGCTGCAGTGAAGTGTCAATTCAAACCTACTTCAGCTGAATGAGAAATGAGGCACCCCTCTCCTATTTCCTGGGGATCAATTAAAGTTTATCTGAGAGGAAAAAATTACAAATCACAGATTGTTGGCATCTTTGTAGTCAAACCAAGGACAAATAGAACTTGGAGCTGTCTGTTCTTATAATTCGTTCCTGTGGGTCCCAAACAGACACAGACCATTTAGCAGATGACAGTAGCAAAGTTTGTACTCTGACTGTTCACACCATGCCAGACAATTGAACAGAAGATGTTCCTTTTCAGTTATTCTCACCAGCATTACATTTACATAAACATCAAAACCAAACTGAATTCTGTTTTCCTCAGGTTAGTGAGAGTCACAGTAATATTGTAAACTACTGAGAATCTTAAGGCTTCTATGTAGTGAGGCTTTCCCACTGCTTTTTAAGAAAGTGAAATACATGTTCCATGTAAAGGTACTCCAGAAGATTGTAGACTTTGGCTGCTTAATTGTTTCATCTGTTTTGTCTGCTAATCTAGCACACAGAATCAAAGTTGTTGCTGTAGAAATGGTTGCTTTGAACACATGCTTACAGTTCTAAATAGAGATGTCAAATTAATTCCTATGTAGCAAAGGTCAAATGCTCTTTTCATACAGGTGACCTTGTATTGGTAATGATTTTACAAACAACATGATGTTTCCAAAGCATTCCTTTTGAAATTATATTTTTGTTTTCTTTTGACCTTCAGGGATTCTTTAGAGTTTTGATACCTTTTCTCTCTTTAAAAGTATAATAAATACATCATTTACTTCATTAGTAAAATATATTTTAATTTTTTTTTCCTAGACTTAAAGATTTAATTTTCTGAGCTTACGTATAATAATGTGGTGTTTAGAAACAAAACAGCAGGCAAAGATCATATATCACCTTTATATATAATATAACTTTAATGTTAAGGATTCCTGATGATAACGTGTGGACAAGTAGAATATATATTCCTTTGAGAGGGTTAATGTATTTTGAATATTATCATGGATCATGCTAAGAATAGATACTATTTTGATTGTTACTCTATGTGTGTGCGCATGTAAAATTTTGGCACACAGTCAGGAACTAAACATCTTGGAGGGGACTATAAGGCAGTTCTTCACAGGTTAGTCACTTTTCTGATTACAACTCTGCTGCAAATATAGAAGCAGTCACATAATATAGTTGTTGCATCCAACAGAGAATTGGGTGATCAAGTTCCTTCCTTGGTACTGCCAGAGACTGTCAGTGTAATCTCAACAATGTCCATAACCCTTTCTAGGTTGGAAATTTTTGATCTGAAAACAGAGAATGTTTGTTACTTCTGTAAAGCACTTTGAAGTACTTAAATATCCTATATAGTGATTATAAAATTTTATAACATATAACCAACCACCCTCCCCAATTTCATTTTTGGAAGATCTACAGCAAAATGAAAAGTGACAGTATTTTAAAAATTCTTTCTGCTGTTATCTTTCTGGTGATGGAATTTTCTGCTTCACCATGAGAGCTTTCATATTTGCTGACATTTATGATACTTACAGGATCGTAGCCTACTATGACATGCATATACACAGCCACTTTACCATCACCAGTTTTTGTCATAATGCACCCTTACTGAACAAAAACAATATCTTAAATGTTGTCTGTCTTTCTTTAGTAAGATGACTTGTTTTATTACAAATGTTTGGTATTTGTTTCTGGTTTAAATTCACTGTCAACATTTCTAACAGCAGAGAAATAAATGCTGTGCATGAAGAGTACAAGCAGAAACTGAGAGACCAGGAAGCCTTCCACAGAAAACAAATTCAACGGCAGCAGCTCTATGTTGAGGATTTACAGCAGCAGATCCTGAGAGGACAGATCAAAGCAGAGCGGGAACTAGAAAATGACCAAGCACTAATTAACCAGCAGATCCAAGAAAGTGGGTACCTGCCTCTTCCTCTCTCTTGCTTCCACTACTGCATTCTTTCATCCTCTTGCTGGTTTTGTCCTCGTTATGCTTTATACTATGGGTGGAACTTTTATTATAGCTTATTACTAGTTTTCTCTTATAATTGCCTTTCCCTTGAGAACAGTTACTAAGCTTTGATTAACAGGACTAAAGGGCTTCCTTTGCAGTGCACCAGCAGCACTGTTTAATTAGCTCTGCAGGTCACTGCTGGGAGAGACAGCACCAGCATGCAACTCCACTGTGGCACTGAGCCACTTGTCTCCCAAGGTGCTCCCCATCCTGCCTCTCTGTAGCTTTGCTCTGCTCATATCTGTAGTGCAACTCTGCCATGTTGCAATGTAGACCAAGTCTACTATTGTGTTTTAAGTTTTTCTTGTGCTTCATCCAATGAGTTGTTCTGGGAGATTGAAATAGAGGTGAATGTGGTAGTTCCTACCATAAGCTTTCAGGGGAAACTGCTGTAACAACAGGATGCGATAGGAACCAAGCACCACAGCAATGTGTGTTGGTTGAGGTACTCTCTTTATGCATTTCATTGATGATGTCATCTGTAACAATATAGACCATTTTCATATGCTTTTAATGAATTTCACTCATTAGGAAAAATAGAGCCATGGCATAAGACCATACCTCAAACCTGAATTTTCTGTGGTTGCTATGTGAGTTTTAAACAATGAAAACAAAGAAAATACATCTGAGAAGTAGGTGGGACACTGAAATTCAGAGCTAAAATCCCAGCCCCAGTTAAGGGAAGGAGAGTTTCAACTGGGTTTTATATAGACAATTTCCACCACCCACCCCCCCCAACCCTTTTATAGAATAAGATATTCTGTGGTAGAAACTGAAGTGCAACAAATTAAGATTAAAAATAAGATATGGGTCTTATTTACCCTAAAGATGATTAGTTAGTGGTATTGCATTCTTCACTGCTGAATTTGTTTTAAACCAAAACTGGATTAAAAAAAGAGAGACATGCTTTGGTTCAAATAGGAGTTATTTCTAGGAAGTTCTACAGCATAATGCAAGAGTACTAAAGGCTAGATCAGTGATCGGATTTTGAATGGTAAATAGCTATGTCAGAAGGTAGAGCCACAGCATATTTGGAGAGGTATTTTTTAGGGTCAGTGGCTCCTGGTCCCCAGAGGTGCTGCTCTGCATGCAGGCAGACATATTCAGCAAGATTTCTTGGTGGGGTTGGGCTGCCCCTTAACGAGTTTATAGACTGATTTGGGAACATTTCAAACTGTGAGATGTTTTCAACCACTGAAATTGGGTGGTTATAGTGTTCTCTAGTTTGCTGTTTAATGAATGATTTGATCCAGATTTCTTGATAAGCAAAGTATCCCTATTACAAAGGCACTGTTCCCACTTGGCAAAACCTGCTATTGGTTCCTGGAAGAAGAAAACCTCTGTGAATTTTTGGAAGCTTCTCAGACCCAAACTTATGCTATCTTTTAATTATGTCAGCCACAATGAAGAGATTAAAAGGAAATTGTGGTGATGGGATGTAGCAGAAATGGACATAAGATATGTAGATAGTACAGAGAACCAGGGGAATTCCCCCAAAATATCTTTATTTCCTGGGTCTGTAGACTTTGTTCTTTGCTTTCATCTAGTTCTGCTGTTTTCACTGTGTTCACGCAAAGCTTAGCTAGGCAGGTAGTTTTTGCCAGCCAAATACAATTCTTCACTTGGCAACCCACCAAAGTTCTCCACCTTTTCTGCACCCTCTGTGTCTCAGCTCGTGACAGAGGCAAGTTTGTGAGCAGAGATTAATTAGCATCTTAGAGTTTGCAGCTCTGTTGCAGGGAAACTTATCTGCTAAATCTGCTTGCTACGAACATGCTAAAGAGGACAGATCTGGAAATAAAGAGTTGAGAAAAAAGCTTTGTATGAGAAAGTTAAAAATGTTATTAAGAAAAATTAACTAAAATAACAACTAAAATGCATCCCTTTTATCTGTAGAGTAACCATAGATTTAGAATTCCTACTTCTGTGCATGTTCTGTGTGCAGAGCTGCCAACATAAACGGGACAGGAGACTCATTGTAGTAGGGATCACTCATGAAGTATGTTTAACAAGATCAGTAGTCACCAAGCAAGTGATGCTGGTAATCCCTATGGACTAATGATTTCTTACATTAGGGAAGTTTCCACAGCCCAAAATTCCTCTCTTGCAGCTCAGGTGTGCAGAGCTGCAGGTAGCCCTCATTCATCACATCAGACTTAAATAGCTCTTAATTCCTAACCCCCTGAATAAACAACAAGAGGTTGCTTATTCAGTAAAGGACTGCAGATTGAAGGTAAGCCCAGCCAAAAAAATGTTGCTGCTAGTAAGACAGAGTGCTTTGAAAAGCTTTGGTCCTTTGAGAAATGCTCTACTTGCCAAGGAACCTTGCCTGTGATTTTACATTGCTTTTTCACTTAAGGATATTTTTTTTGTTTGCTTTGTGCAGCTGAATATGTGTATTTTTATAGCAGCATAAAAATGAACAAACTCTGCTTTGTTAAGAGAACATGTCCAAGCAATCAGATGCAATCCGGTAGTGGTGATCTCAATAACCCCTTCTTTTGACTGTTACAGTTCATCATAGCTCAGATTGAAGCCAGTGCACTCTGAAAGACCTCTAAGCACATCCCCTGCATGGAATAAAGTAGTCTTGCATCCAGGGTTAAAAACAAAGCAACCTGGTGTTCTGTGTTCTCTACTGTTTCCCACTGACTGCAAAGATCAGGTTCTGAATATTTAGAGAAGACTAAGTGTGTAAGCAGAGGTAACGTATTTTATTACCAAATTAGGTTAATCAGTTTGTAAGCATATTTAGCATTTATGAAATATGGGGGACATTAACAAAAGCAGAGAAGCTAACTGTCTTTGTGGAGTAGAGTGGTGATTTTATGAAAAATATGCATTAGCTGGTGGTACGAGCTTGGTTTTTTTGCATTATGTTTGTCCTGATAGCTAAAGGTTGTGTTGGCTTCACCTGCGTCCTTGCCATGAGTGTATTTGATTTATTTCAAGTACATTACATGCTAAAGTGCTCGTGTATAAGATTTGCAGGCTCCCATCAGGCTGTTTTGGCAAGTGCTTATTGGAGCAGCTGTAGTTGCAACAGGCAGTAAATTTGTGGTTGTTGCTCTACCTCGGCCAGGTGCTGCACAGGGTTTGCATTGCTTGGGAAGTTTCCATCTGATGGGTTTAGGGAGGGTGGCAGAACTGTCCAGCAGGTACCTCTATGGTGGCTTCCTTGAGCCTTGTCTTCAACCTACTTTGAAGGTTGCATGCCCATCCACAGGACTGGTAGCTGGCAGCTGCAGCTGCCTCCACAAATGAGGCACATCACGACTGGAGCGTAGAAAGGTCTAGCCTTCAGGCTAACTGAACTTGCCACCGATAAGGGCAAGCACAAAAATTGCCATTTCCTGTGGTAAACAAAGTTCCTTAGCATGACTGGGCTCCCTCATGTTCAGCATGCCTAGGCAAGTGAGAGAAAATAGTTTACAGGTGGGTTTTGTTGGTTCATTAAAGTTAAGGAGGAAAGGATAGGAGCAAAAGGCACAAAGAGAAATGGTTGTTTTTTTTACAATAGTTGTGAAACACTCAAATGCTGTGATGAGAAGTCAGTAACATTTTAAGATTGCACAAGTGCTTATTTTTTCACTCGAAATGTAGGAATTTATTAGCCAAAGGCTCATCAGTGTGTGCATGAAATTCCATTTGCTGCATTAATACAGAGGTTGTTCAGCTTTGTACAACTTCCTCTTCTAGTTCCCTTGTTAACTCTGCTCTCAGTGCACATACATTCATTCCCTAAGTAACACATATGAAGCTTAACATGTGACTTCAGAATAATTATAGCAGAAGTAGTAGCACATTTCACAGTAAAAAACTAATGAAGTCATACTTCACTACTGTGAATATATATCCTATGTCTGAAAAGTGCACAGAATTGAACTCAGGCCTTTTAATGCTTCCACTGTATTTTAAATTGAGGTGACATTTGAGTGTAATCTTTAAGAAATTGAAATGTGTTCTACTTTTTGCTTACAAACAAGGTCTTATCCACTAGTCTCCTTAGCTATATTAGCCAAGCCCCTGTTTACATCTTGCAGTTGTTACCCAAGTCCTTATCCCAATGGAAAGGCTTCCCGTTATCAATAAAGTGCAGCAATGATGAATTCTTCTCTAAATGGTTTGTCAAGACTCTTTTCTACATGCATAGAAATTCTGTTCTCAAATGAGCATTCAAGGCTGATTAAATTAAGAAACAAGATAGTAACGAACAATGTTGTTCCTATGATTTTTACTTTCTTTCGATCATTGTTTTGTTTACAGACCAGCAGTGGCTTATAAATGAGAATAAACGACTGGCTGCCCTTCAGCAGCAGCAGAGGGAGTTTGCAGTGCAAACAGAGTCTAGGCTGTATGCAGAGGCTGAGGTGCAGAGTACCATTGGGCTAGAAATCTGCCCTTCCCTGCTACAGCAGAACAAGAAGAGACTGGTGCAGCTGGAGCTCTTGCGAAAATACTCCTTAAAAAAGGCAGAAAGAAACATAAGACGGAAAAAGGTCAAATTCCAGCTAGAAAGGATAGTCAAGAAGCAGAAGTTACTGGAAGCCAAGCAAAACCTAGAGCATCTGGAAGCTAGCTGCTGGCTCAAGGAAGAGTGTGTGAAACAATCCAAAGTCCTAAATGAAAATACTGCTTTACTGTCCTCTTCGGATCAACAATTGCAAAAGAGAAGGAAGTCACTGGGTTCGAGTTCCTTGCAGCACAGGCAGCATTCGTTCTATAACCCACATCTGCCCCATGTACCCAGGTAAGTTAACATCTGCCAATTCCTCTGCACTTACCTTGAATTTAAATTAATTTTGAATTTTCAGTGGCCACGTATAATCCAGAATGCCTTTCAATGTACTGAAATAATCCCCAAACTTGCAATATCAGTGAACTTACTATATTGTATGTCACACTGCAGCTGTTTGTCCTTTTTCCTTGGATCTGTACAGTGCATTCTCTGCTTAGCTCTTTGACGTGGTCTTTCGCACTGGTTTTTTCATTCCTCTCTCAAGCCTTTCTGTACTTTTTGCCTCTTTGTGAATGCTTTTCAGAACTGGCTTAACTCTTGTTCTTATCTTGTTCAAACTGTTGGTAAATACTAATTTCTGCATCATTTTATCTTGGTTAGGGTCAAACTCTTCCTTCAGAATATTTGTATCATTGAGGTGACTCTGGATTGGACTTTTAAGTTGGCCAGCCTCTCTCAAAATAAATATCTCTATGCAATGCTAAAAAGTTGGGGTGCTAGGGTGTCTATCACAGCATGGTCCTGAAGGCAGGAAATAGCTAAGTGGATTTCTGTGACTTAGAACCATCCTTTATTTTTAACTAATGTTTGCAGCTACCTTAGCCTACAGAGACTAAATACCAAGCTATACCACATAGCATCGAGCTATTCCTTTGTGCTGCAGAACATATTTAAGGATATCTGGGGGACTGTATGGTTACTGACAGAAAATTTTTTTTTTTTTTTTTTTGGTTCTCTGCTAGAATTTGCTTTTGAAAGGCATTAAGATTGTTGCTTCACGTGTTGTTATTCCTAACTACAAGACATTACTGATGTGGAAGTGTTGTTAAGTACATTATTCAAGCAATGATTGGGCTTTATTTCTTCTTTATTTCCACAGCTGTTTGTTGAAGAGGGAGACTGTCTCAAAGTTATCTACCTCACCAAATATTGATCAATGCTGCGAAGGCAGTACAACAGGGAGGTTGTCATCTGTGGAATATCTTTACAAAAGAGGTAAAGACGTTTCTGGGAGTGATGACCTTAATGATGAAGAAGGAATCTCCTTTTCAGTCCAGAGGCAGCTAATTGAAAAACAAAGAACATCTTCATTTGGAAAAAAAAAAGGAGCAGAAAAAGACTCTAATGATTCAGCTATCATGGCTTATATCAATAAAAATGATCAAAAAATTGAAAGGTTGGATGACAACCCAGGGCAAGCTGGATCTCAAAACCACACCTCTAAAGGCTCCTCTCCTGATCTTTTTAAGGACAAAGATGAACCTGAAACCTTTATTACAGGGACAAGAATGACAAAAGCAAAGGTGCTAGGAGATTTAAGTCAGCCTGCAAGTAGCAATCTAGAACAAAATAGAGCTCAGGTATCCAATAAGAAGACTCGAATGGATATCAATGGAAAAGGCCACAGGTCTTCTCCAGAAAACTTTCCTAAGGAAATGAAGAAAACAGTGTATGGAAACCCACCATCAGTGCATCTAAACCAAGCAGCCAAGAACTCAGCCTTGCCAAGTCATGAGAAATCATCAGTGGAACAGCAAGAATTTCTGATGGTGGCAACATCAGTAGGAAATCTCACTAAGATGAACACACAGGCACCACTCTCTTACGTTGAAAAAAAGTGGCACAGTGCTGAGATGCTAAGTGCTGGAGTGTCCAAAACAGCCACAGATGTGCTGGGGAACTGGCAAGAGGATGATGAAAATGAGATTTCTGATACTGACAGTTCCTATTCTGTAGATTCTCTCTGCTGTGCTTATGCAAAAGCTTTCACAGAGAAACTGAAACAAGAAGATTTTGAGAGAAATAAATGTCCTGCCAATGCAGAAGATTCTGAGAGTGATGACAGTCAAATGTCACAAGACTCTCTGGTAGAAAAGGAAAATAAAGCCAAAAAGCAAAATAAAAGCCGATTTCACAAGTCAAAGGCCCACCGTGAGCCAGTTAAGCTTTACAAAAGCAGAACTGATCACCATATTTCATCTTTGGTGACATCATACGCATCTCGTAGGAGACTGGGAAAGCCTGAAAGAAGTTTTTCTCTGGACAGCTTAGCTGATGGAGAAGAGATGCCAGCAGAAGATCCAGTAGAAGAATCCAAATCTGACTCATCTGATGAAGTGCCAGCAGAGATTTTTTGGAAGTTACAAACTCCTAGATCACCAGCTATACAGACTGAGGAAGACCATGAGTCCAAGACCTGCGACAGAGATACAGAAGGGACAAATTATGATCTGAAGCTGAGCAGTTCCTTTTATTTGGACACTAAACCACAGCCTGCTTCCAGTAATGCTTGCAAGCGGTTGCTGAAGGAGACAAAAGTCTCCTTTGTAGAACAGGAAAGGTCTCTTGATGGAAGACTGTATTACACAAGTGGAAATCCTTTGCTTACTACTGATGCTTGGTCTTCCTGTGACTCAAAGGCTGACATCAGCAGCCCCAGAATAACAGCACCTTCTTCCCATGAAAATTTGGAATTTCAAGAAGCTCAACCGTGCTCTTTGAGCAAACCAGAGCTTTGGCTGAAGAAAGATGATCTAAAGCAGTCAGCTGCTGAAGTTTCTTTTGTTTCTGGCTCTAAGCAGATACACAGTATTACTCATTTATCACATCGTATAAATGAAATAAACACAGTTTTCTCCCCTGACACATCAGAAGTACCTTTACCTGAAACAACAACAACTGCAAGCAGAGTTTCTGAGAGTGGATCGTTAAATAAGATTCTTAAGGGATGGACAAACTCTAATGAAAATTCCTCCTTGGAATCTCAAGATGTAACGTCCTCATTTGTTAGCTCAGTAGGACCAAGCTCCTCTTTTGTTCCTGTTTCAGCAAAGCATGATTATTATGAACATTCAAGGTCAAATCATCCTGAACAAGAACGACTGAATGAATTATCTACTTATAGGTCTACCACTGAATGCACACAAACATTCAGCTGTTTGGAAAGCACATCCACCACAGACTGCTTGTCACTGGTGTCTGGGAAAGAGGAGGAGTCTCTCCCCACAACTCATCCAGAGCTGCCAAAAGGTCACAATCTGAAAAAAACACCTTTTATTTCTGTGTTGCCTATGCACATTTTGGAGCAGAGAAATGGCTGTGTAGATGCAGCTTTAGAAGATGATTTCTTCAGAACTTTTGAAAAAGATGACCTCGATGATGACTACAGTGACTTGATGACAAAATCAAGAATGACAGATTCAGGCAGCGGAAGTGCATCTGCTGCTGAACCTGCTACAGGACTTGCTCATAATATGACCTCAAGACAGACATCCGCAGTAAAACAAGTCCAATTTGGAAACCACAGGCAGCTTTTTCCAAGAAGGGAAAAACCAATGTGTTGTGATAAAGGTTTCTTTCTCAGTGACTTAACAAATAAGAACTGCTCTCTAGTAAGCAGTTACGGGCTTCAGACATTGGCTGGGCAAAGAGCAGAGTCAGCTGTTACAGTAGGTCTCCTCAGATCTGGGGAGAGTAATTTGGAAACAATGCAAGAAACAGATTATGAACAAATATCTGCAGAAGAAGTAACAACAGAGGCAGATTCCTCCTCACAGAAGACAACATATCGATGTAACCCTTTAGTTGTTGCTCACAGCGCAAGTTACGACCAATCTGCGACACCAATAGAGATGTCTCAAAAAGAGATTATCTGTATGGAAACTAGCACAGATAGCTTGGCAGAGATTGCGCCAGAGGTGCCTTCATTCAAAGACAGTGAAGAATACAAACCAAAGGATGAAGACTTGTCTTCACTGAATCATTATGAATTCAAAAGCAAACCTGTTTCAAAAAATTATTCCCATGAATGCGCTCTAGCAGACAGTCGGGCAAGTTGCTTATCCCAACAAATTTCAGAAAATTCTACATTATGCGTTGATAATATAAGAGAAGAAAGCAGTGAAAGCAAAGAGCACAATGTCTTGAATTCTCAGGCTGTAGTTCAGAAAGAATTTTCACCCAAATATAAAAGCTTAGTTGTAAATGAAGTAAGTTATCTCATAGTGAATGTAAATGGGAAAGACACTGAGTCTTTCCCTGCTGCTATTTGTGAGAGTACAAATGATTTTCTCCCAGAATCCAATTCAAGCATATTTTACAAAGCCTCAACAAAAGCTAATCTTTTTCAAAGTGCATCTGAGACTGAAAATTATGATAAACTATTGGAGCATGCCACAATAGTGAAAGGAGATTGTGATGCTACATCTAATCTCACTGTGGAAGTCAGTGCCACAGGAAGCTGTTCTGATGTATGTTCTGGCTGCCTTTGCACAACATGCTCTTCAAAAGCAATAGGGCAGAAAAACAGCACGCATAAGACGACTGATATTTCTGTGGAATTTGATGCAACCATTCTCTTGGAAACAGAAACACAGAAAAAATCTTTGCTTGAATCAAGAGAAGAGAAAGAAGCCTTTTTGGAAAGTGATTGCCTGGAGGATATCTTGCTTATTGAAGATGATGTAGACTCAGAGTCGGGAAGAATATTTGAATACAGTACAAATACATCAGCTACTGTTTCTCAAGAGGAGAGTCTGTATATAAATAAAGAATCCAAGTTTTTAAGAAACCCAGAATCCCATCTAGAAGAACCTATGGTTCCTTGTCAGAATACAAAAGGAAACACTGATGAAGAAATAACAAAATTAATCAGTAGTGCAATCAACTTAGAAAAAAGTGCATTGGAAATTAAATCCAGACAGATTGAAAGTTTACCTGACTACCCAGGAGCCAAAGTCCAAAGCATAACTGAAGACAGGAGTGGAGAGGATTTTAAAGGCATTAGTCTCTCTCAGAATCCAAAGAACCCTATTGATATTGTAGCTTGTGAAGTTCAGTGTGAGTTTTATACGAATCTGTGCCTGACACATGAAAAGGTGGAGAAAGATGAACTGCAGGTAGCTAGCCCTGGGGTAGAACATACTCAGAAATCAAAAGCAGTCATGCATTCTGGCAGCCGACTTGAAACAAGCAGCTCTTGCCAAAAAGAAAAAAGTGAGAAAATAGAAATAGGTGTTTATTCACCAGAGTTTTCTGTTGCTCCCAAAACCACTCCTTCAGCTGTGTGTTCCCACACAACAGATACTACTCAGAATACTTCAGGCTTCCTTGATACTTGTGAGGGGCTTTTACAGATGAACAGAACAATAGAAAATGTGTTTAATACAGAGGACATAGCTGCAACGGTACTAATCACAAGTAGGCAAGGAAATATTTTAGCAAAACCTGAAAATGAAGGACAAGTAAATTCTAGCAATTTAATTGAACATTGTGTACAAAACTATTTGCCCCAGGAAGACAAGGTTAATGAATGTGAAGTGACTGGGACTGAAGAACAAATTATCATGACAAACACTGAGGGGCTGATTATTACGAGGCAAGAAGTCATACGCTCAGATGAAAATGTTTTATTTACTGAAGAGTCTCCAGCTCTACATCAGATGTATTGTGACAGAGATGACAAAGAGGAAATTTTAAATCAGTTTAAGATCCCTGAAAGATACCTGACAGCTTCAGGACTAGAACAGAATATACTATTAGATGATTCAAGATATCACGATCCTACTGAAATGAGTGAAGATGGTGGCTCAGTGGACTCTGTTACAGATACAAGAAAGGCGGTCATGAAAGATATCGATGCATGTGAATATTCAGTTGATGATAGTACAGGTATTGACCAATATAGAATTGAACAAGAATTTAAAAGCCTCCATATTAAAGAGGACAGCCATACGTATATGAGTTGCTCTATGCGATATCCTGAGGATGGCACTTCAGAAAACTTGAATGTCAGTGTTGTTAGAAAAAGACCTGATATTTGTGAGTTGGATCCAGCAGGCTCCAGAGTTGAGGAGGAGAAAGTGCATTTGATTAATCTAGTACAAATGGCCAAAACAGCCAAAGAAAAGGAGGTGTTTGTAGAAAACACAGAGGAGGTAGAACTGATCATTTTACAAAACCTGAATGATCTATTCCCTGAAAACAAAGACAGCTGCCAAGTGACACATGATGACAGCAGACTCAACGAATTCTTAAGAGAAAGCCAGTGGGTGTCTACCAGCTTTTCTAGAAATAATGAAGATAGCAGCAAGCAACAAAATCCACCAGCAACACTGAAGTCTACTGAAAAAATTCAAAAAGTTTCACTTAAAGACTCCCCATGCCAGTCTGTAAATCACCTTTTATATCTTGGTGTAAGTGATGATTCCCATCTTGTTCAAGATGTTCCCACTGCATTGAAAGGACATACAAAACCATCTAACAATAGTGTTGGAACTGGAGCTGTCCTGCCTTACTATGAAACATTAATGGAGAGTGAGGTCTGTGTCGGTACGCCTGTTACAGTCAACAAAATGGGAGAAGAAAAATATCTTTCTGATAAAATGCAAAGTAAGAATGTAGCTTTTCTGCAAACCAGAACCACACAGGACAGACAGGGGGAAGAATCCTTTGTGTTTAACAATGCACCTGATTATGCCGTATCTGGGCAACCTGTCAATGAGAAGAGCTCTTCCACTCCCTACAGTGCAGGCGGTCCTGAGTCTGAAACTGTTGTACTTCAGCAAGGGGCCAAAGGAAGCTCACTTTCCTTGGAAAAATTAGATTCTTCTGAAGATATAATTCAGGATGTTAACAACGCTCATGAAGAACGCAGTGTGGATTTAATGGTTAATAAACTATCAGAAGACTGCCTTAATTCCATAGAAGATACAGCTCAAGAGGAAAAGGGAGCCATTGTGCCTGATTCATTGCTCTTGGATAATTCAGACCTGATTTCTTCTTCAGAGAGAGAAGTGGTGGAAGATATAGGGGGTGGAAAAAAGCATTCTTTACTAGAAATCTCTTCACAAAAAATGTTTCATGATATTAATACAACTCAGAAAGTACTTCACTCAGGGAGTTTATCACAGCATGATGAGAAGGAGAAATTTTTAAGCAGAAGCTATACTACAACAAACAGTAAAAATGAAAATGCAAAGTTTCCTGGTGTAGCTGGATATCAGCATGAGCCCAGAGAAAATCAGGGACATGGGACTTCTGAAGAGTGCTGCATAGACCAACTGGGCAGCACTGTTTCTGAGAACACTTCAACCCTTTCGGAAGGCCTGAACAAGTCTCCATGGGAAAATCCACATTATAGTACAGAGTTTCTAAATTATAATAGGAACTCAGGCACTTCTGAAAGTTCTCCTGGTCTCCTGAATCATCCAGCATCACCTGCAGATGTTTTGATTGCCAGCAATGGAGACAAAGGTAAAAATGATGCTGTTCTCTCTGAAGAAACAAAATACTTTGAAAGTGAATCAACAGATTTAACTGTATCTGTAACTTTTCCTGATGCTTCTCAAAAAGGAGATGAAAGGAAAAATAATTCTGCAGTTGCAGAGGCCACATATGCTCAGAATAATAAACTCCCTGAAAAAGTTGCAGAAACAGATCAAAAGGAGAAAATAATTCAAGGTTCTTTCCAGAATTGCAATGACATAAAAGAAAATAAAATACCTGAGTACTCAGAACACTACAGTAACACTTCTAGTGTGACTATACCAGAATCAGGCTCGCTTACTTTTGAGAGCCGAGAACAGACTGGCAGTAAAGAATCAAAGTCTCTTCTGTCCTACTTTGTAGAAGATCCTCCAACTGATACACCATTTCAAAGCTCCAAGAACTTCAGTGCTTTTGACACTTCTTGTTTACTTGATGAGTCAAAATCTCTAATATTTAGTCAGCTTGAGGACTCACTTCAAGACACTTTTTTGACTAAGCAGGTGTCCTCCAGTTCTGCAGATGTGTGCTCTGTAAAAGAAGGAGATTTTCTCCAAGCATTTGCAAGTGTCAGTCACCCATCCTTAACACCATTTTCAGAATCTTCTTTAACTGCAGATATAGGCCATGGTGAAACTAGCACATACAATATTTCACATACAAGTGTATTGAAACATTCTCCATTTGCTGTTTTGCAAATACAAGACACTCAGTCTGATAAGGCTGTGGTATTCGATGAGCCGGTATGTGCTTCAGGAAGTATTTTACTTTCTCTTGCAAAAGAAAACAGGCATTGTCCAGTATCAGACACAGACTCTACTTCATACAAAAATTCTGCTGCAGATAGGGAACCTGTATATGGAAGTAAGTGTAAAATATTTGACAATGATATAAAAGTTGATCAGCACCACTGGGGTAAAGTTCCACCACAAGAAGTTTGCACAGAACACATAGAGAAAGTACTAAATGATAATTCTCTTTTATTACCATCATTACCTTTTTGGGATACTGGAAAGGCAATTCTTGTTAAAGAGGGACAAAGGAGAAAACAACTGAACAGAAATGAGGAAGAACTGCATTCAGATACTGGGGCTGAACATTTTGCAGTGAAGACAGAGCAGAGAAAAACATTAAGTAGAGAACCTGTTGAAAAGCAAACTAATGTATCCTCAAATTCTGCAAATGAATTAGCAGGCTCAGAAGTTACACTGTTGGAAAATCTGTATCCAGGAGATGTTGATGTGGATCCTGAACACACCTGCAATTCATTTAGTCCAACATATCCCACATACAGCAGAAGCACTGATCCCAGACGACTATATCACAGTGTCCTGGGTTTTGAAAAAAACCCTGCAGATCTGCAAGATAATTGTCAGTATGTGCCTACAGGTGAACAGATAGAACAGTTGCCAGACAGAACAAATACAGATGGTAGAACAGAGATTTTACTTTGCAAAAATAATACAGGTTCAAGCGTTGATAGCCCTGCTGATGATGCTGATGCAGACAATTGTTCAACAACAGGAGACGCTATAATAAGGAATAAGACTCTGAGATCAGAAAGACTGAAGTTTTCTGTAATGAATAATGAAAGTACCTCTGTAAAGTTTTTACCAGAAAACCATGATTTGCCTCCTCAAGAATCCAAATTGGTGCAACTCAGGAGCAAAAGATCATATTCTACTACACAGAATACAAAGAGCTGTAAACAAAGTGAACAGAGACCTTATTTACAAAGTCACAGACTATCAGCCCCAGCTATTGCTGTCTTCTCTGATACAGAATATACTTTGGAATCTTCATCTAAGGCAGATCCTTTGTTATATTCTGCATCTAAATCACTACAAGATTTAAATATGAGTGTAGAGCCTCCATCACCAACTGAAGATGATCTTTATGGAATTGAAAGATTTTCAAAGCAGGAATCAAAGAACTTTCTACAGGTTAAATCTAAACCCAGATTTCAGCAAAGAATGGCACAAACTAAGAAGCTTGCAAACTGCGATCCCCAAAATTTACAAAATTTTGCAGCAAGAACCCAAAGCATCCAGTCTTTAAAAGACTGTACTAGTCAATCTCCATCATCCTTACTGCACACAGCTCACAGTTCTGTGGGTGCAGAAGCAAATGTCCATTCAAAGACTAGTTCTGTAGCTCAGTGTAGTGAAGGGAAAGTTGAAGAAGCTGGATACCAGCCAGAAACAGATTTATTTTTGCCAGACAATAAAGATACAATGCATTTTAGTTCAAGTGATATCAACCCATATATTCATCCATGGCAAAAAGACGGATTGTGCAAGGTTGGTTGGAAACAGTATGTTTTTGGAAGTGCAAGTGATGTCTCTTGCAATCAAATTCCTTTAAACCTGGAAAATTGCAAAGTTATGAGATGTTCCAGTGTAGACAATGGATTGAATTCTCAAAATTCTCCTTTTCATTCTCATCTCAGTTCATATGCTACAGCAAAAGTTTTATCGAGCACTTTAAGCAGCATTGAAGGTCTTCAAGGATGGGACAATGTCAGACAAGACTTTCAATCTGCATACTCAAATGACAGTACCAAGCAGTACAGCAACGTATCCAGTGAAACATTGAAAACTAATCCAGAAAATAACACTGCTGAATTTGAAAATCCTTCTGCACAACCTGGTAACTCTGCAGTGCAGGTTGATGAAATTGTACTATTATATCCTTCCGAGTCTGAAAGGTCTTCCAAAAAACTACCAGGGATTACACGTGAGCAGGGAACACAAACAGCAACTCCAGGAAGGTATAAAAGGCAGAGAAGACATCAGAGAAGCTATACGGATATTTCTGCAAGAAAGCAGGAAACAAACAGAGATTTATTTCAACAACCTTCTTCTTGGACAAGCATGCAGAACCTGTCCATGCATCTGTCGCAGCTTCTTCAGAACACTTCTGAGCTGTTGGGAAACCTCTCCCAACAGACTATTCTAGATAATGAGCAGAATGCCAAAATGAACCAAAGAGGAACTGAAGAGGCTGTAAAGGCTACTAGATCAGATAGCTACACTCAGACTACAGCAGATGTAGGCACTCAAACTGAGATTTTGGAAGAACCTCAAAGCAAACATGAAGAAAAACAAGTGGAAGCAAAAATGGAAAACGAATTGAGGGCAGCTCAGGCAGTAAATGTTGATTGGAAAGGAACAGGTGCAGATGCAGCCGGCAAGATTCCCAAAAGGAAAGAGGAAACACCCTTCCTTGAAGAAAGAACACAAGAACCAACAGGGATGAGAAATCTGGGCAATCCTGACTTCCATGACAGTCTTGACAGCATTTTGGAAGACTCCTTTATGCATCTGCCTCTCTTACCCAGAACGTCCACTCCTATCTTAGATTTTCAGAAAACATCATTAAATGCACAGCAGAATGTTGCTTTTGCTAGCACCAGGGTTTCACCTGTCACATCGTCTTCGCTGAGTTCAGGGCAAGATGGTTCTTCATGCACTGTAGTTAGCAGCCCTACTAATAGCACCTCTCAATCTCCAGCTTCTTACGCTCAGGATAAAAAAAGTGTCAGTGAACTCGAGGTTCCAGCAGAAAGAAAATTTTGTTACAAAAACACCCTGCTAGTCGATAGGGCTTCTTCCCCTATTCTTACTCTCAGTGCTAGTCCCAGAAGCCAGACTGCTTTCAGCAAGTCCGTCTGCCCTATTAAGGAACCTCTTGGATATTCTGGTGATGTTTCGAGTCCCCTTCACAACCAGAGAAAGCAGAGGGCAGGTCCACAGCCCAGCATGCAACCTCATGTGGACAATTTTTCACAGACAGAAACAGACAGCGAATCTAGCGCTTCTAGAGAACGTAAGGCCATAAGAAAGAAATCTGGAAGTTTCTCCAATAAGAAAGCAGCCAAAGAGCTTTTAGGACAGGATAGTTCAAAAGACTTGGAACAACAGCATAGACTCATGGTTGACACCCACACCACCTTTTGTGCAAAACGACTGTATCACTCTAGTAGTATGTTGGAGGTGTCGGGCCACAGGGAGGTTTTAACAGGTGATCTCAGAGACTGCAGTCCACTGGCACGTTCACTTCGTTGTATGTATGTCACGAGGGGAGGAGGAGGAGGTTCTTCAGCTGGAATTGGACATGAAAAATATGTTGGTAATTCTGATACTGCTTTGATTCATAACTGCTCACCTCCAAATGCTGACTTACTTTTTAATCAAAAAATTAGTGCCACTTGTTCAAGGAAGACAAATGCTGGTGTGTCCTCAGAACCTCTGGTAGAAGCATCTTCTCTACAATTTCACGATTTCTTCTGGAAAAATGAAAACAGCTGCCCCCCTGCACTCTCTGAGGTGAGCGATGTGCAAACTTCCTTCCAAGATGACAATACAGATTCTGTCACTGAAAGTGAATGTGACACTGAAATTCCTCTCGTTAAAAATACTACTTTTGCAAAGCCTTACAGGCCTCGGAGCTACAGTCTCCGTGACTTACCCATACACAATAAATTTAGCAACTGGTGCGGTGTTAAGGGCAGCCCTCCTCCTTCGTTACTCAGCTTGAGTGGCAGTGTGACTGATTTACGAAGTCAGGCAGAAAAGAAACCTAGAAGCACGCAATCAACAGAGATGGAAGGGAAATCGCAGCTTTGTGACAGCAGGAGCAGAGAGATCGAGAAGCTTCAGAGAGAGCGCGCTCAGATCATGTCTGGCATTCACCTGGATCTGCATCAGCATCCCCTCACTGTGGAACTGACTGAAGCAAAGCTCAACTACGGCATCGGGGAGACGGACGCCCTGCTGAGGGTCCTTCAGAGCGGAACTGCAGATGACCTGGCGGCGATTCCAGTGAAGCAGCAACTTTATGAAAGGTAAATTACTTAAAGTAGTGTTAAGTATTTTGAACACACTTCATGTACCGTAAATAACATTTAGTAATGAGCACTTAATCACTTAGTCACACAGAGTGAACTACACGTGAAGAGATATAGTATTAAGCTTATTTTATATACACTTAAAAAATGCATTTAAGACAACATTTTGGGGTTACTTCAAGAAAATAGGGAAAAGCGTAAGATTCAGTGTAATTTAAATCCAGTGTCACCCCACTCCTAAAACTTCTGGCAGCTATGAGAGTGATCATGTGTACCTGGTGATCATGGGAATATATTTCAATGATTTATTGCAATATGAAAATAATTGATACATCCTATTTATGGGAATATCTCATTCATGCTTCTGTGAATAAATGCTGCTGTGTGAATACACAAAACCAAATTTTAAAACCCCATAAATATACAAAATAAATTACGAACAAATCAAGATCCTAGATTCTTGTGATTGGATTATAGAACTCAATTCAGGAAGCTGTTGTGACTAAAAAAACTTCAGTAGTTACATTAGTCTCTGTCCTCAGTTTGCCTCTCGGCCATTACAAGCAGTAACCAAGTCCCTCATGCATTTCCTACTGTTATAAGAGCAGTGAAGTTTTAGAATTTCTGCATCATCTGTCAGCATGTGCCCAAACGGGTGTTTGCAAGGAGAGTGTATGGTATCAAATTCATATAAATTTTACATTATGAAGCTACCTAATATTTAAGTGTTTTAAAAAAATCAGAAAAAGGAACTTTGGAGGGTGTCATTTTGTCACTCTAATCGTGTTTCCCTGACAGACACATGAGGACTATTGAAACTCTGAGGAAGGAAAGAGAAAAAAGGCTGCAAAGATACCAAAGAAGCCAAAGTCTGAGTCCTCAAAAGCATCTGAGTGTGTTGCAGACGCTGGATGCAAGTCAGAGGGATCTAGATCTCCCCAGCAGACGCCGAGAATATCTGCAACAACTGAGAAGAGATGTGGTGGAAAATACCAGGTAGGGCATTAGAAACCTCTCTTTTTGCCTGATGTACATTAACAGTGTTCACAATGGGTGCACATTAATGGTTCTTACATCTGAGACTTCTGTGGCAGAAGAATTCTTCTCAATGCAGAAGTGTTCACCTTTGGGATAGAAAGTGCTTTCAGGAAAAAAATGTGCCAGATTTTAGAAAACATTCATTAAAATCTTCTGTCTAGTTTATTTCAGTCCTTAACAAGTGTCTAAATTATTTTATATGTACGATGTATGGGGACAGCCAAGTATTCAGTCTTGACTCATTGTAGACCAATCTGTCTTCTTCAGTAACTTAAAAGCCGCATGAAATAGTTAAGTTTCATGTTAAATATCAAAAAAGTTCTGCAACCCTTCACCATTTAGAACTTGAGTTTCTCATCCCCCACCATATCCCCTAAAATGACTTTCACTTCCTTTGCAGTAGGTCAGGAGACAGTTATTTTCCCAACACAATTATTTTGCGTCTGATATGTCAAAGAGGTAACCTTAGATCATATGGAGAGCTGACTTAGAAACCAGTGCAATCTCCAGAGTAATCTCAGTGATAAACTGGGCTTGCAATCTGAATAATTTTCCCAGGTTAATGTCCATGCAGCCTTTAGTGAGCAAAGAGAAACTTTTTGGAGGCTAATGTGGCGGGTTTTAATTGCTTTTCTGGCAAATTTTCCTGTTGTGTGTTGAAAGATGATTTTCTCCTAGTATTTTGTCAGGTGACTCTTAAGTGTGAAACTTACGTGTTTTCCCCCACTTACCTATCCTTACAGAGTTCAAGAACCAAAAAGAAGCACCATTCAGCATCCTTCAGACATTGAACTGTTGCTCCAAGACTACCAGCGGGCACGAGAGGAAACCAAAACTGAAATTGCACGAGCTAGGGACAAACTTCGGGAGAGAGCTGAGCAAGAAAAAAGGCGTATACGGGAACAAATATTTTCTCAGTTACAGAAGGTGAGCATTACAGAGGAAACCGTTATGCATTATTCACATCAATGCATTTTTTTAAAATAAATTTTTCCGTGGCTAAGTAATTCTCCTGTCTGATACACATCAGCATAAAAAAACCCAAAGAATTAAATGCAAATTTGTGCTTAAAAAAAATTTTCAGTAATACTGAACTGATACTGTTAGTGCTTCTCAACTACATCTTCCTGAAGCCACATTTTATGTACAGGAAACTCCTAATGCTGTCTCATTGGATTGAGTTTACACAGCCATCCTGTGGGGTATCTGCCTAGACTATGGAAGAGTTTTGCCTATTTCAGTATGTACTTAACCACAAAGGTCTTTTTTGTTGTTGTTGGTTTTTGGTTTCTCTTTTTAGGTTGTCTTCTGCGTATTTGTCCCATAGTTTTGGGTTTTTTTGTTCTGCACTTTGTTACCCATCTTGCACAGTTCAAGTGTGTGCATTTTTCTCCCAGATGCAAGGATGATACCTCCTTAGGATGTGTCTGTTCTGCCCAGTTCTGACTATACTTTTATACAATAACTTTTCCACTGCCCGACAATGCAGCTTCGATCGTAGCTGCAGACCTCCTCTCCTTATAGGTGTGTATCTGGTGAGAAATGTGGTGAACACTCATTTCATTGCTCTGCACCCTTTAAGGCACCTCTGTTTAAGGCACCTCCACTGGGTGACTGGATCTTACCACATCTGCTGCCATACTTTTCTTGTGAAATGTAGACGTAGTTCACCTGAGTTGGAGAACCAAACTTAAAACTGCTCTTGAAAGTATAAATAATCTTGAAGTTCTCAGTATTTTCTTATGTAATTTTTTTTCATCTTCTGGGCTGGCATTGAGTAGTCACATTGCTTAAAGTAAAATCTTCAGTCTTTAACAACTACATGTGACCAGCAAGTTAAGTCGGGCTACTGAAGAAGTAGGCAAAGAGCAACAAATGGGACTGGAAAGGGATCTTTTTTTAAACTTCTTTTCCCCTTAAAAACATCCTAGCATTGGTTTGATAGCCTGGACTCTTGTATGTGAAGAGCAACACAGCAGAAGCTGCATTTTCCCTGACTGCCACATTTTACGGGGCGATTCGCTCTATGGCTTATATAATCTCAGTTTTTCAAACGAACCTGCTTATTTAATGCTTTCTGTATGGCTGTTGACAGTTTTGTCCTGTCAACACGCCTTGAAAGAAACTGGGCTTCTTTAAATTATTCCTCTTTCATCTTTCAGTGCTGTTATCATTGATTTGACTAGCTGTTGTACAAGGTAAGTTTTGTGTGTGTGTTTGTTTGTAATGCTGTGATACCTGTTACAGGAAGAAGCAAGGCTGAAGACTCTTGCAAGTACAAGCACTTTGTGTACAGACTCCAGCCTCAGCCTCTCATCTGGCCCAACATCTGGTTACAACAGCGGTAATACTGCTACATATACTGCAAGTAACCTCAGCAGCCAGGAAGGACAGGTGAGAAACAACTCGTCTGTGAGACCGGTGTCTCCTGACGCTTCAACAATAACAGAGAAATAATGTAGGAACAAAAACCTTTTCTGCGATGGTTCGTATTCTTTCTGTCACAGCTATCAAGCAGGACAAGTTTGTGTCACTAGAACACAGAGGGGTGGCATGGGGTAGAGGAAGCATTACCATGTAATTGCAAAGGACAGTGACAGTTTTCTGAGTGGTTTGTGGGTTTTTTTTTAAGCTCATAGATAAAAACCAGATAGTGTTACTATTGTCAGTAATGCCACCATCTGCCAAATATTTTAGAAACAAGAAGCCTTTTCTTGTGATAAACCAGAATCTGATATTCTCAGTGTGCCTCCCTCAATGATGCATACATTGACTTAAGAGTTTGTGTGTGTGAACATGAACTTTCCTGAAGTTACTTTTTCAAGTATGTACCTGTGTTAGCTCCTCATACTGGGTTTGCTAAATTTTCTGAGTCAAGGTATTGTTTCATAACTAGGGGAAAGGCACAGTAGTTACCTTAGATAAAGAGAAGCTTCCGACCTTCTAAGGCAGATTTGCTACGAATATTCCACTTGTTATGTAACATAATTTATTTTTCCCAGTTCACACCAAAAGCTCCCACTTCTGCTCTTTCTTGAATCAGGTTTCCTCTGGAAGTGTTTTGCTTTCAAGAGATACACGAGGTCGTTCAGCTGTTAGAAACAGTCAGCTTTATGCATTAGAGCAACTACAGAAGGATTCAACATTTGGTAAGTAAAACATATGTCTGCTTATGTTTGAGTTGTATCCCAAAGCCTAATGACATTTGTCATTTATGCAAAACAAAATCTAATTTGATTCTAGGTATTTTGAGGAAGTCCCTACCATTATATGTCTTCAGAAAAATACTGTCAACCAGTAGCGAGAGCTTGCTTAGAATTTCTTGAAAAAGTAAATGGTGATTTGGTGCCTCTGAAGTTGGTCTCTTGATGTGGTAACAGTAAAGTACAGCGTTCTGAGAGGATATGAGCATAATACTTTCAATGAACCAAGGAAGCATGGGGGGCTAAAACTGCAACGACTATAGGATTGTACATGCAAGTTCTTACTTTTATCCTCAAGACTGACGTTGCCTATTCTTTAGGTTATTTTATTAGCTTATATGTGGTAATAACAGTTAAACTTGAGTATTGCAAGATGTAACTGCAGTGTAATTACCAATACACAGATTGTCTAGACAAGGGAGGTTACTAGTCCTTCACCAGGATCAGGTGGATGGGGTGCTCCAATGGAGGGTTTAAGTCCCTACAACTGCAGAATAGCAGTGGATTTCCTTTTTATTTTTTTTTATTCCCCTATGGCTTTTTTGTTTCCTGCAGAAGCCAGCAGAATTCAGCCACCCCTTCCTTCTAGTAGCATCAGCTGTAGGTTTACTCATGGATTAACTATTTCTGTCAGTTCCTCTTCAACAAAAGGATACCAGGATTTATCCAAACATATCCTGGCTAATGCTACCACTGAGGTAAGTAAATAAGCACAGTTTTCACTTATTCCTATACCTCCTACTGGAAGTTGTAGCAAAAACAGGTGCGACAAGCCTTCTTGTTGTAGGCTGCCAATTTGTCAGTTACCTATTTGTCCGTTAGAGAGAGACACACTGAGCAATTTTAAATGGCAGGGGAAAGTGAGCCAGGCTGCAGCAGTGACTGTTGCATGTTAGCTGTAAGGTTTGAGTGAAGCTGATCAAACTGCTGAACACCTTCAGTGTCCAAGAATTCCTACAGCACAGGTTTTACATATCGGTGTAGGACAAGATGTGAGCGTGTAGTTAGAAAGCATGCCAACTTCTTATTTCAGATCAGGTAGAATACACACTCCCCCCATCTTCCATTTTCTCACAATAGTTTAGGCTACTGTACAGGCTTTTATATATATTTATATATGTACACTCCTTTAGCAGAGAATACGACAGGCAAGTCTGGCTGTTGATACTCACTGTAAAACTATTTGTGGTAAAGCCAGCTTAGTAGTTTTGAGTAGAAGATAGTGTAGCAGCATGTAAAAGCTGAACACAATTTATAGCTTATACAACTTTCTCTTACCTGTACATTTGTCATTGTTTTCTAAGGTAATGGCAGCATGCTCTCATAACCTGAGGAATCTCTACACATGCCAAGCAGCAGCTGGTTGGAAGTAAGTTTATGGCAGGTCATTGTAATGGGAGGCCTTTTTATGTACTTGGCCCTCTTGTGTGCCAATACCTTTCATTTGTCTTTGACAGATATCAATGTACAGAAAAAGAGGTGCTGGTTTACTACAAAGTCTTCCCTTCAGCAACAAGGCACGGGTTTCTGGGAGCAGGAGTGATAGAGAGGCCTCTTCCCTACGTGTGGGGACTAGTGAGAGATCCTGGCAAAAGGCATCTGTACGACAGAACTATCAACACAGCTCGAATACACAAGAAGGTAACCAGCCATATTCAGCTGGGTGAGTATCAACACAAATGACTGGCCACTATTATCATTTTGTACTTTCTCAGCTCAGGTTGTCAGCCAGGAAGAAATTTAGAGGCATCTTATTTCATTTCTTCAGGTCTGAATAAACAATTTCATTATTTAATATGGGAACTTCAGTTTTGCAAGACTTTTCCAAAGTAAGGATCATATTAAACACATCTCGCTGCAGAAGTACAGCTAGAGACAGTGGTTTGAAAGTCAAAATTAATTTTATGTGGCTCAAAAAAGCATCTTAATGACACATTATAGCATCTTAACCAGAGCTTTGCTCTTAGGCAACAAGAAGTCAAAATAAAATATTCACGTGGATTTAAGGGCTGGGGGAAAATTGTGATAAGTTCAAGTTGTCAAAGTCTAATTCCCTGTTTTTTGTTTTTGGGTGTTTTTCCACAGTATATTTCGTGACCGATACCTCTCTCTGTTACCTAAAGCAGCCCCGCGATTTCTGCTGCATTACTGTAGAAGCCAAAGAGGTAAAGTGAACATTCTCTCTGAAGCACAGAGGAGTAATTGTTCTGAACTCATGGTTCAAGGACAAAAGAGAGAAGTAAGGGAAGTCCAGGCTCATATTTCCAGAAGTGACAGTGTAAGAGGAAGAACAGCCACGCTGACATGACACAAGTCAATTATGTATAAAACCCTCTTGTGAATGACAGTTGTCAACCAAGTCCCATTAGGCAGTAACACAAGCGTTACACAGTATATTCTGGTTACAAACATGCAAGATAATGACAAAAAAAATTACTCAATAAATAAGAAATAGTTTCTTATTAAAAGACCTTTTTAAGTAATACGAGAAATATGCCTCATAGCAAACAAAGAAAACATTACTGTATGCATAAACATTTTTTCAAGTTGTCGTCTTTACACTTTGCAGGAGAACTTGTCTGTCTTGGCTATTCAGTCTGTCTACGATGCATCCATGCCTCACCCTTGTAAAGAAGTGGTGAGAGGGGAGATTTTGCCAAGTGCTTGGATACTGGAACCTGATGTAGTGAATGGAAGAGATATCACCAGAGTTATTTACATGGCACAGGTAAGATTTTGCTCTATGTCCAACAGTGAATGCAAAAATTATGCAAACACATAACAACATTTAAGAGCCAGTAAGTAACAAAAACTATAATCCTTAGGCTGTGCTCTGTGGCATTTACAAAGTGACCATAGAGGTCACCTCCACTTCACACTGTTATCTAGCATGATGTACATGCAGAGAGAATCTTACTAGGACTGTGCTTAAGCACATGATCCCAAGTTTTTCCAGCATCTAAAGCTGCTCCCTTGGATACCAAGACTCTTCTGTAAAGGTTTATTAGCAATTTTATTATATGCTGTGTTTTCACATGGTGAGCCAGTATGGAGAGTCTTGTTTGCATTTTCACCTTGCCATGGACACAGGAAGTCTGCCTCAGGTTATACTATTTTCAAAATGCATGGAAATAGGTATTGTTAAGTCTTTTGTATCTGTTAAGTATGAAGAATTAATGACTTCAGTCAGAAAGAGAAGTCAAGATTAGGATTCCAGTTAAGAATAAGAAAATCCTGCCATCCATTTATTACAGTCTCATCTGAAAAGTAGGGTCTCTTTGAGACAGTGGTACCAAATACTTAATGTCCAGAAGAGAATACCATAATGTGTGTATAATTTATTTTAAAGTGCTCATCTGAGAGCTAAATGGCATTAGTCTTTTCAACTTATTATATAAAAAAAAATATTATCTTTAAATTATAGGAATTACTATATGCATTTTACAGTGCATATGTGTAATGTATACGCATTTTAAAATTTTATATGCATTTTATAGTGCACGTTAGTATATGCATGTACTTTTTCAGTAACACTGTATCTGTCTCAAACGAGTAGTGTTTAAGCTCAAACTCAAAAGCAGCGTGGGTCATACCTGCTGAAAGGAACTTCAAATAGCAATGCTTTGAATGTCTATGGAGTATTGGGAAGGAAAAGATACAAACCACACAGTAACAATAGCATTTGGGTGTAAACTACTTTTGTGCTTAACACCTACTTGCAACAGGTACAAACCCCAACATGCAGCCTTTCTTCTAATTCCTGCAGGTGGATCTTGGTGCCCCGGCTATCCCTGCGAGGCTCCTGAGCTCCATTGCTAAGCGACAGCCTCTGGTGATTGCTCGACTGGCACACTTTCTTGCTAGTTAGTGTTTGGGTACAAAACTGGACACTTAACAGCAGCTGAAAGTTCAGAGAGAGACACAAGCATCTGAAAGGGTAATGTAAAATGCTGGCTCCTACGACAGTCACAATCAAGCCTCACTTGAGGAGCCTAACTGCTAATGTTGGACTATAGAAAAGTATAGTTAGAAAAAAGGATCATTTATTTTAGCCAACACTGCTTAGAAGAAACCCAGCAAGTTTTATGGGGATCCTGTCCTCCTGGAAACAGCTGTAGAAAACCTCCATGGACCAACAGGAAGGTGTGCTGGCTCTATAAAGAGCAGAAGAAGAGACTTTGCTTTACAATAGCCAGCATCTTACATGCAGAAGTGTATTATTTAATTTCTGTTTCCAAGGAGCTTCAAAGATCAACTTCTTTCAAAAAGTTTAGGCAGCAGTGAGAAAAAGGTAATGGAAGCAGTGAAATGCACTGCAAATGAACAGTACACGTATGGCTTGAGACCTTTTACAAGCTCTTGAGTAGAGCTGCAAAGTCACTTTCTAATGTTGAGATAAGTATCAAAGGCAGAATTCCTAACAGTGTAGATAAATCATTTAACTTAGCTAGCTGGCTATACTTCCCCTTGAGCAGGGAAGTTAAACCAGCACGATATCCACTAGTCATCCTACACCCTGGATAGATTTTTTTTTTTCTCATGTAATTGGCTGACTACTTGCAGCCGGTATAAGGTATTTCAGATTGCCACTACACTATGCAGCATTAGTGGAAACCACCACACCTCAGGACACAGTTTTACTGCACTGCAGAATTAGGTGCTTTGAAATAAAGAAACCAAACTGACAGTTGTAAACAGTGACACTTTGTCATTAATAGGGAGTAGTACTGAGTAATCAGCTTGTTTCTACAATTTAAATCCTGCGAATAAGAGTAGCTCCAGCATTTTTCCGCAGTGGCTTTTCTCGTCAGCCCTCCTACACTTTTACCCAAATGCATTAAGAGTTGAAAATCTAGCCCGGTCATAGGCTTGTCACACCTCTTTGTTCATAACCTGACCAGCTGTCTCACTGCAGCGAATACAGACTCTTCCCATTCAGTTACCTCATAGTATTTCTGTTGAACTTAGTCCATCCTGCTGTCAGGCTTTACATATTTGTTCGACACACTCCCTAGTTCAGTCACACATTCCTAAAATTAAACAAAAACACAACCAACTCAATCATTTAGTTCTTTAGCACAACAGTAAAGAATCACTTTAGATAACCTTATCATCTAAGCAATAAAAGCTGCTACGATATGCTTTCTTTAGCTCAAAAAAGCCCACATTGTTCAAGAAGCTGTTGCACTTTAAATTTGTCAAGTGAGAGATGTGTATTCAAGCATCCACCTTACCAGAGTCAGCATCTGCTACTTTATACACACAGTTACTTTCAGTAAAAGATGCATTTTCCCAGCATACGTGACATTAGCTGCACTTCCCACCTTTGAATTCAAGAGCCAAGATCTACTTTTACTATGTCTTTGCACAGGTGTAATTTTGGCTCTCAGCTTCTATGTTACTTCCTGTTATTAATATATTAAGTTTTAAAATAAAAAATAATATTTAAGAAAAGTGCAGGTTTGAGACATACCAGCCCAAGGCTTTTTTTCCACCCCCTAAACTATACCAGGTAGGATAACAAAACTTTTCATTTACTTACAAATTTGCTTCATTTTATCTTTAGATGGTCATGGTTACAATCTTAACACTAATATATATTACCGTTCTCTTTCTTTTGGCGAGGCTCAGCCTTTTCTTAAAAGCCTGCCAAACTGAGTCATAGCACGGTTCACTCACTTCATGCATCACACATCTTCCATAGCCCCTCAAGGGAAATGGGGCAACCCATCACAAAGTTTTCTGCAACCGAGCGAAAAGACAGATTTGCAACCTGTCATACAGTCCCCACCTTTTGGTGGGAACCAAGAAAGGGAGAGTGAACAAGGTAGTACACCAAAGCCCTAGAAAAAAAATTAGCAGAAACAGCAGCACAGTGCATTGGCTTTGTCCCCAGTGCTGCTTCCATGGATTTCCAGAGGAGGTAGGGGAGGTCTTAATACAATCCACAAAAGATTTGCTCAGTGCTTCACTTTTTTTCCCTTTTATTTTGGACATGGCACTAGTGATAAAGCAGTTTTTGTAGGAAAAACATCTAGGGGGACTCCTGTTGATCAATGATACCAGTGCCTATGAAGGATAATGTCTTATTGTACAGTGCATCAGATGTTTATTTTTATATATGCATAAGATTTTTTTCTATGTTTACAAATTAAGTTATTTATATATGCTTGTTTTGAAGCGTTTTATATGCTATCAAAGCTAAGTTTTATTTTTATCGGTATTGAATTAATGTAACTTTTTTTTTAATACAACCTTCAATTGATACTAAAAAGCCTATTTATATAAATGTTTTCTTTTGCAAATATAACATTTTATGGTACCTGTTAATGTATGGCATTGGTTTGTTTGGAAGGAAGAAATAAAAACCCAGCAGATACCTAATTTGTTAATCTACAACAGGCAAAATCCAACTTCCTGTAAGTTACTGCTGAGCAGTAGATGATCAAACCAATTGTATTGTACCACCTACTGTTGCATCTCTGCTCTTAATCAAGATTGCTATTTTCATATCCACAATAAATGGTATTTTCTACACAAGAAAATGTGCCCACGTTATTTTGCTCCAGCTAAGATACCCATCTATAGAACTATGCTGGGTGGAGAAATAACAAAGGCTAGCTTATGATAAAGGATGTAGGTCTCCTACTTACCTGACGAGGAACATGCATGGAACACGAATTTGTGGCACAAATTCAAGAAGCCAGTCACTGCTTAAATTTGGTTTCTGTGACACAGTACCTTGTCCAAGCAAAGGGCTTTTTTTGTTTTCTTTTGAAACGAGGCACTGGCTGAAGCTTCTTCCCGAGTCCAGTGACACAACTCCTCTGACCTGCACATCCAGAAGGAAGTTAACAGAATGCCATTTTTCCTCATTTTCTTTTAAGAGTTGAGAGTTCGCAGTAGGAAAGACTGACAGAAGGCAGGCCACATGCTCTGACTTAGCTTGCTGTGAGCTCTCTTCTCCCTACTGCTCTCCTCCTTGCAGCACCTCTGGCACTACAGCTAGAGGCAGCGCACAGGGAACAGGTACAATGCTTGAAGCACTCACACAGCAAGGAGTCTAACACCCCAGTGGGACTGCAGGGAGTCATGCTTCCTCCTGAGAGCAGTCCCACTGCTGAGCATCCCTAGGCAGAAAACAGCGTGCTGTGCAATTGTTCCTAAGGTTTAGTTACGAAGCTGGTGTCTGGCTTTACAGAGCAACCAAGGCTGAGCACCATGAGATGCCCAGGAACTAAAGTAACTGCACTGAGACATAAGAACATGGAAACAGAGGTGTTCCTTACCTGCTGCTTCCCACTGGAGAACTGCCTGCCTTCTGCCCCACAGGGCACAACTATGCTCTCTGGACATAGCAAACTGCTCCTGGGGCTTGGTTACCTTTTAAATAAAAATTTCCAAGCATGCTGTATTAGAGAAAGATAATTCAGGTATGTTGATTTCATGAAAACAGCTGTGGCCATGGTATCTATGCAAACAGTTTTAGAATACCCAAATAAAGTCAGTTCCAGAGCCAAGAGCACCTTTTAACCATCATGGATTCCAGCTTCTTCCCCCTTCCACCATCCCCCCTTATATAACAAAATAGTTATATTTCAGTGTAAGCAAAGCAGCAGCAGGCCCGACAGGAGAGATCACTATACTTTTTCTGCCCCGTGCTTTGTGGCAAGGCACGTTTTTGTACTTCACCCCAGTACAAAGAGGTTATATATCAACAGCTTGAACACAAAACAGGACACTTACTTACTTACTTAAACAAGTTTATTAGGACAAACAACAACTTCAAATGAGATCTGCAGCAAAATGTCACATGATACTCAGCCTCAGGGAGCAGGTATGGTTAAGATACAGTGTACTTGCTATTTCAATTTGCATTACCATGTCCTTGCTGCATAGACAGCATGCCTACTCCTAGTGACCCTCTGCTGCAAGCACATCAGAAAAAAAACCTAAAATAAGGCACACAGATGGAACATGCCAAATCTTTCAATGCGGTGCTTAGTAACCAAGTCAAGAAAAAATCTTGATACAGTTCAGACACTGATGTTCTTCTATGGTTTCTCTCTCTGTAGCAGATGTATTTTAACAGAAGCCACAGTTCTACCTCATTAGGTCTGTTTGTTTGTGTTTTTTCTTAAATCACCGACTCCAAGATGTTACCTTTTCTCACCTTATACAAGGAAGAGGTAAGTTAATTAGCAAGCTAAAAAGCCCTGGGATTCACTTTGTCCAGCTGTTGTTCCTACATAACACAGTATTTGCTTTCTGAAAAAAAACCCTGCACTAATAGAACACTCCTAGACAAAAGGAAATAATATCCTCACTGCTACAGGGGGCAAAAAAAAAAAAAATCCCATGAGACAGCTATTGAGCACCTAATCATACTCTGCTAGCCACCAGCAGTCCCTACCACAAACCCCAGTTTAAGGAAATACTTGGGAAGGGGGGGCTGGAGATCACACCCTTGGTGATGATCTATACACAAGGGCTGAAAACACCTACTGTCCTCCAAGAAAAGGATTCCTTTCAAAACCAGGTCTCCAGGGGACGTCACAGTGCTTTTTCACTACTTTGTCTGCTCTTCCAGGCTGTAGTTTTCTTGCTGCAGCACTTCCTGTCCAATAAAACCCAAACTCAAGGCAAGAAGGATTATCAAAAACAGTGAATAGCAGCCAGATGCCATTTATGTTCACATACTATAAAAGTGTCTTAAAAATACTGTCTTCAGTAAAAAATATAAACAGATTATTTTCTCCCTCATTTCTATTAAAAACCCAAGGAAATTACAAGTTCTGTTTCCAACAAGAGATGGAAAAACACTTAAGCATCTACATCCTTTAAGAATAATGCCATCAATGTTCTGGTATACATATTTAATATGGTTTAACTTTTAAAATGAATCTTAAAAAAATTAAAATCAAACCTTTGAAATTGAGCTTACAATGAAAAATAAATATAGGCTTATCTCCATGTCATACAGGTTCACCTTTTCCCTCCCCCAACAGTACAGTCTTTGTTAAAAGACAGCGTGAGAAATCACATTAAGTTAAGAGAAGAGACAGCCACCAGGAAACCGTCTCTCTGATCACAAAGTAACTTGTCCGCTTGAATCGATTCCTGGGTTTGGTCACAGCCTGTTGCTGCACAAATACAAAAAGTGTCTATGAGTCTAAAAAATGGCTGTTCTGAGCCACGATCAAGGTGCTTAAAGGACTTTTGACTTGGAGATCCATTTGCTGATGTAAATCCTTCAGCATAGTCACCACGGCAAAATGTCCATGAACAGAAAGAGCAGTGCAGGTTTTGCACAAAGTGACCTCTTATCTGCAGTATGCTCCCAGCAAAGAGCTCACGATGCATTCAGAAACACTAAAAATTCCATTTGCATCTTCATTAGTAATTTTTATCCACAGAGTCCACCTCCACTAACTTTGTGCTGTCACGGTACCTAGAGATTGTCTGGTCGGCTCACAAAGGTTAGTCCTGGGCTCTTCTATATGATGTTCTGACAGAAATACTCTGGACAGCATTTCCAGTTCTTTTAAGAAATCCTGTAACAAACAGGTACAAACCAGAGAACCCTTATTAACAAATGTCAACAAAGAGGCTTACTTAATTTTTCTAGTAAAGATCTTCACAAGGTTAAACATGTTGTTGATGGTTTTCCAGTGCAGAAACCTAGACAAGCTACAAAACTGATTGCAAAGGTGAATGCCTGTAGGTCTACGTGTTCAGTCTCTCCCCTCTAATCCCGGCACCCTTCTTGGAAAAGATCATTGCCACAGTTTAAATGGTCAAACATCTCCAATATGCAAGCGCTCACCAGCCTTGAAATACTGTCCATCTTTAGCAAGGAAGTGGTTTCCTGCCTTTTGACTCTGGCTAGAATAGCCTGACTCCGCTCACATTCTGGTGCTAGGAGGCAAAGAGGTTTAAATGCAAGTCTGGTCAGTTAAGACCCTTCCCAACATGTCATTCTCAGCTGGAGCACAGTAAACACATTCAGGCTAGAACTGAGAGCTGGTAACTGAGCCAGCTGGTCTCCAAACTGGTTTATAGTTTTCTTGGGAATGTTTCCACTGCATGGGCAATGCTGGGATTCACACAAGTATGGATTTCAGCCAAGCACTAGTAACAGTAACAAGCTTGTTGGAAGGCAGTCCCTCAACTGCATTAAGCAGGAACTATAGATAGGGAAGGTTATGGGCTTCATCTACATGAAACAGAACTACAAGGACTGACTGTTTATGTAGCTTTACTTTTTATTTCACTTATTGTTCACGCACATCTAATTACTTACTGAGGACCAAGGGAGCTCTTCGAGGGTATGCAAGCAACTCTCTATTTCACTAGTTCTCATTAGTTCATGTTCTACAAGACCATGAAGCATGAAAAGGAACAAATCCCACTGCAGAAGAGAAAAAAATATCAACAACTCAAAAAGAAATGGATTTTTGTGTTCATTTCTTTATCACTATACAATTCATGTTTTTCTTCTTGGATCAGAATGTGGAGAAAAGGAACGGAAGGAGAAAGCACATTATTTATCTGTGTGTGGCAACAAAGGACAAAGAGCAACATCCAAAATGACTGAACAAAATTCCTCTAGTTCATACATTGTATCCTACCATAAAGTCTCAAAATTCCTACTTCTCAGTTTCCAAACACACCAAGTATTTAATTCCTGTGTACTCAAGAACAGCTTGATAAATTCTTTTCTTACCTTCCAAAACAAGCTGGTTTTAGCCTGCAACTAAATAGCGTGATTTTCAGCTTCCTAGTTGGGGATCTTATACCCATACATGCGCAAAAATGAAAGCTGATAAAAGACACGTGAATGCAACCAATTACAAAGTCACATGCGTTCAGTCCTCCTAATCTCCCAGGCCAAATGGGCCATTTTGCCATTTGTTCCTAAATAAAACTGTGCCTTCCTGACAGCCCCCCAGACAGGTATCAAACACTGACAAGTAGTATGCAGTCCTCTTTTTCTCTACTCCTGCAGAAACAATGCCAGCTAACAGCAGACCAAATCCTGCTGGCCTCATTCACACAAGCCATCAGTTAACAAAGTGGGCAGGCAGAACTCTTACATGGATATATCAGACCAGAGTGGATAACTGGCAGTTCCACAGATCAGAATAAGCTTTACCTCTCGCTGCTTAACTTCTGCAAGATAACCAATGTTCTTCTTGCTGAACATCAGCTGCACAGGAACAGGTGTCCCAAAGTCCTCCTTCCAGACAGAAAGCAGCAGTTTTAGAAGGCCATAGGTGGGATTATTCTTTACATGCAGCCTCTCAGAACTCTTCTCTTGGGACTTGATCCCGAGACTCAGAGGAACACAATCTGAAACTGTAAAAAAAGGAAGAAAGGTGAACTTCTATAGCTGCATTATTTTCCTTTTATAGTCATCATCTTGGTCCAACAGCACATTTTGCATAGCTGGTATCTAAACAATCACTGAAGTAAAAACACTTAGTGAGTGTAAACTAGTGAACCTAAGAGGACTGGTGTTTAGAAACATGAAAAATTATGAGCTTTGAAACTATAGAAACAAGCACAGGCAGAGTTTTATACTACTCAGATAAAGAATACCATTTGGTCGGCATATAGCCCCAAGTCTTGAAAGATGACTGACTAAATAAAAGTCAGCCTAACGTTTAATGAAAAAGGACCTAGGTGTTACTCCAAAGAAGAGGAGTAACACAGTAAAACAACATTTAAATCTGTAAACAGATTAAATAGTTGTTCATAGTTTTTACTATAGGCAGAGTTGCATAACTTCATACAACTGAAAGTAGAGCTGAACAGAGTTTAACTGCAGCTAAACATACAGAGGGGGAAGATACCAGATCTAATGGAATGGGGCAGATTTACATCGCTGCCCCCCCCCACCCCCCCGAATGAAATGTCACAATATTCAGATGTGAACTGCTTTATGAAAGAATGAACCATGTATAAAACTTCTTAAGAAGCTTCTAAAACCAGGAAGTTAGAAGGTTGTCCACAGAGAAAACACCTGCATCCAGATCACTAACTCCTGAGAAAAACATTGTATTTAACACATTAGAGCAAGGGAAAGAAAAAAAAAAGCCAACTGAAAAAACCTCACAAACCTGGAAAGACTCACAGAAGTCACAATACACAGAAAACAAGTTACTTCCATTCTCTCCAAAAAGAGCCATAAAAATATAATTTAAGGCTACAGGCCCTTACTTTTAGGGAAAAAACACTCAGCCGCAACTTTTCAGAGGCAGAAATACTGGAAAACATATTACATATTTAAATGAAGGTATCAGTAAATAACAAACAATGGAGATGTGAATAAGAACACTAGATCTGAAGGATGGTTAGTCACAGTATAATACTGTTTTGCAGAAGGTGGAAGGGAATAAGAGCAACCACCCAAACTGACAGAAAAAAGTCTGCAGACTCAATGACACCAGAGAAATCAAACATCCATGAGCTCTAAATACTGAAGTCTCTGGCCCTAAGGATTTAAAAGAACTGTAATAACAGATTTCAGCCTTAAATAGCTTATCATGACTGACTTACCCAGCAAAGAAGCCAACTCAACCGTGCACTTTGCCAGCTGCTGTTCTGATGTGGGACACATGAACTGGAAAACACACAAAAAAGTTGTATCTTTGTCCCCATACCACAGACTGGACAAACAGAGCTTCACAAGAGATAAAAATATCAAAAAAAGAGCAGGCAATTTACAGCAAGAAGCACAGAGCTGTAATCAGGGGACCATTAAAGACTGAAAGACAAGAAAAGATCATATATGAAAAGGGGATCCACAAAGGGTAATTTTAACTAACAAGCAGATCTACACAGTATAAAGAAACGCAGTGCAACTTTGTCACATTTAGGCTCAGACAAAAAACATTCAACTGAACTCAACTGTGAGGCAAGGCAAGCTAACAAGCTTACAGGTACGAAGACAGCTCAAAGTGGTCCAAGGTTTTTTTTTGTTGTTGCTTTTTTACTACTTCTACCTTTCTGCATCGAAGTGTCTGACCCAATCTTCCTAGCAAGCACTCCAGCCAGACGTAGTCAATCACTTCACCCTCATCCCGTGGGCCCACAGCAACACAGAGCACATCCTTGATGAAAAAGACAGCAGTAATTCACCTATTAGTATCCTGCACTCCCACAAACAGATCTTTGGACCTATGACAGAGCAGTTCACAGATAGTTCTTGGGTCCTCATTAAAAAAAAAAAAAAAAAAAAGGCAGCTAGTATCCTCCTCGTTTCATAAGACAGATTAAAGCTGAATTTTTCACAACCTCACCTAAGTCTGATTTTCTACCATAGTTCTCACTAACATTATGAAGTCAAAGTCAATGAGGGCAACCAGTTCATCCTTCTTAAAAGTAACTCGCTCTGAAAGCTCCAGTTAAACCTGATAGCGCAGCAAGCAAGTTCAGAGTAGAAGTGCTACAGAAATCCAGGGTCCTCTTAAACTGTCAAGGTAACTTCAGTCTCAAGACAAAGCTGAGTATGAAGAGCGCTAATAGGCTTATGGTATGAAAACTGGTTTGGCCAATTGTACATGTGGTAGCACTTTCCATCACCAACAATTTACCACCCAGTATCAGAAACCCAGGATGGAAATCAAAGAAAAAGAAGTATTTTAAAAGCTGTATCTCAAGATACCATACAAAAATATCTTCAAAGAGCAAGTTTACAGAAAAAGCCCCTGGCTTCATCACATACCTTACCCTCCTCTTTTTATTTCAGCTCAAGCAAGAAAGAGTTAAAGGATGTGTACTTGTACAATTGCTGGGAATGCAAGGACAGCGAGATCCAGTATTATTGCTCAAACAGACAAGCATCAGCAGAAAAAGTAGAATACATAATGGCAAAAAAAGTGAGGTTTTTAGAATTCTGCTTTTCCTCATGGGTTATCACACAGGTTATATAACTGCATGATTTTTACGAGAACAGTGACCTTTTAAAAGCCTGAGAGAAAAGACCAAAATGTAATTTGAACCAGCTTGAATAGAAAATTGCTTAGATCTAAGGCTGAAATTAAGTCCATACCATCATCTTCTTTTTAAGATATTCTGATTCTCCCTAATTATAGCTGAATGAAGGTGCAGATGCAGACCAGCAAAAAGTTTTCAACAGATTCATACAGATTCATCTGACACTTAATTCAATGTAGAATTCCCGGTGTATAAGATGGGACAGTCTACCAAGTTCTACAGAACTGGAAGGACCAACAGGAAATACTTTCTTGAAATGGAGACCAGAAGACTCTCCATAAAAAGAGCAGGTCTACAAAAAAGTAGCTATGTTGATATACTGACGCTTCAGCATACAGTTGTACACAACGCTCACCACACTATGGTTTCTATGCTACTCATATCAAAAAGGCCACTGCCATGCTACCAGAAATCCTGTATTTGAGATAGTACTCCTGATCAGGGAACTCTTAGCTACACAGACAGCAAGCAGGGGAATGAAAAAACCAAGACTTTTCCATCATGCTTCCTAAACGCTTCTCACAGCCAGTTCCTTAGAACATCCCCTTTTAAAAAAACAAACCAACACCCCTCCCAAAACACCCCCACAAACAAAAAACCACCAACGTGAAAAATGAAAAGGGAGTTAGGGCAAGCCAGGAAGTGAACAATAGGTACCTTAATCTCGTTGATGATTTGGGAGGGAAGGGGAGCACAGTGCTGACAGCCTGGAGGGCAGTCCCTTCTCAACTCCAGAGCATCCTCTCCAGGCATGGGAAGTCCTGGGACTTTCAGCATTCTGTTGAAGGTTGCTCTCACTTCTCTTTTGATGAGTGCTACAAAGAACAGGGAACAAATTCTGTCTACTTCAGCCTTTCCCTCCAGCAAGGCAGACAACTGTTTCCAAACACTACCCTTATTAGCCTCTCGTTTCAAGGGCCATGGTGAATGAGGGAAGGACGGTTTACACTTTCAAACCCCTCTCACCCTGAGCTCCCATTATATTCAATGGGCAGAGGCACAGGTGGAGAGACTGTGTTAACCCACAGCTATAAAAGGCAGCCACCCATTACCACCAGGTACCACTGGCAACTCATCTCATTTTCCATCAAAATATCTCAGTAGGTTTAATGAACACAGTAGCTAAGTCAGGAAGTAATGCCAAAGTAGAAAGCTGAATCAGCATGATCATACCAGTTCAACCATTGTGCCCATGAAAGCCATATGTTTTCTACCAAAATAAGTTTTGACCAGCATCCAAAACACTAAACTCCTGATGCTGCAAATGGTGCTGGATATTCCTCCCCAGATTCTTGGCACAACCTCCTGAAACAATGGGTTTTCAGAGATCCTGAAGAGTTGCCAGAACATTATTACAGAGTAAAAGGACTATACAGTTGCCTTCAGCCTGCAGAAAACACACCCAGTCCAAGAGGTGTTTGTTTTACAGAAGATTTCAGAAGCACTCTGTACATGTGGACCATAAGGTCGCTTGAGAGAGCAGCTGTCTGTATCATGTTTGAAGTGCTAAGACAACTTCAGCCTAGATGACATTTTCAGAAGATGCTCTCCACAGCATTCATTCTCAGCATCCTACCAGCCTCCATAACTAAAAATCACTTACATGGGCCAAGCCTGAAAAATCCCTGAAGAAGGTTCTTGGAGCTAGAAATCATTCCTCTTATTCCTAAACAAGGAGGGACAGAGCAACTGCATGCTTCCCACTAAAAGAAAAATGAGTAGGACCAAGTACTTCATAACACTGGCATAAATTCTACCCCTTGATCTCAGAAAAAGAGTACGATACACAGGTTAGAAGCTGTAGTTCAGGGTAAGGAGACTCACCGGCAATGTTGGCAGAAAGCCAGCCACAGGCTTTCTCAGTAGCCAGTTCCACTGCAATGTCTTCTGCACTACTTAAAACCTTTACAGGGAGGATAACAAGTGATAGGAGATTTACTACCAGCGACAGCACTATAGTCAGTGAGAAGTCAGAAGGAAGTCTAGAGGGAAAAACTTAATTTTGGCATGCAACATTTAAACAGATGACCACCACCTCTGTGGGAAATGCTACTCTGAACAATAGGACTGACCCATTTTGACTTCCCAAATCTCATCAACCCCATACAAACCCCATCAACTCTTGGGGAAGTTGATGCTAAAACAAAAGCATTATCCTTGCAAAATGGATGCAAATTATATACCATTCTAGTCTCAACAGTTAGCTATCAGCTAAAGTATCACTTTAGCCAGAACAGCCAAGGCAGCCTGGCAGAGATGACTCTCCTTAGCTATTAGTCCTCACATGAGGGCATCAATAGCTTCTATTGTCCTAAGCTATTAAGGGATAAATGAAGCAGCAATGGAAAATGGTAACGGTCCAGACTTAAAAGTCAAGGCCTTTATTAAGTTTTAGTGAAAATACATACTGCTGCAGATGTCTCTTCTGGCAATAACACCCTTACCGCCTCAGGACCTTTCTTTTTGCAAAATCTGCAAGAAAAGAAAGAAAACGTGCCACAGGCTTAGTCAAAGTTCTTGGACGACACTCAGAGGTTCATTACCATAGCAACTTTCATACGCTCTCTTACAGTCAAAATGAGTTGGAAGACTGTAGTGCAATAAGTCAGACCAAAAGAACCAGACAAGGAAAGAGCAATTACAAGCCAACAAGCTGCAATACTCAGTTTTCCAAAGAGGAGAAATACAATAGCTGCAGTGGATGTCCGTTTGGAGCTGGATGCAGAGGGACAGACAGCACCTTTATTCCTTCCTACAAATACAGCATTAACTGGCTGGAGGCACAGCAGACAGTCACCCTAAGAAGAGCAGAGGTCAGGGTTTATAATTACCAAAACCAGAGCACGACAGGCCAAGCCAAATTAGGCTTATAGATTCTGCAGTAAGAAGAGAGGGGAACGCACAAGTTTAAACAACTTTTCCTCCTTACTCTCTGCCTTTGATGAGTGCCTGGGCCCCTTCCTCATACAGATGAGCGCACACCTCTTCAAGCAGCTTGTCATGATTAGCATCCTCCTCCTTCACTTTATCCTGCAACATGACTTCAGCCCTTTGAACCAACTCTGCTACCAGTGTTGCCCTGTTAAAAAGAAAAAAAAAAAAAAAAAAAAAAAAAAAAAAAAAAATCAGACAGACTGAAATCAATACAAGAAACGGGGCACACTAACTGTAACCAGCTGTTCTCCCCAATTTAGGAGGACACCCATCTCAAATGCTATAAACCACTCTGCTAAAAAAGAATTAATCACACTGTGTTTAGTACTGTACCATCTCCTTGTCCTTTTTGTGAGGAAGAAAGCAGCAATGAAGATATCAAAATAGCACTAAGACTCAAGAGTCAAAAGCCTTTAGGTTTTAATAGAAACATACATGGTTACACGTATCTTTTCTGGCAGCAATACCCTTATACTCTTCAGTGGACAGCGGTCAGAAGTTCAAATATGTCAACAGCAGCCCGCTAAAAACAGCATTCCTTGTGGGCTCATACCCCACAGTTCAATGTCTTCAAGTTGGACAATGGGACAGTACAAGCTCTCAGCAAGCTCATGAGTGACATGCTGGAGGGCAGGACTGCCATTCAGAAGGACTGTGACAAGGTAGAGAAATGGGGTGGCGACTGTGCAGGCTGGGATCTACTGGCTAGGGAGCAGCTCTGCAGAAAAGGATCCGGGGTTCCCACTAGACAAGCAAAATGAGTTAAGAGTGTCCAAAGAAGGCCAACCTTACACTGGGCTGACGTTAGCAACAGTGCAGCCAGCAAGTCAAGGGAAGTTACCGCTTCCCTCGCCACTGTGGGGCTGCATCTGGAGTACTGTGTCCAGCTTTGGGACCCCAGCACAAGAAAGCCACTGACAATCTGAGTGACTGCAAGAGAAAAGAAAAAAATCATTAAGACAGCAGGGATGCTGGAGCACACAACCTACAAGGAGACTGGGGGAGCCAGTTTCAGTTTGCCTGGAAAAGAAGAGAAGATGACGGGAGAAGGAAGGGTTATAGAGAAGACAGAACAAGACTCTTCCAGGAAGTGTGCAGCTAAAGGTTGACAGGCAACATGCACAAGCTGGAACAAAGGAAATTCTGATAGGATATAAGGAAACATTTTTCACAAAGCCTGGGAAAGTTAAGTATTGGAACATGGTACTAAGAGGCTGCTGAACCCCCATCCTTAAAGACTTTCACAAGTTAACTGGAAAAGGCGCCAAGCAACCCGATCTAACTTGAAAGCTGGCCCTGCTTTGAGCAGGAGTGTGGATCAGACGACCTCCAGAACTCCCTTCCGTGATTTTCCTGTCATTAGCAAGAACCTTCTGAAAGGGATATAAAGTCTCAAAATGCTGCACTATGTTCACATTCCAAGTGTCCCACAGTCATATAAACCTCCTCTCTGCATCCTTTCACAAACTCCCCTCTGTGACGGCAATCAGACATTGCTGGACCACACTGTCATAGCCTTGGTGCTCCGCAATACAGCATATTCTCAGGGAACCACACAATTTTAAAGGATCAACTCTTTGCCTCATTAGTGTAAAGCTACTTATGTCACAGAACACATCACCAGCACTTACTTGATGTGCTTAACACAGTTGGATCCCACCCTCTCTGCCACAAATTCAACTGTTCTCCGCAGGGAGGGAGGCTGGTTGTGGAAGAAGGCCTGTGCCAACTCTACCTGTTCAAGAGAAAAGTGCTACAATTGATTCGAGTACTCCACCCAGATCCTCCTCTCCTCAACACAGGAATGGACAGAACTACCATTTGGAATTGTGCTAAAAGGCACACAGTTTGCCTACAGTAGAACTTTCTGCTACTGTAGCATTCAGCACCCCTGTAAAATATTTGCTCCCTATTTCCCTCTAACCATTTAACCCAAAGCTCATTATCAGGGTTTATGGTGCTACAAAAGCAAATGCCCAGTAAACAGAGGAACGGGAGAGTTCTGACAGCACCTACTAGTAGTGAGTCACCACATAGGGTTTGTTTTTGGAAAGAAAGGATCCTCTCTTTTAATTACAGGCTGGTAATCCTGTAGGCTCGTACACAGTTCATTCTTTCAGTGGAAAGCATGGCTGCAGTCTAATCAAAACAGAGTATGAGAAACATACCAACATTTTGTGTTAAAAAAGAGGCAGACAGAGAAATAGGCTAGTTGTTCCAATTGCAGGAATGTTTACTGAAGTTACCTGGATTTCAACACCCACATGGTATCCCAGCCACATGACTGTAACAGAAGACTTAGGAGTAAGGGTACCCGACTGTTAAACACAATGTTCCCTGCTGCCTAGGCCCATTCTTTTCTCTCCCTGGCATTAGGATGCCCCTGTGTACCCCACCCTCACACAAGCAATTTCTCCTGCCCTGCTTCCCCTTGTGACTCCCCAATTTCATTACCTGCAGTTTCCGCTGTGTGACAGAAGCCTTGGGTGCCAAGGACTCTGCAGCTGTGGGAGTGATTTTCCTTATAAAGCCACCATTTTTTACTCCACTACCAGCCACAAAAGAGGCAAGTAGTTTCCGCAGCTCACCTGGACAGAAAAACAGGCAAAAGCAGTCATCGTCCCCATAAGCAAGGGAACAAATCCAAATTCAAGAGAGAGACTTTCACATTGTCAGTCCTGTTTCCAGAGCAGATTCTCTCAGCTTCTGTGAAAGCTGAAGTTTCAGAAAAGCAGAGGGGCATCCCACCCATCTAACTGGCAGGGCATAGAAAGGCAGGCAAGGCTCCAAAGATAAAAGAAGGCTTCTGAAAAGCTCCCTGGCACATTGGACTTGTTCAGAAGGATCATGGAGCAGTCATTTCTATGCATCCCTTTTTAGCATGGCAAGCAGGAACTATAAAGTCTACAAGAAGAACAAGGCAAGCAGAGTTACACAAAATTTCAAGAGGGTCAGGAGAAAATACCTAGGGAAAAGCTTGAAGACATGTTCAACCCCTAGAAGCTTTCGTGATGCAGGTTTAACATACAGTTTTCCTAGCAGCTAAGTCCCAAGAAGCAGAGCACCATCCCACCATCTGGGACTCTGTTGTCTACACAGAAGGATTTCACCAATGGCAGTCAGATCCCAGGAAAAAGATACCTCAAGCAACAACCTAATAAAGCACCAGGGCACAAAAGGATTCTTCCCCTCTGCCTGGCAGCAGAAATATGCTCAAGGATCACGGCATTCCTCGCAGTACAAACACCTCTCCCTATACCTAGGATGGAAAAGTTGTACACTTACTCTTTACGATGCTTCCTTCCAGTCTGTGAAGGATGAGTTCCCCTGTCCCTTTGTATTCAAGCTCTGTAGATCAACTATCCCAACCATATAGCCTCCCTCCCCCAGCTTCACCAGATACTATTCACAGCTGCATGAGCTTCTGCAACACAGCTTTTTATGAAGATTGACTCATACACAACTGAGACCTGAAGTTGTGAGGAGGGATAAGAAAGAGGACTCACAGTACCAAAGGACAAATATGAATTTAAAAAAAGCCAAATCAAACAAAACCCCCAAAAGAACTAATACATTTTATTTATATAACAAATATAAATAAAATACTCACCAAGATAGGGACAGCAGGTATAAAGTAACTGCTGATCCACCAAGGGTACCGAGTCCTGGTAAGAAAAGAAATGAAATGCTGAAAGGACACAGCAGGAAGGAAACAGTCTTCAGCAAGTCAGAAATCCCATACATGTACTCACAGGCAGGTTTCTGAACTGCCTTTCCATGAAAACCATAAAAGTAACTGGATTCCAAATCCAAAGTAAAACAATAAACTTTGCAGCCCAAGTGTTCAGTCCAGCCCTCTAACATACAATGAGCTGCTCTACATGTAGTTAGTGTAGCTCAACCTTTGCTTCTGATCCACTGTCAAAGCCCAGCTGAAAGCTCATAGTTACAAAGGGAACCAGGACTGTTGCCACAGCTGCTACTCATAAAAGAGAAACCTATCCATGGAGGAGAATAAATGAGGTACATCTGCTATGCATTATACCTCCACAGGTGTCTTCACCCAGTGTCCTGGTTGCAGCTGGGATAGAGTTGATTGTCTTCCTAGCAGCTGGTACAGTGCTATGTTTTGAGTTCAGTATGAGAAGAATGTTAATAACACTCATGTTTTCAGTTGTTGCTAAGTAATGTTTAAAGTCAAGGATTTTTCAGCTTCTCATGCCCAGCCAGCAAGAAAGCTAGAGGGGCACAAGAAGATGGCACAGGACACAGCCAGGGCAGCTGACCCAAACTGGCCAACGGTGTATTCCATACCATGTGACACCACATCTAGTATATAAACTGGGGGGAGTGGGGGCTGGGGAATTGCCGCTCAGGGATTACCTGGGTGTCGATCGGCAGGTGGTGAGCAATTTGTACTGTGCATCATTTGTACATTCCAATCCTTTTATTATTACTGTTATCATTTTACTAGTGTTATCATTATCATTATTAGTTTCTTCTTTTCTGTTCTATTAAACTGTTCTTGTCTCAACCCATGAGATTTACTTTTTTTTCCCGATTTTCTCCCCCATCCCACTGGGCGGGGGAGGAGTAAGTGAGCGGCTGCGTGGTGCTTAGTTGCTGGCTGGGGTTAAACCACAACACCCAGATTCAATGGAACACTGCACTGTGAAGTAATGTCACCCCAGCATTACACAGCACAGCCAGAGGCATGGGAGGAAAAGCAACTTCAGATCCCATCCACACAGGCAGTGTGTACTGCACTCATTTGGAGAGAAAAAAAAAAAAAAAAAAAAAAAAAAAAAAAATCAGTTGACCTCTGCATCTTCTCTCCACCACTGAAAAGATAGTGCAAAACAGAACTTTCTAATTAGAACAAGATACGCTTGCATCTGAGCAAACATAGTGTTCATTTTTCAAGGAATACTACGTATTCTCTTGCATGGCTGGGAGTTATCTGAAACATCACATATGCCATAAACTCACCACCTTTTCTGCTTGTTCATGTTATTTTTGGTTCAGTTACCCTTTATCATGCAACTGGAAAACAGGCGACTCCAAAGACAGCAACCTTGCTCTTATAAGTCCCATTTTATTATTTCTGTTGAGTTCACCATTACTGCTTACTTCTGGGAAGAGCTACAATTCTATCAGCTCACCTTGTACTGCAATAATCAGTGAGTACGAAAACAGCATCTGATCCTCCAGCATAACTTGGCACCTAGTCTGCAAGCCACTGCAGCAGGTGAGATGGCTCCTGCCTGACAAAAGCGCCAGAGCTGTAACACACAGTTTACAATCCAGGATGCAATGCCATTGAGGCACTTGGACAAACTGGGACATCACATCCATTGGCCTACATATGCTCAATGCAACTGCACTGAAGCCAAGTTCCTGATAAAATCTTAAACTCTTGAGGCCGTGGTAGGTCCACCCTCATCCACAGATTCAGAGAACATGCTACTGCACTAACTCACCAAAGCCTGAGCAGATGTCACAGAATCCATCATCAATCCCTCCTGCCTGACATCAGTGGTAAAAAACAAGTCTTCAGGGACTGATGGAACCTGAAACATAAACCCCAGCAGTTACAACCCAAACAGCAGTCAGTAACTTACACCATTTCTGACAAATAGGACAGTAAAATCTTACCAACCTGCCACACACAAAAAAAATAGCACTAAGGATCCTCTCTGCCCTAAGCAGAGTCTTTCCATAAAATTAAAGATTTAGTTTGATCACAATAACAGAAGCTACCTTCCTTATCCTCCCCATACAGCATCGTTCACCTTTCCAACAGATTCCTGCTAAGCAGTTACCTTGCTTCCAAATGGAGGCACAAAAAGATTTTAAAAGTTTGTCACACCATCCCTTTATCAGACAAAAAATTCCCCAGGTAATTCAAGGCTGCCAGCTAGCACTCTATCTTGTGACAAGAGCTTCCAGTTCTAACAGGAATCAGTGTCAATTTGCTTACAAGGATGCAGACTTATAAGTACAGAATGCATCTGAGCAGCAATTAGAATTCCTACTGGAAAAAAAAAAACCAAAACGTTGCTTCACACAATTCCACTACAGGAAAATAATTCTTCATTAGAATACAGAGGATTCTTTAAACCCCACACTAGGGTAAAAATACCCAACAAAACAACAAACTACTGTTTTGCAGTGTTTAAACTCATTTCAATACTATTTTCTATTGAGTTCTGTGCCCTGCTTTTTCTTCAGAGAAGAGCTGTGTGCACACAAGAGACTCTACCTGAAAAAGCCAACCCAGAACTGCAAGGATCAGCAGCTTGTTCAGGAAGCTCATCTCCTTATCTTCAGAAAGGACCATTAACCTGCCATGCAGCAAAAGCAGCAAGAGAAAGTGTTAGATTTCAGTAGCTCAATTTTCATTAAGGAAAAAAATCCCCAGCCACTCACTCTGTAATTATACTATTTGTCACCATGTACACATTCATTACTTGTCTGCCTAAAGAATGGAAAGCAAGCTCTACTTTTTTGCATGTATGCATCTGGAATAACATGCTGGTTTAAGTTTACACTGGCAAAGCCAGTGTTAAGTAACTCTAGAATGTGCTTAATATTTTCCTCATGTATATAGGAAAGAAAACTAGAAAATTATTTAGGCATGGGAGACCTTGTAAGTTTAAGGTTCAAATTCAGGGTTTAAAATTCACAGCTGCAGATGTAGAGTAAGTGAGTGGGGATTAAAAAAAATTTTGTTTACTTAATGAAAAACCACATATTTAAATCAAATATCTGAGTTTTGGATTTGCTCCCTTCGCAGCTTTATGTAAGATAAGAAGTGCTCACGATTTGCACACACACACAAAAAAAGTACTTTTATAAGAATCTCAAACTAGGGCCAGCATGCTTTCTCAAACACCAGGCACCCCATCTAAGCACGCAAACCTTCAGAGAAAAGTTCTTGACAAATATCCTTTCCCAGGCTCTTACCTGTATACCTGCAGCAAGAGACAAAATACTTTCTTGTAATAATCAAGGAAAGGAGCAATATGATCCACAAGGGAAAGGTACTCCACAATCCAAGGAACAGTGAGAATAGAACGTCGATCCCAAATAGATTGTCTCAGAAGCTTCAATACATCCAGAACAGGCAAGGTCTTAATGGACAACAGAAGTTAAAGTAAGTAGCTTGAAGTTATCTTTTGATACTTAAAGAAAAACTATCTATATCTTGACTTTTCTTTCTAGGATTTCATCTTCTGTACAAATAAGAGGTGACTTTCTGGCTACTGAAAACATTTCTTTGCACAAGAGCAAAAGTAAAAACCACACTATGATGGCAACCAGAGGCTGCAATGGGACTTTCAAAAGTAAGGCTATAAGCCTGACTATGTACAAGTAGAGTCAAGGTCTAACCCCTGCCTCCTTGCATTCAGTATGATACACTGCTAGGAGATGGGTGCGAAACTAACAAAAACATTCCTGCTAGCTGGATTTTACACTGTAAATACACATCGCCTTAGCTAGGTCAGAGTTCTGGTATGACAGACCCAGATTAGCAGAAATAAGGGAAGACTGAGTACCTCACCATCAGTGCATTGCTCCCTCTTTCCTAACTTACACAGACCCTTCTTTCCTTTGTTCCCAACCCCAGAATATGCAGTAGGGGCACAGGACAGCATAACATCATCCCAGGAACCACTGGCTCGCTTTCAAAGGGCATAACTATCGTTGTTCCCTCCTTGGATTAGAAAGCTTGCCTGTCAAGCAGAAGGCCACGTTAGATTTCTTAGAAGAGTTTGGTTTCTTACTTGGTTTCTTAACGCTACTGCAGAGTCTTGCAAGTCTCTAGTCGGTTGCTCCACAGTGCGATATGGCAAGAATACAAGAAACCCCAGGAACTTGGCAAGGAGTCGGAGGCTTAAGAGGACCACAGTGAAACGCTTCTTTTCATCCTGAAATTAAAAAAAAGCAAGCTGGGGCAATGCTACCCTAAACTGGCAAAGCAACTACCTACATTAAACTTCCACTCCCTTCATGTAAAAGGACCACATAGCTTCATCACTGCTTTTAATAGAGGTAAGTTTCCAAAATACATATTTATCAAGCATTTTACATTGCTTCTGCCTCCACTGCTTCACTTACAGCAAGAAGAAATTAATTCAAGAGCTTTCTAAAACAAGCAGCTGTTCAATCACATGTTTATATTAACAACTTCAGAGGCAATGAGAGGGCAGAGAGCTGACCTCATGTTGCTTCCTTTATACCATTACTGCTCTGTAAGTCTCCAAGAACCTTTGGCTGCTACTTTGCTAATAGAATATAAGCTGTGACACCTCTGATAGGTATAGATGAGTGAAGAAACATCTGAACAGGTATGAATGGGCATGACTACAAATTTGTTCTAGCTAAAATCCTTCTACATGGAAAAATAACACAGAGCTATTGTAACCGAGTGCAACAGCTGGACTCAGTTATTTCATTGATCTAACACAGGGTACTAATAACCTAAAAAGAGGCTCTCACTTTTCAAACTATTGTGCATCATCTCTTATGACACAGTTCCATGAAGCACCTTGAAGCATGCAAGTAAATGGCAAGGGGCTCAGACATCCATAACCAAGTTGCAGAGTTATGACAGAACCAAACGAAGCAGCTCTTGTCCTGCAAATACAGTGGTGAAAGCTCCAGGCAACTCACAATCAAGACAGTAATTCTTTGGGTACTGGAACAGCTCAGGGAAATTCCTGCCAGATATGTTTGCAAAAAACAAGCTTACCTGTTCATCCATATCTGCTTCCCCATCACTATGCTCATGCTCCACCAGAGTAAGGCTATTCAGTTCGAGTATCTTCAGGCACAAACTATCCACCAGGTGCTGATTGAACTGGTAACTTCAGCAAAAGATGATGATGAGTCAGACTGGGCTGAAAACAGCAGTAAAACCTCAACTAACACAGTGCAAAATTTCAATCTTGTCTCATGAGTTGTATCAAGCATCAGCAGACATCCAATGTAACAGACTGACAGACAAGAAAGCAAGGGACAAGACTAGTACTGGCTGACCCCCTTCTTTTCAACTCTTATTTTGTACTTTCTTGAATACATGCTATTTAGCAGCTCCCACCATAAGGATAATAACACGGATCTGTCGAAGCAGGAAGCTGTAAAATAACTGAACTTAAGATTCAAATCTCCCATAGATCACAACTCCTCCATGCTGTGGATTGTGAGAAACTCATTGAACAAAACCATGAACCTGGCTTCACCCTGTAACTCCTTAGCTTCATGCACTACCACACAAGGAACACTTGGCCAGTCCAGTGCCCTTGCTAGGCAGCACTGCACGCCTTGGCACTGGGAAACAGTGATGGCCTGTAACAAGATATTATGGTTTTATAGAAGGAAAATTGTTACCATATAAGTAAGCCTAAGTCTAGCCTAATGTAGCACACATACACACAAAAACATTCTATGCTCCTGGCAGAACCTGCTTATTATTAACATGTTCAGCATGCATGCGGGCCAAGAACACTAAGTGTGGTATTATGCAGCTGAAAAACATTTCTGATATGCTCTGCCTAGGTTACACCATGCCCCAAGCTCTCTGGACAACTCCCTGCTGCAAGAGCAGCACACTGGTGTTCCCCACTCACCCACACATTTCATCAAGGAAACAGCAACCACAGGCAGCTAACCTTCCTGCGCTGAGGATGAAGTCCCTGAAGAACTGCTGGCACCCTGGGAATGAAGGGGGTGGACAGGGTCCTCTGATGCTCTGAGGAACAACAAATCTTTCCTGCAGCCTCTTCAGACGGCTCAGATTATCAGAACCCAGCATATTAAGGACATCCTGGTCTGGGGTGTCTCCCCAGCTTGCACCACCACCAATAGGACCTTTACACATCTTCAAGAGACAGAAAGAGTAGTGAGGTGGAAAATTTGTAATAAAGCATCATTTCACTTCATCTCTCACCCCACATATTCTCTCTTCCTCACAAGACTTTGTTTTAGAAGTAATCCAAGCATGGTCTTTTCAGGAAGCTCATGTACAGAACATCTCTTTTCCTCATGCCAAAACTTGTTACCCACTTTGGCCATACACAGCCTAGAGATCTTGAGAGCTGGAATTCCAATCCTATACATCTAACTCAGGCACATCTACCAGGGTACATCTGGATGTGTGCAGAGAACACCTATCACTCACATGGTCTTCATAAACCACTCACAGTAGGATCTTTAGCCCAGTCTCCAAGGACTGTGATACTGCACTATGCATTCCCAGACCAGGTTTCCCTGGAGTTTCCAGAGAGTTGAAAAAGTTAAAAAATTAATGCACCCTTCCCTCAAACGTATAGATACTACTCAAGACTCAAAGAATCACAGAATTGCAGAACTGTTTAAGGTTGGAAGGTACCTCCTGGATCATCTAATCCAACCCTCTTGCTCAGTCAGGGTCAGCTACAGCAGGTTGTCCAGGACCATGTCCAATTCGGTTTCAAATGTCTCCACTGGGACTTGACAATGCCTCTGGGCAACCTGTTTCAGTGTTTGACCACCCTCACAGTAAAGAAGTGTCTTCTTGTATTCAGATGGAATTTCCTTTTTCTCAATTTGTGTCCATTGCCTCATGTCTTGCCAGTGAACACTACCAAGAAGAAGAGGGAGCCAGATTCTCCATTTCCTCCCATCAGGTATTTGTACAAAGTGCTAAGATAACGTGAAGCCTTCTCTTCTCCAGGCTTAACAGTCCCAGCTCTCTCAGCTTCTCCTCATACAAAATTGCTCCACTCCCTTAATCATTTTTGTGGTCTTGCACTGGACTTGCTTTAGGAAGTCTGTATCTTTCTTGTACTAGTGAGGCCGAAACTGGACACAGTACTCCAGATGTAACCTAACCAATACTGAGTAAAGGGGAAAGATGACTGCATACTCCTACATCTAAGTCAGGACTGTTTTAATGAGAGATATCATACTAAAAAGCAACATTTAACTATGTGTATCAAGCGAACAATTACTAGGTCCATTTATTCCAAACTGAGCATCCTCCCCTCCCAAAAGAACATCTTGTTACGCTTCCCAACCTTCAAATTATCAGGCCTCAACACAAATCCTCAGTCTAGGTTCTTTTCTACATGCACATTGTTAATACACACAAGATTCTGCAAATCACTTTCTAGCCAGACACATCAGATTCATTGAAGACACCTAGCTATCAGTTTAAATCTTTGGTTACCTTTGCGAAACCCTGCAGTCTTCATTAAGAAGGCACAGATATAAAAGAGAAATACTACCTAGGACTAATTAAATCCTGTTGATGCAACAACGTCCATCTCACCTCCTTCCCACAATCTCCCTGAACACACACATCAGACAGGACACTGATGCAAATTCAGACTGGACACTAGACATTCCAACATTCTGACAGCTCGCAACTTCCCGGCAACGTGTGTGTGGCCTAATACTCAAAGTGAGGTTATGTGTCTGTTTTGCTATACACAAGGAACCCACCAATAAACCAGCCATTTATAGAAAATACAGTGAACATCTATACTCCAATCAGAAGCATCTTTTCTTTCTTCATTCCTTCAGTTACAGTGAAGTCAGATGATGCTTGAAACTGGTGGAAAAAACCCTGTAAACTACAACAGCAATACTGTATCAAAAAGAGGCTGTTGCAGTGTTACACAGAAGAACCAGAGATTCTTTGCAGGTAGTACATTCATGTTGCTAATGAACGTAACTGGGAACCTCTGCATTTGATACATGTCAAAATACATCCTTAAGATTTCTAAAAATTATAACTGTTCTAAAATTAGAAGGTCACAGTAAATAACCACGAAGAATGAATTTTTATAGCTCATGATGTGCTCAGTGTGCCTTATCCCTGATTTACACAGAGTTCATCAGTAATTTATCACTGATTTAAATTTCTGGAAAAGAAAGGAAATTCCCATCCTGAAAACTTGGCTCTCCCAAAAAAGTTTCAGTAGGAAAATCTCAAAGAAACTTGCAAGACACAGTTTGTTTTCTCAGGCTGAGACAGGATCAAATCAGTGTTGATGTGTATCTTCATTAAAAAACCAAGTCATTTACCTGGATAAGCTGTTTCTGAAAGAGCCTGGCAAAATGGCTGTGGTTGCAGGTTGCAGATAGGTGAGCCATCATGGCCCTGTGAAGGCAAACATCACAAAATGCTGACTGGAACTCTGTGGTACAAAAAAAGTGTTCTAACCTCAAACTATACCAAAAGCATAAAATAACTGCTTTTAAGAAAGCAATCTCCGAAGGCCACTGCAAAAAGCAATATCTTTATAACCAGGTATGCCAAGCACTGAGCCCCATCTGCTGACCATGGAAACAAAAACTCTCCCTGAGCACCTGCAGAGCAAATACAGCTCTAGAGATAAGATGACTCTTCCTTTCCTGCAATAATGCTGTTATTTAGGAAGAAAACTAAGTCATTCAGCTCCCACTCTCCTCTTTGCAGAGCAGTGAGTTGAGAGTTCACACATAGGCAAGTAAGAAATCAGCAACAGCAGTACTTCTGATGCCCAAAGAGAAGAAAAATTTCTCAGTTTAAGTCTCAGTCTTGTTTTGCTCCTGTGGTGAAAAGTCACCTTCACATATGTAACTTGAGTATGCTGGCGGATAAAACTAACAGAGAAACCCACAAGGCAACTGCTTTCAAAACCATAGTAGTTTCTTTATATATACTCTATTTTGATAAAGCAATAAATGAATAAAACAGCTTCCTTTCCATAGAAAGAGCCACAGTTGTCTTGTTTTCAGAGCCAATACACTAGAACCCCCTGAAATAATTAGAAGAGCTAAGAGCTTTTGAACATCTAACACACTTCTCCATGCTTAAGAGGAGTGGGGCATTGAAAACATGAAGTGCACACACAAGTGTATACAAAGACAATGTTCAGACCTCAACATACTGGTCATGAGAGTGGCTCTTTCTGTGATTATGAACAGGGAAAGAGCTACACCAAGACTGATTAAATTAGGCCCTTGCCACTTCCAGCTTGTTTCTTTAAGACAACAGTTGATACTTTTAAATATAGAAGCAAGTTTACATGGACAGTACCTTCCAAGAAGCACAGCTCCCTACAGGTTAGCACAGAAAACCATTAGGGAGAACAGGGAACTTAGAATGCCGAGTCTAGTACGCTGCACCAGCAATTCAGCTACATTAAAGAGCTAGCTGAAGTTGCATAAGACTCCTACCTGATCTTGTTGCCCAGAACTCTTTCAAAGTCCCAGCCAGTTTTTTCATGGTTATCCTCCCATTCACGCAGTAGTTCATAAAATATATCCCTGCGAATCAAGATATTTAAAGGTATGAATTCCCATTCTTCAAAATTTGAAGTAACAATAACTGAATATTCAATCGCTCCTAAGTTCCCCAGCAAGAATCTACCTCAGATTAAATAACTCAAGCCTCTAAGCATTCAGATACCTTTGCAAAACTCATTAATGTTAGCGGTACTTCAGCGAGTTTCCATTTTCCATGTCTTTGACAGCAAGTGCTTAAGCTTGTTATGCCCAAGCTCTGACGGAATGACCAAAACACCCATTACCAGACATACTGAAGACTGAGAGGCAGGAAAGAATAAGCCACATGAAATAATACCTATGAGGAGAGAAAAAAGGACCAAGACAACTTGCCATTCTCCCCTCACCCTGTTGCTGCAAGCATGGAGGGAGGTGGCAGGAAGAATAAAAGCATACCAGATTTATATGCAGAAGCAATCCAGTAGGGTGACACACTGTACTGGGATTTACCAGAAGTCTCAATAACTCCTGAAGAATTAGGCTGTTCTTCTCTAAAGACATTAAGCATTTAGCTCCTGTGGTCAATATGGACAAAGACTTTTTTTTTTTTTTTTTTTTTTTTTTTAAATTAGAGTGAAAATCTCAAGATTTTTCTACAGCATGTAGCATACATGACACATTCTTAATATCCGTTGTTCACAATCATGGAAAGATTATACCTTGTGAGCCATACAGTAACAGTAGAAGAAACTTACCTTTGTTTCTTAAATATGTGAAATGCTCTGTCACTGGGAAAGTTAGAGCGATTGTCAGTTTCTGGCTGGAAAGAAACAGACTGTACAGAGCATGGCAGCAGGAGAGACACCTGTTAAAAACATAAAAGCAGCCATTAGACTAATGTAAGTCCCTAATTTACCCAACAGTCCGAGACCTACAAAAAGCAAGGAAAAGACACGATGAGGAAACCAAGTATCACTAGTTGACTTGTTCAGACACTAGCTATTTCCCAATTGCTAACTGCTAGAAAACACCAACAGTTTTACAACCTACATTACACTACAGAGGCAGAATCACTCAACATTATGAGTGGAAGCATCTCATCTAAGAAATCTCTGCAGAACAGGTTGCAATCAGTATTGATACACTGAGGAAAGCATGATCTGCAAACAGCTGAAGTGTACCTTTAATATAGGGCTCCAGAGAATGCAGGACAGTGGCTGGCAATTCCTGTATTATTCTTCTTTCTCCTAATCGAAAAGCCTATCCCTTCAAGTAACAAGAGACCTTTATTTACAGCTTTAACTAAAAAGCTCAGCTATTGACAGCCCCTAGTCTCAGAAAGTACCTTGTACTTTCTTTGCTATGATTAATTTCCATTTTTAAAGGATGGATGAAACAAGATATAAAATACATTAAGGAAGGCATTCCTACCATCCAGCTTTAGCTCCCTAACCCAGATGATTAGATCAGGAAACCAGTTTTCACAAGCTGCATTGTCTCCTCTGAAGCTGCATTTGCCTAAAAGGAGTCTGTAGCTATGAGACAAATCCACTTCTTCCAAACTACATTCTGAGATTACATCTAACCAATCATTCTTCTGGGATCCATGTTTATTAGATGAGAATCTCAAAAGCAAAACTTGTCCCTGTCAAAGTTGCTCGCTGAGGTCAGGGCCTGGAGCACAACGCAAGGCTAGCCAGCAGCGGTGATTTGCAGCTAACAATCACTGGACCTAGCAATTCACTCACCCACTGACAAGAAAAAAAAGTAGCTTTTAAACACTTGCCAAAGATGACATGACAAGATACTCAAAGCAGAAGGAATGAGATTTAACATCAAAGCCATCGCAAATAAAAGAGCAACAACACAAAGGTTTGAAGCAACATCAGTTGAGGTCTGCCAATTTTTACCTTGGCTGTGCTGCTTTCATAAGCCTGCCTGAGCCTCTCGTGCAAGGTGGGAGAAAAAGATGCAATCCGTTCATTTTCAGCCAAAAGCTTCAGCATCCCCTTTTCTAAATGGGAAATAATTCTGCCAAGACAACATGGATAAAACCCAGACAGACAGACATAAACAACACATGATCAGACCTAAAGAAATGCTTATGCTCATTTTTTATGAGCCTAACAAGTAGAGTTCTAAGCCCCAGACAGCCAGTGTGAAATACTACTGGCATCTGTAGGGCCATTTTTTATTGCTCCCATCTCATGACTTTCCCATTCTTGCATAATCACACTGAAGTTCAGTAGACAGATCAGTGCAAGGAAAACTCACAGACATCCCAATCTAGGTCAAGTTCTATGTTTTAAGGGAAAATTAACAACTCCGTGCCTGTAAGTGGTAAAGCTCTAAAATCCAAGCACACTTGCTTAATCTCACACACATCTGCAGACACAAGCAGAGGAAAAAAAATACTAAACTCACTCATACTGATAATCCAAGACTTGAACAGCAAAATAAACACAATTGTGCACACTTCGGAAATGCTGTCTCCCTGATGCATCTAAGGGAAAAAAAGAAACATGAGACAACAGCACCTATCACCACTTATAAACTAAAAGACCAACAATTAGCTCTCAAGGAAAGTAGGAACTGCCATATCCAAAAACATTGTTCCAGACTAGTATCCAGTTTCCAGAAGTTCCCATTCCCTGCCACCTGAATGGACAAATCCTCCCATCCCTATCCTTCCTATACTAAAGGCAACTGAATTGTTTAATGCTGTATGGGAAAGAAAAGATTCCTTCTCAACATTCTGGTCAACAGTAAGCAGATCCAGGACAAAAAGTAGACCAACTGCAACCAGTCATCAGCTGCTGTTGTAGCTGGAGACTTTGTGTTCCTAATCTCAGCCCTAAGAATCTGAGAGTGGCAAAACAGAGGTCAATCAAATTGGGGCATCTAGAGGGGGTGTATGTGTCTCATCTTAAAGCCACTCTTTTGTTTTTTATATCCATATCAAGGTACTAATTGCATCAAGCTTAAGTCTGAATTTGCCAAAAGACAAACGGAACAATTATGGATCTATATGGATGGATCCTGTGCACTCATAACCCAAGCTTAAATTTAAGAAACACATCGCAGATCAACAGCACTTTTGAGTTGCAAGGACCAATGGAGGAGAGACTTTACCAAATCCATCCTTCTCTCTGAAAGTCAGTGTTAGCAAGTAGCTCCAGCAAATCTCACACAATAGCAGACAACTAGATTCAAACAGTATCTAGCAACCCCACTCTATCATATCACAGAAGCAGTTCCCATACATGCATGATTTTTGTCAGCAAAATGTCAGATGAGTCCCACAGTAGTAATAAGGTGCTTTTTGGAATTTAAGACTAACTGCTCAAGCTAAAGGCAACTACTCTATATCACATTATCATTCTGTGGAAGTAACATTCTTTCCCCTCAATACCATTGCTTACCTTTACTTCTTTCATTGACTTCAAGGTCACTATCGCCATCTTCTGCAGTAGAAGTGCCTTTAGATGTCAATAGCTGCAGAACAAAAAAGAGCTCCAGAAAAATATTTGGTACCAGGTTTTCTGGAAGAGAGGAAGTGAGATACTAAGGGTGGATATTCAGTATTGATCTGCCTTTAATAAACGAAGGTAAAAAGATAGATGCCTTTTCTATGGCACAGTCAGCGAAGAACTCCCTCCCCACACACAGCCACAATGTAAATCAGTATGTGAAAGATGTGTTACGGAAGGGTCTGGTTTCAGATAGGGCCATACAACTTCACCCTACCACAGCTCAGAGTAGTGCATCAGGTTCACCTCCTTCCCAACTTTTACCTGGTATCCATTTATTCTAATAACTGTGTTGACATTTGGAAAAATAAACTAAGCCATTTGTTTATACACTGTAACTGTCCCACAACTTGCACTTCCCCCTCACAACACACATGCAAGTTCAAAGCTCAAAGAAGGGTCAGTCTCACATCTTCTGGGTCTTCACCTGCTATACACGATGAATAGAGCTGCGCCAGACACTCCAACTGTTTCTTGCAGGAAACCTTAGTAGGATTTGCACAGGTCACCAGATGGCTTTCAGCAGGAAGGCTAGCACTGCGAGTGTAGCTAGGCTTAGTAGGAGTACCAGGATCAAGAGATATCCCTGCAGGAGAAGACGCCTGGTGCAGCAATTTGCATCTGAAATTCAAGAGCAGCAACATACCATGTGACTGAAGATGAAACACAGCAGCCACGTGGCCAGAAAAGGTCTTTCTCTTGCAGTCTAGCATGAAGGAATTCCTGCAATAACCATGTCATTTACAGTATGTAAAGCTGCTTTTAGCATGATAGTAATTTAACTCATCTTTCCCTTGTTGAGAAAGGATCTTGGGGCTAACAATCAAAAGACTAAAAAGAATCATATTCAAATTCAAACTCTGCTAAAATAGTGTGGCACTTTGACCAAATTATCTAACTAACCTGTGTTATTGCTTTTCATCTAAACTGGTATTTGTTAAGGACATGGAATCTGTTAGAGACCTGGTCCTAAAAAAAATTTTTGCATGTACAATTTCTGACAGCTAGACACTTTACAAAATCTATGAAAATAAGGTTCACATCCATACCTTCAGATATATTTGTAAGTTAACAATACCCTGAGAAGATCTAATACCACTAAGTGGAAAGGCAATGCAACAACAGATGAAATCCAGTACTGGCAAGTTAAATGACAGAAGGAACAAACTACTTTAATTGCTGGAGTCTAAATCAAAAATGATCACTCAGTTAAATACACAGATATTGTAAAAAAATATACCTACAGAGGTCATCCGAAATGCAGCAGCAGAGTGGCATACGTAAGACACATGAGAAGCAGAAAAAAAGCCAGTAACAGCAATATCAAATGATTGTTAAAGATCCCAATGGAACGTCCACACTTGGAACAACACACCACCTCTTACCACATTGTCTCAAAAGTAAAATCTTTAAAAGTCACTTTAAAGGCCGTAGGGAAGATGGAAACATTTTTAACTGCAGCAAAGAACTTTTTCTATTGGCCTACTTCTAGTGGAACTGCTGCGATGAAGAACAAGTTAGTCCCAAAACGGGAGTAGAAAGGTTATTTAATAACATCTCCCTTACAATGAACATAAGCACCTGACTGACAGAAGCGAAGAAAATTACTTATTAAGCACTTTGTAAACCCACCAAGGTAAGATTCCAATAACATAGTTAGACAACTCTGCTTCACTGCTGCCTCAGTGTCGTCATCTACCTCAGCATGAATTTCACCTTTTGCCCTTGCTCAAAGTGACCCAGTTGGCGGGAGGCTGTGTTAATGTTGTACCTCACCTCTCCACCACTACTGAGGACACACCACCAGCTTCCAGCTCTCAAGCATGATGGGGTCAGATGAGATCACCTCAAGGGCAAGCTCCAGCCCACATACTGCTATTTCACCTACTTTAGTTTATATGGATTAGTGGGACATTTCAGGTGGAATTCACACTAGGATAGGTGCTTCATTGAAGTGCAGAGGCAGGTCTGAATCCTAAGCAGTTCTGTTACAGGTCTGGTACAAAGAGTAACATAAGGGACTCTCTACTGTGTTTGTCCAGCCAGTTCTGGTCCCGTTGAAGTGAACTGCAAGGCTTAGCAGGAAAAGAATTCCACTCACACATCCTGAAGAGTTTCCCCAAGAACAAAATCTACAAAGAACAGCAACAGTTCTGTCAGCAATTACAAACAATAGTTTCTCTACTGCTGTGCTTTGCTTTTTTTCTGAAGTATCAATCCTCACAGACTAACGGTGATACCATTTTACAGAGGATGAAAGTCACACAGTAACTGAACAGCGGAGACAAAATTAGAAGCTAGAAATCACCTCATCTCCCAGCACACATAATTTTCAATAAACAACTGCAGCAGTAACTTTTAAAACAGAATCTGACACTACCCACGTCCTGTCTTCTCTGACTGCAAGCCTGTGTTAGTCTGCCTACCTTGCAAAATCATTAATACTTTCCCCACATTTGCATCACTAACACATTTTCTTCAAACCAGACTATGCCTTCCATCACAGGTGCAATCTTCAAACACAGCCTAATTACACCAGCTCAAACCCACTCACTTCGCCTGTGCAGTCTAAGGAAAGCTGCACAGGAGATAGCCACGCGTGCAAGTCCACGAAGAGGCAATCTTATGAAAGCAGTGAGGACTGACTAAACTTCTGAAGATAAAGTAAGGGTCATTGTTTCAGAAACAGCACACCTCTAAAATGACAAACATGGGCTAGCTGCATTAATATTCTAGTCTGATACCGGAGTCACACTTGGTTTTAGGCAAATTATAGTTTAAGGTCACCAATATCTGTTTTGGATATTCCTCTGATCATTTGCACTCTGATATTGGCACCACCTTAAGACAAGAGAATTAAGAATCAATACAAGCCTATCACCACTCTGCTCAGACTGTACCGTTCTTTCTTCAGCATCTCCCTCTCCTCTTGAAGGCTGTTGCTTATTGCTGATGTAAGGTTTCCTTCCTGGACAGTGGTAAAGGCCTCAAGGCTCGACGTGGATGAAAACCGAGCAGCTGGAGACTGGCTGACAGGTGTAGAAGTGAAGCACATCTTTGGTTTTGAGAGGGGGCGCTCAGCACTTACAGGAGTTGGGTTGATTCGCCTTGATGGTTTGCTTTTGCTGAAAAAGTGAGAAGCGATTCCACTGAAATCAAGCTAAACAACAAAAATAATTAGGTCTCAAGACAGATATGCACGCAACTCTTCCAGAAGAACCTAATGCTAAAATAAAACGGATACCAAGTCAGGATATTGAATTTCTAAACTGTACGTATAGTTGCTGACTTTATTCTGGTCACTGAATAAAAAGTCGTGGAGCTACAGACTGCTAAAAACAGCCTGCTGATCCATACTGCAAAATTAATTATCAATCATCAAGCCACAGAACAGATAACACAGTGCCACACAACTCTTCCAAACATTTCTAATTTGAGAGGACAGGATATGCCTCATTTTAGTAAGAAACTAATTCACTGGCAGTTTATAACACAACCACGGAAAAAAAAAAAACCCAAACCAAAAACAATCAAGCTGCCATTGTCTATCACTAAGTCCAGGCTCCCAAGTTATCATAGGCCCTTTAAGTTTAGGGAAACCCAACCCTCCTGCATAAACTACCTAGATTTGTCCTTCAGGAAGAGGCTCTGTAACACAGTAAGAGACATACCGGAAATGAGATACAGGAACATAAAGCATTACAATTCTCAAGGAAATGCTGGTTGCTACATATTAATTGCTATGATGTTCTCAAAATCGCTATAGTGTTGGCTTCCAAACACTCCCTGACCTCTTTCCTAGTTGGGCATAGTGCAACCGAGGAAGAGAGACCTACTGTCTATGCTGGAAACACACCCTATCTCCCTTGGCCAAAGCACCATCTAGCGCATCATCTAGACCCAGCACCTGGATCTGCTGTACAGACCCACAGACTCATCACTTTTCAGCTGGAATTTTGCATGTCCAACTAGAAAGTCCCACTTTCAGAGACCAGTGCCTGATATATGGAGCAAACAGGCTGACATGAAAACCTTATGTTTGGTAATGAGGATTTTAAAGAGTAAAATCTCAAAGAGAAAGAGAAAAGGACTGAGGCAACCACAACAAACAGCTGCCCAGAAGCTAAGCCGAAGTCACCAGGGAGACCAGGGCTTGCTGCAGACCAAAGACAATACAGGCATCAGCTAGCTATTTTGTCCATGATCACATGGCACAAACGAAGCTGCACGCTAACATCTGTTACCAGAAGCCACAGAACATCAATCCAAATGTGATTGGACTGGAGTAAAAAATCCTTTTTACTAGCATCAGTAAAGCTGAAGAGCCTTCCAGGACCGCTCTTCATTAGCAATTGCTATTGTGTTAAATGAGAAATGTGAAGAGCCAAGATAATGCTGACTTGTTAGAACATGCAAGGACAAAGATGTGCTCAGCTTTGTATCAGCTGGTCTGTGCACCGGTAAGCTGCAGGCAGCATCACAAGCGAGAGGCTGAAGAGGCATCTTGGGTGAGTTCACAGATAGAAACCTGACTACCCATTGAAGCAATATTCCCCTACATGGCAACCATGACAAAGCAGTTCTGACCAAGAAGCCCAGAAGCCAGCCCCCGGGTATTGTTTATTACAGCATCTTCTGTATGTGGACACACACAACAGGATGAGCTAGTCAAGGAACAGTGACCTGCAGCACAATCCGAATGAGACAGTGAGGCAGACTTGCTCTTACTTTGTCCAGCCAGAGGCAGCACCCATTGGTGGAAACTCCTCCAAGTTGTTAAGATTTAGCTGGCTGGGTGGGGATCTGGCAGAAACAAGAGATGCTTCACTCCGCTTCCTTCTTCCTCCACTCCATGATACACTGTCATTCTTTCCGTCTTCCTCTTCAGCAAGGGAACGCCCCAGATCCCGAGCTACCTGCCGGCCAGAGGCACTGACTGAGCTGCTGCCTTTCCTTCGGCCTCGTCTTGCTGGCAGGGCTTCAGGTGTGGCTGTGAGGAAGCTCCCCAAGCTGGCCTTCTGAGATGACCGCTTCTCACCATGGTTAAACACAGGGCTGTACCCAAAGCTCGGGCTGCTACTGGAGACCATGCTAGGGAAGTCACTGCAAGAGCTAGACAGGTTTGACCCAGAAAAGGAAGAGGAGCTGCTGGATGCTGCAGCAGGAGAGAAACTGGTATCTGTGGTGCAGGTGGTCACCGAAGTCCTTTGGGAGAAGAGCTGCACTCGGCTGCTGGTTGCATGGCCTGCCCTCCTTTCTGGTCCTGTCCTTTGGCTCCCGTGGGCCTTGGAACTAGGAGTTTTAGCAGGAGTAGAGGGTCCATTAGTCAGGATCTGGCTGGTCTGCTCCCTTAAAAAATTTAGCAGAAAAGGCACAAAGTCTTTCTGAAGCAAACTAAGAGATACCAGCTTGTCATGGATGTGGTTCTCCTACAAGGAAAGAGGACAAAGCATTAATATAAAGGTGCTACCCGATTCTTTCTTTCCATGTGCCCAGACTCATTTAACTAGTAACTGTGGGATCGCAATACACAATAAAAAGCAACATGACTTGTCAAAGCAGGTCACTGAAATTCAAGCGACCTCAGCACCGGTCATGGATCTAAAACTCAGCCTCCACACAAGCCATTTTGGCAGAAGTTTTCAGATGGAGTCATTCACTTTGGTCTCCGATTGGGAAACAGTGGAATTGTTCCATGGAAAGAGCAGTACTACTTACTGAACCTACGGCCAGGGAGAACTTGGAGCAACTGGCACCCCTAAGTCTGACATTTCAAAGAGACAGATACTGAAGCAGCTAATTCTAACAGAAAAATCTAAAACCTGCAACTTCTCCATCCCCTGTTTGTCTATGAATGCCACCTGCTTCCACAGAGGGGTGCTGTAACAACAACTGTTAAGGCACTTTGAGTCCTGAAGTGCCAAGTACAAGACCACAGCTGCCCTTCCATTTCCATTAAATAATTTTGCTCCCTTGAGACCTCACAGAGGTCTAAACAGAGACTGTGCAACTTTAAGGTACATGAAGTTTATACTTAAGAAACTTAAACCACAAAAAAAACCCCTACTACAGACTCAACACCTTTAAAATCTAAACAGGCAGGGGTGATCTTACAAGGGTAGACCTAGACAAAAAAAGACTTCATGTTACAGGCATAGTTCAAAGTTTCATACATTGGGTAAAATTTCTTTTGTTCCTAACACTGCACCAGGTTTCTGTTTCCTCTCAATGGGATTCAGCAACAATTGGAACAACAGAAGCAGCTTTTACAGGCAGCAACTTATTCCTTACTAATATTAAAACACAGCACACATATTCCTCTTAATTTATATTCACACCTCCACTAGATGAAAAGTCAAGAGAGCAAGCGCTATTTCTGAAGGACTTTTTTGTATGAAAGGAGGCAGTGAAAGCATGGCCATGAGTGGAGTCCTACAATCCTCAATACCTATGCTGAAATTCATATTCAAAAGTGTGAGACCAGTTCAGCTTCCTGGAGAAGCATAAGACTCCAACACAGCCTCAATAACAAGCCAAGCAGCCAAGGCTCACTGCTTTAGCACTCTAACACTCGGTGAAAAAACACAGGTCAGAACACAAATGCCACAAGGCATCAAGATGACCCAACTTCTCACCAGCTCCAGTCCGAAACTGCCACGAAAGCCAGAGCAACACCATTTCCTCAGGTGCCCCCCTGGGTTTAGCGCAGAGGCACAAAGATAAGTACAGTCCGTGCTACGCACAAGGTCAGGTAGTTTCTCCTGCTTTTCAGAGCACAACCTGCTTTCACCCATCTTTCTCTCTGCAACTTAACAGAGGTTCGGTTCCTCCACAGACGGGTAACAGCAACCTGTCAGCAGGTGCCAGCCTCCCACTTGCTTTCCCATGCTGAAGCAACTGAGCTGCTCCCAGCAGCGAAAGGCAGTTGTAAATTCCCTTGCAAGGGCAAACTTTTCAGCCTCCACACCCCTCACTCACACCGTGCTGGCTGAGCTGCCAGCGCCTCAAACTTCATAACCTCCGCAGGTCTGCTTCTGCAAGGCACAGCTTAGGAAATACCAGACAACATAAAACGTTGGTCCCTTCTTCACGCACAAGTTTAGGATGACAGCGATACTTGACTAACTCATGTGGGTGACAGCAGCGAGTTTTGATTTTAATTAATACTAGGTAACGTGCTCTGAAGGGCTCAGGCAGAAAATGCCTTAAAGGCAACTCGCTTCTCTACGTTAAGAGTGAAATACAAGCACTCGTAGTCCATCTGTGGTTACAAGCGCTTTTATTACCACAGGAACCCAAATCCGCCAGCCATATCCCCTTACAAAACTCGGCCTACTCAAACCCAGCAAGAATCCTCTCCCAGCCCTGAAAGATCCTCCTCAACGCCCAGGCGGGACGGGCGGACCGGTCGGGAGACGCAGCGGCGCTTGCCCAGAGCCACGCACCGAGCCCTCGGGACGGAGCCGCGCCTCGGAGCGCCGGGCCCAAGGCTCGGGCGCGGGGCGGCCTCGCGGGCGGGCTGCGCCGGCCGCCCACAGCTTCGTCCGTCTCTCACCGCTACTTTCGCCGCCAAAGGCGCGGGGAGCGTCGCGCCCTCGTGTCACGGCCTTTCCTCAGGGCGCCAGCTGCCCGCCCTCCCTCCCTCCCTCCGGTCTACCGCTCGCACCCGACAGCCAAGGGACCGAGGCACCGCCATCGCGCCGCGCTTCCCGCGCGGCGACCGCAGGGCCCCCGA